>NC_053041.3:543021886-543336073 GCF_002575655.3 Aegilops tauschii subsp. strangulata
CACCTCGAACCAGCCGGCCTCCTTCTGCCTGGCGAACTCCGCCGCACCGGCTGCCGGCAGCTTGCGGTCGACCCCGCCGACCTCGAGGCGCACCGTTTTCTCCTCCTGTGCGTCGAGGTAGAGGTCCACCACCCCCGCGGCACTGGACTCGTCGTCGAAGCGGGTGCCGTTGAAGGAGAAGGCCGCGAGGGCGAGGTAGCTGATGCCCCGGTACAGGTTGGGGTTGCGCAGGGCAATGTGCACCGTGGCGTTGTACGACAGGAGCTGGAGCGGCGGCGGCTTCGCGGTGGAGTTCGGGGACGGGGAGAGCTCGAAGCGCGTGAGGAAGGCGTAGCCGGCGGTGGCAGTCGGCGGCTTGACGACGGCGAAGGGGGCGATGAGGCCCCCGGTGAGGAGCAGGAACGCCAACCAGAGGGCAGCCTTGGTCCAGGTGCACTCGCAGTGGCGCTTCTGCCACCAGTCGCGCTCCCAGCAGGCCATGGCTGGCTCAGCTGCTCCGCGGATCTCTCCCCGACGGCGAATGGAGACTGGGAGGGGTGGCTCAGCTAGGAGAGTGGAGCGCACGGCGGGGCGAGGTGGCGGGGAGCTGGGCCCGAATACTTGTGCCGAGGGGTGGGTCTTGTGAGCAGAGGAAACCAAATCAAACGGTGCTCCATGCTGGTTACCTCACCCAGAGTCCAGTCCAGAGAGCGCTTTGTACTTTTTCTTTCTTTCTTTACCTTTACCATCTTTATCTAATGAGACATTGAAGGAGTAAAAACTCAAATAAAAGAATTAACATACATGCCTGGAAGAAAAGGCAGGAGAAACACTATCGCAATGACACAACACAACATACGAGTGGGGGCCTTTTATATGATGAGGATGGCTGGAGAAAAGGGTGGGAGAGAGGTGGAGGGAAAACTTTGAGAGGGAGAAACTTGCAGGAAATAGAGGGTGGAAAAAAAACAAAAAATATATAGGATGGGGGCTGCAACGAGAGGGGCAAAGAGAAGAAAAGCAAAGAAAAGAAATAAAAGATAACAAAGGAAAGAAACAAATAAAAAAGAATGAAAATAAAAAATGTTTGTTGTATATCAGACACCTGGCAAGCATGAACATTACTAACTAACCAGCCCAGCCTTTGCCAAGTGTTTTCACACTTCCACTCGACAATGAGGACGCGCTGCCCCCCCCCCCCCCCCCCCCCCCATCAACCGCGGCGATGAGGAGCACATATCATCACAGATTTTGCCGGGCGCCCAATTCTTTTCTGAGTGTTTCCTCACCTAGACCTGACAAAGGCAAGGCTTTGGCATGTGTCAACCGTTTACCGTGTTTTTTTCCTTGCACTCATTTTATGGGTTTTTTTATTGACTGTTCAAGATAAAACACTCGGCAAAGGTATGAGAAATCGACAAACTGGCCGATTTTGGCAGTGAGGGCGGAGTCCATCTAAACGCAGGCACCAAATGTCGGCCCCTTTCCCTAAAAGATGGAATAAAACTAAACCAATAGTCAGCCTCTAGTCACTTTGACAAATGTATTTGGATCAATGGCAATTTAACCATACATTTAAATCCAAATGTACTACTTGAAAGCTGTTCAACATGTTTTTAAAATTTTGTTGATCCCAAAAGCGACCTTCATGTCAAGCTTCCTATCCTCGAGTTTAATGAACTTCTTCTAAGTCATTGGTTGATCTAGTTGTTATGCCTATCGAGCTTCATCCAATAATGCATCATTATTAAGGGCTTGCTCTATGTTGTTTCGTACAACGTGCACACGCTTCTGGTTTAGACAATGACGTGATCAACAAGTTGCAACACTGAGCAAATCAATGAAAGCACCAACAATGTTGAGCAACAAGAAGATAAACTTACGAGCTTGATGAGTGACGTGTATCCTTCATGCCTTGAAACTGCACACTTTTGGCCAACCATGCATCACACAACAATTCATCCTCCTTCGCGGAGTACGCAACCATAGCGGTGATAGGAGCTGATGGTACCTGGGCGCCGCGGGATCCGGGGTGGAACGGTGGCGCTTGCCAAGGTGGTCAAGCGTTTGGCTGGAGCGACGGAGGTCCGACAAGGCCTAGACGATGGCCAAGGTGGTTCAGCGGCGACCACGGTCTCCATGGGTGCAGATACAGAGTACATGCAAAGGTACGGAGTAGGGGGGAGGGGGGAAGAGCTCCATGTGGGGTATTTTGGTGTCGGAGCCTGACCCCTAAGCTTGGTTCCGTTTCTGGGATTTTGGACATCTAGACCAATTGAACAATTTTGATGACTGCCATTGGATGACAAAATCTGTCCGAACCATCCAATCTAGATGTTTGAGGGCGATTTGATTATCTACGTTGGAGTTGCCCTTATTCCCTAGAGTTATGTTTCTTTTCATAGTTATGTTGATCTTTTAGTTGAGTTCTAAATTTCTGTTTATACTATACTTGAAAATTAAATTAAAGTTACTTCAAAACAAACATCAACGGCAAAGACAGCGCCTGGAACTATCCAAGGACTGACATGCCATCGTCCAACATGCTCACCTTCGGCGGTCTGACATGCATTTCCACAAATGAGGCCACGCTGCCACTCTTCTGTCAACCGCGGCAAGAAGGGGCACATATCACAGATTTTGCCGGGCGCCCAATTCTTTGCCGAGTGTTTTCTATCTGCACTCGATGCACACGACACAGTGTGAACGATGTGTAGACGATGGGGCTATCAAGCCGTCCATGCAGGTTCATGCATGGCAACTCAGCGGTAGATGTGCCATCGTGCACGCGTCGTGCACACTAGTGTCGTGTGCTCAGTAGTTTCGCTCGACAAAGGCAAGGCTTTGCCAAGTACCAGCCGGTTGCAGAGCGTGTTTTCCTGTGCACTCCGTGTCTTTGCCAAGTGTTTGACATACTGCCCAATATCGGCAGTGAGTCGTTAGTTATACCATGTGATGCTTTTGTTATTCTCTAGAGTTCTAAATTTATGTGTATACTACATACACTTGATGAAAAATTAGAAGTTACCTAGAAAACAAATAAAACAGTTGACCCATCAGCGGCATGCAACAACGCCTGCGACGGTCCAAGGAACTGACGTGCCATCGTCCAACTTTCTCACCTTCGGCGGTGCACCCTGCCCCGACTCCGGCAGACTGCCGGGGCGCTTACCAGCGGCACCGGCGTCACTTGCGGCCGCCATGTCGAGCAGTATCCCCGCCTGCTCGATTAACGTCGCGAGACCCCTGAACTCTCGCTTCGCCCGCTCCACGGACTCCGCGGGCTCCATCGCCACGGAGTCCAGGAGCTCCCGCAGCTGGCGCCGGCTCAACCCCGCCAGGTACCTCGTCACGGCGGCGCTGGGCGTCCCGGACACCTGCGACGCGGCGTGCGTGGCGCCCTCCACGCCCACGGGCAGGTCCGGGTCGTCGTCGCCGACGCGCCGGCGCCCTTGCTGCTGCTGCTGCTCCGGTGCGGCGATGCCGACGCGGAGCGCGCGGCCGTGGAGGGGGTGGCCGTGCAGGTTGCGGCAGGCGCTGCGGGCCGTCTCGTCGTCGAGGTACTCGCAGAAGGCGAAGCCGCGGGGCCTGCCGTTGTCTTTGTCGGTGGCCACGCGGAGGGACGCCACGGGGCCGATCTCCTCGCACGCGTCCCGGAGCTCCTTCTCGCTCGCCTGGTACGGGATGTTGCCCACGAACACCACGCTGCTGCAGCGGCACGACGTGGCGGTGATGCCGTCCATGGTGCTGGTTGCGCGGCGCGACGAGACGTTCGTATGACGCAGCGGCGCGCGGCCTGATTGCTATTGGTTTTGATGGTTTGAAGATTGGTAAAACTTAGGTTTATAGAAGCGGCTCCCGCGCCGACCTACGGTAGGTCGGGGACAGAGACCGGCACATTGGCGGTAACAAGACGTGTTCCTGTTGGAATTGAGGACTTGTTCCAGGCGGCTCGTGTCTTCGAGAACATTCTTCCCTGGCAGTTGTATTCGGGCACGGCTTTGTCGTCGGTAGCGACTATGTTGATGGCATGCTGACGTCACACTTTTTTTTTTTTACTTTTTTTTTAATATTTGGGACAGTACTAAATACACATGTTATAATAAATTAGTAAATTTATGTAACAAAGTGTTCATCGTGCATTTAAAAATGTAAATGCAGTGTGAAAGAAATGTTCGCTCTAGTTTTAGAAAAATGTTCCTACCATGCAAAAAAACGTACCAACATTTCAAAACATGTGCACGTGCCATTTAGAAAAAGCTATGCAATCTAAACAAGATGTTGGTTTTTGAGTGGTGTAAATAAATGTCCGTGTAATTAAAGAATTGTACCGCTCGAAAAACATGTACGTTACATTTAGAAACGTTCACGTATTTTACATATAATGTTTGTGACATGTTGGAAAAAAATATTTATCCAATGTAAACAAATATCCGCATAGTTTAAAAAAAGTTTCATACCATACAGAGAAATGTTTCGACATGTATTTGAAAAAATGTTCAAAAATTTATTTGAAAAAATTAAATTCTGTATTTAAATATGTTAACATATATAAAATGTACAATGTGTATGAAAAAAGTATACATGAAAACATATATTTTGCAAAAAAAGAATTGTAATCATGTATTTTAAAAATATGAAATTATGACAAAAAAATATTCCTGCTGTATACGAAAAATGTTCAATGCATATGAAAAATATAGACATGTGTTATTGAAAAGAAGGGAAATAAATAAAGAAAACCTTACAAAACCAGAGAAGGAAACATAGAAAACCGAAGGGGAAAAAAGAAAACTAATATGAGAATAATAATAATAATAATAATAAAATCAAGAAAAAAAAGAACCAAATAAAACCATGTGGAACAAACAAAACAGGACCGCTCGCCTCAAAGGCAGCAAAGATCCCTGCCATCTAACCGCTCGCCTCAAGGGCAGCGAGTAGTGGGCCGGCGCACAAGAGGAATTTTCATTTTCTTGTTTGTGTTTATATACCCCTAAAAAATTATGTTTATATACCCCTAAAAAGACTTATGTTTATATTCTCGAAAATACTCTAAAGTGTAGCTATATTTCTTTAATTTACTTTTTTAGTTATAAATAAATATTCACCAGATATTGTAAAAGTATTTGGAAAATGTAAGCCTTTTGTTCTCATGGTTTAAACAATATTCCTACATTTGACAAAAAAACATGCTATTCAAAAAAATGTTCATGCGTTTCAAAATATATATTCATGCATTGATTTTTTTTTCATGTAAGTTTAGAAAAATGTTCACACAATTCCAAAAATGGTTGTGACATTTCAAAATATTTACAGATTTCTAAAATTATGATCATGACATTCCCAAGAAATGTTCATCATGTATGGCAAAATGTTCAACTTGTATCAAAGAACTGATCGAGTTTACATGAAAAATATACAACGTGTATTCGGAAAATGTTCAAAGTGTATTAGAAAGAAATCATTAGGTATTTAAAAAATGTCCAAGGTGCATCTGAATAATGTTTCACATGTATTAAAAAATATTCAATATGTATTCTATTTTTTTTAAACATGTATTGTATATTTTTTAACATGTATTTTATATATTGTATGTTTCCTACAAGCAGTGGTAGTTATCACCACTTGCGTTTTCTATGTTGTATGTAGTATCTGTTAAAACCGAGAGTATGTACGTGTAGTATGTACTATATCAATGATTATATAGTATATATATTAATTTTTAGATAGTATGTACCATATTTTGAGTATGCTCTTTTTACGTACAAATATGTACGAATTTCATAAATATAACAAAAACTATGGACTCATATGCAATTTTTTCATGTAACTTGCTTTGAAATATCTTAGATATAGTTTATGAACATATTTAAAATAATAAAATAGTATATATATATATAGTATCATATGATAGTATATAAGATATGTGGGGTAACTACCACTGGGTGGTAGGATGGATTTTCCATATATATATATATTCAAAGATGTATTTGAAAAAATGTTCATCATGCATTTAAAAAAAAGTCAGCGTACATACAAAAAAGTATGACATGTATTAAAGAAAGTTGGCATGTATTTGAAACAAAGAAAAATGAAAAGGAACAAAAATGAAAAGAAGAAGTATAGGAAAAAAACTAAAAAACAATGAAAATCATAAACGAAAACACATAACAAAGATTAAAAAGAAGAAGAAAGAAAAGTGTGAAACCGTCCTAAAACTGATGGAAACTTACACAAATCGGTCCATAACCTTGGAGAAACCACCCATCCTACCAGTTACTGCTCGACGGAACTCCGTTTCGCGGATGCATTCCCGACTGCGAGCTTAGTCAACCACGTGAGCTCGTATGTAAGATTCGTAAGAGATTTGATGTAGATGTAGCAAAGCTCGCCTAATAAATTGGGCACACAAAGGAGCAGCTTGAGTTTTTGTTACTGTTGTGGACACCACTATACCAACCGCTCCTATAACAGGAACACGAGTAAAGGGAAATCTTCCGTGCACAATTTATAAGCAGGAAGTTCAATAACGATGTAAATACAAGTGAAGAGCCCAACAACTCTAACCATACGTGCAATATATATATATTGGTCCATCTACAGCGGAACAGACCATCAAGCTGCATAAAAATCATTCGCCCACATTGACAATACCGTACTTTTTGGAGTTCTGATTAAGCAAATAGGTGTCAGTCCACAAATAATGAAGAGATGAAAGGAAAACTGAAAAATATGTATGAAGGATGCGGGGGAATAGTAGACACTGGGAAAGGGGTCATCATGGCTTCAGCTAGCTTACAACATTCCATGTCATTGGCTTCTCTCATCGATGTCCTAAGCATGACTATGCTCTGGATTTGCGGAAATCCGGTTTTCAGTGCTTCAAAATCTTTCTGAAGTTTGAGGGCGGGTAAACGTGTGATTGCCACCACCAGCTCTTAACTCAGGGTCTACAAAAACTAAACACGAAGAAGCTAAATGAAGATTGGTATGCATTGGGTGTGAGCTACGCCGAAAACGATGTAAAGGGTATCATGTGCTGACATTGCAACCTTGCACCTCGCTATGGTGTACTCTTGGTGAGCATCTTACATCTTGTACTCCATTTTGCCAGATACATGTAGCTTGTCATACAAAGTATTGGGCAAGTATGTACTGATTTGTTAAGAGTGGAGGGCCTTTCTATGATGTTCTTCTAGGGAGAAGGGACAGACCATTGGAAATCAGCCGCGAGCCGACGATGGCCTGCCCTCGCCTTGTAGATTGATCAGCTCCATCAAAACAAAGTTTTCCGATGTCAGTCTTGATGATGGACATCGTCATCCTGTCAGGTGCAGATTGTCACACTAATCACAAAAATAGTCTATCTCCACGAAAGTTCACAATTTGAATTAAATTCTCTGCTACATCCCTGAACTTGTCACGGAGCGGCCATGCTTAACTCATGTAGTAGAAACAATTCTTGGCAGCTCTGAAACTTCATTCCTCAGATGCACATGTTGTAACATTTTCTCTGCCAATTATCATACAATGAAAGATTTACGAAAAAGATAACGCCCACACGTGTGGGTGTTAGCCAACTCAACCACACACCTCCATCGCCGTTCAACAGTTTCTGCACAAATCTTGGCACGTTTTGGCTGATTTTGTGTGCCACGTAGGACAAGTCGCGTGTGTGGTGTGTGAGAGTGTTCGCCCACACGCCGGTTGCCCCCCCGGTCAACGGTTGCCACTCGGAGGCGTGCGGTGGAATTGCTCTGCGCCCGCACGCCACGCCCGAACCGCGGTTGCCGTCAACCACGTCGCGCACTTCGCCCCTCCTCCCCTCACGGTTCCATTTACTCTCCACTTCATTACTCACCCAACCCACCCCGCAGTTCATTCGATTGGAAGAGAAGGCGAGAGGAGAAGGCGACGGCAGAGGTGGAAGAGTCGACGGCATTCGCGCCCGTCGGTGGGACTCGCCGGACCGGAGCGTATTCGCCGGAGTGCCTACAGAGTGAAGGTAATGCTCCTTCCCACGGCCACGTTCCTTCCTTGCATTTCTCCCCTCTCCTCTGTGGTCAATGTTCCGCTCGAGATTCATCGAGATTCAGGCGGATTCGCGATGCTCCGGCATTCCTGGCGGCAGCGGAGTCCTGTGCTGGTCATTTTCGGTGGCATTGCACAGTTTGGCCGCCGCCGCCGCGGCTGTCATGCCGGTGTGGCTCGGCCTGCCCGCAGCCACATCCTGGTTCTGCCTTGGGATTGAGCCGGCGTTTTTCTGTCCATTAGTTATGTATTTGTCTCGAAATGCTATTTGCGATCAGTGTAGAAAGTTTTTTGTTGACGAATTTCAGGTTATGATAGTTGCCAATGAACCCTAGATCTAGGTAGTTGTATTTCAAAGTGCAGTATGAAGGTAGACATGATAGTTTCAGTAACTATCTGCACTGGATGGCAACTAATTCCCTGATCAATTGTGTCATTTGCCACAAATTTGTTTTCCATGTGGCAACTTTTTTTGTGCACACACTATGGCTGTTGCCATGCTGTAGGCATGATAAAGTGTAGTAAATAGGTAGTCATGGCAGTTTCAGCAACTATGTGCACTGGATGGCAACTAATTTCCTGATCAAATGTGTAAGTTGCCACACAATATGATTTCCATGCGGCAAGTATTTCTGTTAGCACACTAAGGCTGTTGCCATGATATAGGCAGGATAATGTGGCAAATTCACTGTACAATAGACTCAATTTTGTGTTTTGCCATACTGACTTGTGATATCTGAACATATTTGACCGTATTACATGGCAACTCATTTTTAATATGAGGTCAGTGTGTGAGTTGCCACATTACAGGTTGTTCAGTAGATGTTTTCAACACTTTTTGAATTGTCTTTTTATTTTACCATGGCATTTTCAACCTAGTACATTTGCCTTTGAATATATGACAACTATGTGCACTGGATGACAACTAATTTCCTGATCAAATGTGTCAGTTGCCACAATTATGATTTCCATGTGGCAAGCATTTCTGTTAACACACTATGGCTGTTGCCATGATGTAGGCAAGATAATGTGGCAAATTCACTATACGATATACTCAATTTTGTGTTTTGCCATGCAAACTTGTGATATCTGAACATATTTGGTCGTACTACATGGCAACTCATTTTTAATATGAGGTCAGTGTGTGAGTTGCCACATTACAGGTTGTTCAGTAGATGTTTTCAACAATTTCTGAATTGTCTTGCATTTTAGCATATGACAATTTCAATCTAGTACATTTGCCTTTGAATATATGACAACTCATTTTTTGTACGAGGACAGAGTGTGAGTTGCCACATTATATGTTTGTGCAGCCGAAGATTTGTGCCTTTCTTTCGTACTATCTTGTGCTAACATGGCAACTTCAGCATTTTGTTTTCAAGTGCCTTATGATCTGTACATTTTTTAAATGAAGCCAATGTGTTTTGTTGCCACATTTATTGTTGGACAATCATAGGGGGTGTGGGTGTTCATACGATATTGCCTAAACTTTTTGCCACTTTCAATTGAGCCCATGTGGCAAGTACATTCTGTTAGGTGGCAACTGCTTACTTCATACTTTCATTTTCACCCTGACATTTTGCTTTGTTCTGACCTCAGCAGAATGGCTCGCGGCGATCATCAAGACGACGATGATGATTTCATGGAGTTACCGCGGCAGAATCGCGCAACTAGACGGACAACAGACGGCGATGAGGTAACTGTCCACCCCCCAGCCCACTTTCCCCATATGTTTTGAATGTCATGTTGAGTTTGCAATCGTCTGATAGGGTCTAAACCTTCATGATAGTGAAACATGGCAACAAATGATCATTTCTCTGTTTTGCAGAAGAAGAAACGTAATCGCAATAAGGCTTCACAGGAACGCCTGACTATATTGACCGAGGGATTCACCGACGACCAGAAGGGAGCTGCTGCTGAGTTGGGGATGCAGGCTCTGATGGATGTTTGGTGCAAGAATCTAGTGAACCCTGTATGCGACTGGCTTGGTGAGATTTACGAGCCCGCCTCCAGGGAATTTGTGATTCCGGGACGTGGAAGACTGCCGTTAGACGAGGAATCCGTGTTCTGCACATTGGGTGTGCCCCGTGGAGAAATCAAAGTCCCGTATGAGGTCAATAATCCGATTGAGGAAACGTTGTTTGCCCGTTTGTTTCCTGGGATGACATCCATGCCGAACACGACCGTGCTGGCAAATTCGCTGGAGGGCATGAAAACCCATGGCGAAGTTTTTAAGATGAAGCTACTCACGTACCTGATCTCAGCTGTTTTTGCGCCGACCACATCTCTTCGCCCAAGCAACAAATGCTTCCCCATGCTGGTGAATGCTCTATCTCTACTCCTTCATTTTTTCCTTCAATCTTCTGACTCCTATGTCATCTGTAAGCTAGTCACTGCCAGTTTTTTGATGTTTTCCCATTTCGATTTCTGATGCAGCAACTTCTTGTCCTGAAATTTGTGTCGTGCAGGCAAAACTGAAAGAAGTGAAGAACATGAATTGGTGTAAGTTCATTGCGGACTTCCTGCATGATGCATTCTCAAACAAGATGTAACAGAAGGGTTGTCGACTCCATTTAATGGTATTTTTGTACTACTCTTTTGCAAACACTCCTAGCTCCTTGAGCATGCATGGCAACCATGATGGTGACATTGTGGCAACTACCATCATAACAAGATGGCAACTGCCAACATAACTAGAATGGCAACTACCAACATAACTAGATGACAACTGCCAACATAACTAGATGACAACTAACACATATAGATGGCAACTAACAGAAATACATGGCAACTCTTTCCTTCTTCATGCCCTCCAACTTGATGATTGAAGGAACATACATTAGCTTCTTTTTTTGCAAAATACCATGATGGCAACTGATATTTTTTCTTTTTAAATTGTTGTACATCAGCTCATGTACGTCGATTGTCTTGATCTGTCCACTGTGGAATTTACTGGGATAGGAGGCCCGCCGCCTCCACACAAGTTTGCTGTTTCTGCGTGGACTTACGATGATGTCAAGGCTGTGCTTGCCGCGGACAAGATAACTGATACAAAATACGGGAAACTGCAGGTTAGTTCTGGCTTCTTTCTTTGCACGACATTCTTTTAATTTTGACGCTGCATAACATATGAAAAAAATCCCCATACGGCAACCGTCTGTGGCTAACAAGAGATGACTACCTTGTTAGCCATGGCTGTCTACGCATGGTATCCATGTCTGACGCCACATGGCAACTCTGCCATCCATTTTGAAACTTCTATCCTCTTCCTCTTTTTTTATTTTTATTTTGGAATACATGAACTGTTAGTTAGTGTTCATTTGTTTTTTCTCTTTACATGCTAGCTGTTTTTTTGGTTTTTTCCAGCTGATGGCCAAGCATGCTATAGACTACAACGTGTTTGGTGGGCCTCAAAACTTTGGAAAGTGGATGGACGTGCACTCAGCTCCGTCTTGTCCTGTTGAGGTAATCAAGGATATATATATCTAAGGTTGTGTTTGGTTTATTTTGATCTTGTGCACGTGACTTTAATACGGTTGGTTACTGCTGCTTCTTGTTTCGTGCACAGGCGAGGGCACCTGTTGAGCATCTAATTGGGCAGTTTGCATCCGGAATGACCAGCTTGCTCGGGAAGTTGGTTGAGGGTTGGACGTCCCTTAATGGGTCTAACAGCGACGCGGTTGCAAGGTAGTTCACTCCATTTGTTGCAGAACGGACACATCGGCCAACTGGTTGCCGTGGTCGGTACGACTACAACAGCTCGCAGGAGCTTCCCGACACACAAGATGAACTAGATGGAGATGCTGCTCTCGACAAGGACGACGACGATGACATGGAGAATGTGCAACATGACACCGACGATGATGAACATGTCGACGTTCGTGCAGGTGGTAAGAAGGGCAAGGGTGTACCAGATGTCCCCTCACCGGAGAAAGTCAAAGAATACACAACTGCGAGAGGCAAGGGGGTGTCGCCCTCAAAGAGGGGGAGGGATCTAGAGGAGGTTGGGCAGGGCTCTCCTGTCAAGAGACCTAGGACCGATCCCTTAGCTGCTAGGAGGAGGTTCGACTTCTTTTTTAGTGTTTTGTTTTGTCTATCCTTTCGAACAGACTGACCCCCTTTTCCATTTGTTTTTGCTAAGCGTGGCAACGATTTTCGTGTCTGACACTTGGCACCTTTTTTTTGCCTCTTTCTTATATGTGCAGCGAGGCGACAGCTGGTGGACGAGCAGTTACGAAGAAACAAGCACCAACACCAACCCGTGTTTCTGCTCGATTGAACAAGGGTGCCCCTATTGCTGGTGACACGCATTCCACTAGGTCATCTCCTCGTACGTCAATGTCTAACACCGGTGATCCTGTCGTGTTGCCAGATTTGAGGAAGACAGTCAAGAAGTAGGTTATCCATGTTCTTTCTTCATTGCCACATTGCTATATTTTTGCCTTTCAATGCAGTTGTTCAGCTTGCCACATGGGCTACTGCCATCAGTCCCACATCGCAACTGTTGTTTCTCCCATGCTCTATTTCTTCTTACTACATGGCAACTCCTGCCTGTTTTTGCATGGCAACTGCTAACCAGGCAAAATGGCAACTCTTATTCCACCTACATGGCAACTACCAGCTTTTCCATCTGTTTTGTGCACTCATCCACACCTAGTTTTGAAATGGCATTCCTGGCACATCACACATTTCTTACATTTTTTAAGATGTCTTCCATGGCAACTGCTGCTTGTTACGCATGGCAACTGCTAACTGGTCCACATGGCAACTCTTATTCTACCTACATGGAAACTATCATCTGTTCATCTAACAATGTTCGTGTTTTTTTTTCAGGCTGAAGAAGACTACCACACGCGTGACGAAGCAGAACCCCAGAGACCCACTCGAACGCATACACTCAAAGCTGTCGACAGGTGGCAACTCAGACGTTCATGAGGCGCCAGTGCACAAACCTGCTGCTGCACCGTCCACTGTTCCCACTAGCTCTGATGCAAGCGGCCGAACATCTCCGCCGGTTGCAGATGTGCAGGCTACGACAGCAGGCATCCGTACATCCAGGAGTGACGAGTCGGTATCTGCCAGGACTGCTGAAATATTTCCCACTCTGCTAGCAATGAAGGATGCTGCTGTGAGCCATGCGACCCGATCAGCAAGTGTTGAAGTGGACGCCCCCGAGATCAACCTAAGCAAGGAAGATTCCCGCTCATCTGACACGGATTCCAAGCGCGTGGGTGGTGGCACTTCTTCGTCCACGAAAGAAGGGGCTGAGGCGACAGTTCATAATGATATGCCATCCATAGGTGAGACTCTTGGCACAACAACTCCAGCTTCTGATGCTCCAGAGGTTGCCAAGGTGACCGTTGCGCGAGCTGGTCTTCCACCTAGGCGTCGTAGCCCCCGCAAGCAATTTGCAGACACACCCAACGCGCCTGCTGTAGCTAGGAGCAGCAGAGATGACTCTGGTTATGTGCCTACGTCCACACTATTCCCACCACCTGCCAGAAGCAATGTTATGGAGAGAACGGAAGACCGGAGTACAACCGACCCAGGTGGCAAGCCGGGCATGACTGACGGAGGTGAACGTGCGGAGCAGACTGCGTCTTTACCCGCAGTGGATAACCCCAGCTTAAATCTGCGCACTTCTAAGCTCCCAGTCAACATCGGTGTCCCCTACAGCCCAAACAAGAAGATTGTCAAGAAAGCTGTGACTGATACCGCTGACAGCACGACCCGTCCTACGAATAAGCCTGATGACTCTGCAGCAGCCGATGCAGATATGTTTGTTGATCTTTCACCCTTGGATTCTGCCCAGCAAGTTGTTCGCGGTCTGGCAGTAGGCAGGAGAGGCACCCAATGGCCTTCACCCCACCGAGTTGTAGCCTTGGCATTGATCGTAGTCAAGATGAACCAGTGGTGCAAGATCCTTCACCAGTTGCCTTTGCTTTCCCGGCAGGCATGGCCCCAATGATGGCGCAGCCAATGGTCGAGGGCAAGAAGGCTATGAAGTTCGCAGAGCCGGTTGTGCAAGGTACATTTCTTTATGCGTTTATCATATTCGTGTATACATCTTTTTAGTCTGACTTTTGTTCCAAGCATTTGTTTTGGGTTCCCACTTATGATGGCAAATGTTATCTGATGGACATGACAACTGGATTTGCTTGCACGCTGTCACCTACATTTTTCCTGTTGCCATACTCCATTTTTCCATTCTACAAGCACATGGCAACTACAGTTGATACATCATGGCAACTGTAGTTGTTGTCACATGGCAACTACAACGCATTGCACATGGCAACTCCCTACTTTCTGTGCCTACATCTCATATTTCTGCAACCTTCATTTCAAACTAGATTTGTTTTGTTTTCCAAGGATTCCTAACCCACTTTTTTGATCCGTGCAGCCACCCCTGAGGAGATTACGCCGTCACTTGATGAAGCTTACCGCAAGATTGAGGAGGCAGCATTGCAGAGGAGGTCCTCACGAGGTCAGGGCCAATCAAGTTCCAACGTGCCTGCTGAGTCCGTATCTGAGGATACCATTAGAAGTGCCACCCCTGGTTCTGTGAGGCAGCGTAGGGTAGTTCAGGCGCCACCCGCGGATGATTATGAGCCGGAAGTCAAGGCCACAAAGGATCAGAACCAGCTGTACGATATTGTCAAGCGCTTTGGAAATGCGAGGTCCAACAACAATCACATGAAGGAGCTGAAAGCGTAATGACCACACCCACATAAACCTCTCGTTTGCTTTGCTCTTTTTACTATTCATCCTTTTGATATTTCTAGATATGCTCCGTTTACGTTTTATTTCTTTTTTTCACTTAGTAGATATTATTCTTTCATGTTATATCATTTTCATACAGCTCATGTTTGGACAGAACCAAGATCATACAATGTGATGCGATGTACGTTGACCTGGGTGATCTTGCCGAGTCTGTGAGGCCACTCGGTAAAATGTCGAAGAATGTAGTTGCATGTGGGATTGACTTCATCAACAGGCATATGGATATGTCTCCCGACAAAACAATCATGCAGTACACTGTGACGTGCAAAATATGGGATGGTGACTTCCACCACAAAATCCTGAGGAAGCATTTTGCTGCGCATGATGATTTCAAGCTCACAATGAAGAAATGTGTGAGTACTTCCTTTTTTGCACATTTTTTTCCTCCCATGTTATTTTTTTGCCAGTAGCTATGCTTCAGATGTGGGCTACACCCTGTTTTGTGACAGCTGTTTCATGTGGCAACAGCTGCCATGTAAAATGACTTCTGATTTGCTTTCCTAATACAACCTATGTGGCAACTTCAAACTAAAATACATGGCAACTTTGTTCATACATGGACGGCAACTTCTTTTAATTACCCACTACAACTAAACATTATACGTTGGTCCACTTTTCTTGGACCCTTGATGCTTTTGTAGTCACTCATGTGCCTTGTTAGTGTAACTGGTGATATCTTTACATGTCATTTTTCCAACTACATCATTTATGTTCTTAATGTGAGCTATGCTTCTTTTCTTTCCTTCATTTTTGTTTGCAGGTCTTGTTCCCCATGTTCCAGGAGCTTGCACCACACGACCCACACGACAAGTGTGGTCACCACTACGCGATCTGCCTTGACCTGAAGAACCAACGTTTTGAGGTGCTTGATTTAGTGCGTTCAGAAGCTGATGCAGACCTTACTACACATGCTGAATACTTCATCAACAACCTCAAAGAGACATGGAACCGTCACTATGAAAACTCAAAGGTCCAGATCAGACATTTTCCAATTGAGTACGTGGCGACTACGAAGCAAGGAAACCGGTATTTTCCCATCTTTTCTTCATGTGTCCTCCAAACCAATGCTCACCCTCTCTTTTTGTCCCCTCTGAATTGAAGTTTATGATTTTTTCTATATGTTCTTGTGAGTTAACCTGACTCTTTTCTTGTTTAGGCACGACTGCGGCTTCCACACGTTGGAATACCTTGCAAAGTGGGAAGGTCGACGGGTTCCTGTCGTCACAGCTGCAATGGTCGTCGAGCTCCGCAAAATTTACACATGGAACTGGTTGATGAATGAAGATTTCAACACGCGGTCCAACGCACGTGAGTTCATAGAGGAAGCTATGAAGAAAGCCGCCAAGAAGTACAAGTGATCACGTGGTGCTCCTGACCGAACGCCTACCTTACATTCTGTTGCCGAGGAATGTAAGGTATTACCTTGTTTTTTCAAAACTATGTCCTTGTAATATGCTATGACTGCATCTCCCCGTAGCCTAGTATACAGTGGTGGCGTGTGAGTGACATTTGAATAGTTTGTAATATATGTGTGGATGTGAACCTACTTAGGTTTGGCAGCAGATACGTTTATGTGTTTTCAGTATTATTATGTGCTTGTGGGTTGGTAGTACCAGCATGGTGTTTTGAATGCGTCCTTGATGTCTGAAAACATGGCAAATGTAGTTGATCAGTCATGGTTAGTGAAAGTTATCGTTCTTTCTTGTTTGGCTTTTTGGGTTTTTTGCACTGCTAACTGTACCGGCTAGCATGGTAGTTTGATCACGGAGCAGTAACCTGTGCGGTTGCTGCACGAGACCGTTTCAGCTTGTTTCCCATAGTTTGCACCAGAATACAATATGTGTGACTAAAATGCGCTGACTGAACATGGAAATCTACGCGATGAAGATTCAGTACAACTAACATGGCATGTTCAGTACAACTAACATGGCAGATTCATAAAAAATAAGATGGCAAATTTAGTAAAAATAACATGGCAAATTCAGTAGAAATGGCATGGCAGATTCAGTAGAAATGGTATGGCAGATTCAGTAGAAATTGCATGGCAGATTCAGTTCAAGTAACATGGCAAATTCAGTGCCATACACGTGGCAACTGCAGCTATTCCTTCATGGCATTTTTACTTCAGATTCTGATGCACCTGAAGAGTCATTCTCCAGTTTTACAAAATTTAGAACATCTAGATTACAAAAAAATGTCACCATGGACCAAGTCAAAGTGCTCCAATGTTGTTTACGGATTGCCCGTCCCTTTCTTTGTTTTCTTATGTTTTGCTTGAATCTCCAATCCCGATTTGTATCTTATCTCTTTTGGACGCCCTTTTGTGATGGAACGGGGCGGGTTCCTAACCTGTGTTTGTGTGCTTGCTGTTCCAGATCCTACATCCGAGTTTTCAGATGATAGCCCTGTGGACGAAGGCACACTTGATGTGCGGGGGAACCTGTGTAAGGCTTCCTCAGCTTTCCTCTTCTTGATCTCATCAAGCTCTCTTTTGAGGACCTTCCTGTGTTTTTCTGCGACCTTTGCTGTCTCATCACTCTTGCACGCTTCATCAATTAGTTCAGCATAGTTCTTTGTCAACACAACGTGCCTCACGGCTTCCATGGTTGACTCTGGTCTCTCGTCATGCACGGCCAAAACTGCGTTTGATGTTTGCGGCACCAATGCGTCGTCACCGTCCCAAGTCCATCGCCGCCTTATGAAATGGCGGGGCATTCGTGTCACCGCGTTCAAGTCCATTACTTTTAGAATGTGACAGCACGCAATCCCGTCTCGTTCGAATTTGCAGCATTGGCAGTAGTATTCACCTTCGCTTATCGATGCTTCACAAAGTAGTTCTTTCCCTTGTCTGGGTCTTCAGGTTCTGAATCCGACATACCCATGCTAGAACACACCTTGAACGTATGTTCGTCCAGCTGGAAAGCCGTGTACATGCTGGCACGCTTTATTTCTTCCTGGAATCTGCAAGTTTTGTGTGGTTTTTGTTAAACTCTTGTGTGAAGTTTTTTGTAGCACCTTTTGTTTGTTGTGGCCAATGGAATTACAATTCGTTCAAACATGGCAACTACAGTTCATTAAACATGGCAACTGCAGTTGAGTAAACATGGCAACTACAGTTCATTAAACATGGCAACTGCATTTCATTTAAACATGGCAACTACATAACAACTTCAATTTGGCATTTGCATTCCATACCAACATGGCCATTGGAATTTACATTTCATTAAATATGGCAACTGCAGTTCATTAAACATGGCAACTGCAGTTCATCAAACATGGCAACTGCAGTTACGCAAACATGGTAACTGCAGTTCATTAAGCATGGCAAACTGTAGTTCATTAAGCACGACAACTACATATCATGTTTACTCTGTACCTAATGGCTACTTTTCAACACAATCATCATTTTCAAATAAGCATTTCAACTGCATTGCATTCTACATGGCACCTGGTACCTTCATGATTTGTGCAAATAAGATTGTAACACAACTGACTTACTTGTTAAAAATCGTGTTGGTGTATATCTTGCTCATCTGCCTCTCCATTGGTAAATACGTTAGCAATTTTGGCTGCTTGAGCGCGGTGTTTGCTTCTTGCTGTAGCTCGGATCCCAGTATTTTTTGTTGCAAAGCGGTGTACTGCTTGGCAAATTGTAGTAATGAGTTGCCAGGGCTCACGTACCGCTTCAAAACAGCATTGAACCCCTCACTGCGCTGTGTAGTCTGCAGAAACGGGAAGAAGCACTGCATGAAGTAGGCCGGCACCCAGTACATTCGCTTCTCCCACAAGCTAGCAAGCGTCTCGTGGTCTTGGACTTGATATGTTTCAATCATAGCCATGCAGCTCCTTTCAAACTCCTCCACCGTCAAGCTGTGGTCCACGCACAGCTCGAATGCCTTGTGCAGGTCTGGACGGTCAGCAAAGAACGGTCCTAGTGTCTCCTCAGCCTTCTTTATAATGTGCCACCTGCAGTGCATGTGCACTGCCAACGGAAAGACCTCCTCTATGCCCGCACGCATGCTAAAATCCTGGTCTGTTATTATGTTCATCGGAGCAAGTCCACCCATGCACTCCAAGAAGGTCTTGAACACCCAAACGTACCCATCCGTCTCTTCATTCCGAATGAGCCCGCATCTGAACTGCAATGACTGGTTGTGGTTATTTATTCCTATGAATGGAGCGCATGGCATCTTGTACATATTAGTGAGATATGTCGCGTCGAATGAAATGCAATCTCGGAAATGTTTGTAGGCTCTTCTTGCAGCACCATCCACCCAATACATGTTCCTCACACGGTCCTCATCGTCCAATCTTACCCTGTAGAAGAAATCTGGATCTTCCTTCGCTTTCTCATCGAAGTAGGCCATTGTGGCCTCTATGTCAGCCAACTTGCTCTCTCTACGGTACTTTGCCTTAGGTTTGTGATGTCAGCTGGTATGTAGGGCATGCTACTCAAAGTCCCTTTTTTTTTTCTGTGGATGAGTGATAGTATCTGGATCATTCTTGATGGACCGACGTTACAATCATGTAGCAGCTTTATGAATTTCTTCTCGAGGGGGGTGAATCCTCTGTGGGCGGTTAGAAATTTTACCAGGTCGAACTTCTTTATGAGTTTGTGGTTGTGCTCGTCAAAATATTCAGTGACCACCCACTGTGCTCCATCTATGTTTAGCTTACACCGGACAAGGCATTCCGTCTTGAGAATGATACCTCTCTTTCGTTCCGGAACGACAGGCGCAACACCTTTCCCCTTCTTGTTCCTTCGTGCCTTGTGGCACCTCATCTCACCTCTGCTGTACTCGTTAGTTTTCTTAATTTTCCTATGGTATTCGGTGTTGACCGCAAATCCATGGAGCTTTGATATGTCTGATAGAATTCCTTTGCCTCTGCGAACGATTCAAATCTCTGCCCAACGTAAGGTGGCTGAGGTACCATGATCTCTGATTGCCCACCATCTTCATCCCCTTGTGCTTTGTCATCAGTTTCATCATTCACTTCAGTATCGGCGACACTTTCATCTACTTGAGTGTTGCCAGTGCTTGTGTTCAAAGGTGTGCTTGTCGGCATTGCTGGAATGATTGCCATTTCCGACTCTGACTCGGCATTGTTTGCAGCATGATTGCTGGCTGGCTGGTGGAACGCGTCTTCCGTGCGCTCAGAGCTCCCCGCAGTAGATGTCCCCGCGCCGCTGTTGATTGTAGTTGAAGGCCCTATAATAAAAAAAATAGGTACGAGCGCAAGATTTTGCTTGAATGACATGTTTATCGTAACGGAGTACATAAACTGCAAGTGATTTGGCATGACATCATTCAAACAGCAAGTCGTGAGTCTGCATGTGGACATGCATGGCAACTGTAGTTCTCCAGTCATGGCAGCTACAGTCCAACAAACATGGCAACTACTGTTGCCAATGCATGGCAACCAGCTCCTTTCAGTACCAAAACTTGGATTCTATATCAATGGCAGCGGCAGTCCTACATACATGGCAAATATTGTTGCCAATACATGGCAACCAGTATATTCTAGCATCAAAACTTTGTATTCTAGGCTTGAGCTCACTAGGCAAATGCGATCAATCATTAGTGCTGCACACATGCTTTTAGCAATTGGCAAATCCCAAAGACAATATATGAGTCATTGCACACGACCACTTGTTAGCGTTTTCTGTTTGATTTTTCCACCATCACTGCTACAAATCTTCTTTTCCTCACATGCTATTCCCACAAAAACAAATGCAGTGCTGTTTTTGTGGTTCAAATTTCCTTACCTTGTTGTGCCGCATGTGCCCATCTTGTGTGGTCTGTCACACCAAATTGACGTGCTCTGTCTGCAATTTGTGAAGCTTTCCATGAGACGTTTGCCGAGGTAGCACCACCGCAATAACCTGTAATCATGGTAGTAGTTGGTCAATGCATGGCAACTGTAGTTTCTTCAACATGGAACATGCAGTGGTCCAACCATGCCACACAGATTTGTTCACACTTGCCATCCACGGTTGTTTGTACATTGCAATCACATTTTTGATCATACATGGCAACTGCAGTTTGTCCTGGCATGGCAACTGCAGTTTGTCCTGGCATGGCAACTGCAGTTGTCCAGGCATGGCAACTGCAGCTGTCCAGACATGGCAACTGCAGTTGTCCAGGGATGGCAACTGTAGTTGTTCAGTCATGGCAACTGCAGTTGTCAACTATGCTCCTTCTGCTAATTCACCGTCTGCAACTTCACTTTTTATGGACTCACCTGTGTATGACATCGATGGCAGGTACATGGGTGCCGCCTGATGCCACGTGCTGCATGAAGGTTCTGCATTTTTCCCGACATAACTCCTAAGTCTTTTGCCATCCTTTGCAAGTTTATTTTTCATGTCCACACCAGTATGTTTCATTTTCGTATGCGTTACCTTGATTTGCCACATTAGCTAGTTGAAGTTGGCTGCCCGTACATTTGTCAGTGTTAGCGCCCTGTGACTGAACTTGCCATGGTGCCCCCCTGAGTGTGTTTTGGTCATAAGAACCTGCGAAAAATGACAGTGTAGGACATAAGTAGAATGTCATCTTCATCATCACGAACATGGCAAATGTTCTTTTCTTTGTTATCATGCATCATGCCAATGCCTGCATACTGCTCTAGTAGTGGCAGCAACGGCCCTGCAGAAATGAGTTGACTGTACTCTGCTGCATCCCAAGGGGGCGTTTCTGGCCTTTGAGAAACCCAAGGATCAGCGCCATCTTCATGATTCATTCTTTCCGCGTTTTGTTTCTGCCAATGTGTTCTCAATCACTGCATGAACAAGAACGCATCAACAATCCGCAAAAATGTATTCTTCTACTGCTTGCACGTACAAGATAACACGACAGTCATATCACATTTTCATGCGTAGGCAACCAACACATCATGGCAAGTAGGACATGCACATCCACTCTCTTTTCTAAAATCTGGGTGCCAGCTATCCTTTCGATTCGATGGCAACAACCACCACAATAGGATGACAAGCAACAGGTTAACATGGTGGCAGTTAACGGCAACGATAGGTGGCAACTGACGTTAGACACAAGTGGCAACTAATTTTCCTACCCCCCTTTATTCCAAATTTCTCATTTCTCTCCCTTTTTTAGGGATTCCTACACATCCATTCATTACCAACTACTTGCACCAAGCGAACTGAGAACTTAAGCTTAACTCTAGCGTAGTACATGACAGATCTGGTGTATGCTGCTTGGCAAATGCGAAGACACACAAAACCATGTAGTGTTTTGCCCCGATAGCGTGGATCCAGTCGCCACCTTTCGTTGGTAAATTTGCAATTTTCTGCCCAGAAGAAGGATGAGAAGCAGTAGGAGATCGGAGATTCACCTGCTTTTAGCTGGTTGTCTTTGGAGGGCGGGGTTGGAGTGGGGGGCGGGGGGAGGAGGGGTGGGGGGTGGGGGAGGGGGTGTGGTTAGCGGTGGAAAGGCCCTACAGATCTGCTCTGGTTGCCATGGCAACCAGAGAAGGCCGGCGATGGAGTTAGGGGATCGAGAGGTGGGAGACGATGGCGGCAGTCGGGACCGGGGATCGAAAGGAGGCCGGGACGGCTGGGTCGTGCGGGCAGCGTGGTCGTCTGGCCCGGACATGTGGGCGGGTTTGCCACACATCGAACGTGCGGGCTGTGGCTTTGCGCGCCCGGACGCGGTCGTGCGGGCGGGTTCCTATCAATGCCACACGAGGCGTGCGGCACAACGACCTGATACACCACACGTGTGGCAGTTATCGGGACCCAAGATTTAAGATCAACTCATGGTGAAGGTGGGAGGCATCAACCTATTCACAGGATCCGCAAGCGAGACCCTTAGTGCAGGGTTGCCAATTCTAGTTGAGCAACGAGGAGCAGAGTTCATCAGCTGCTAGACAAAACATGCACAGGTACCTAGGGAGAACCGACCAACTGGTTAATAGTAGAGTAGAATTGGGGATTCAATCAGAGGCACCTGTGCGCTGGTGCTAGCCAGTAGAACACTGGGTGTTAATTCATCAACTGCTAGTAGATGATGTCCCAAATATGTGTTGTTGTTGTATGTTTATAATATTAAGATGTTAGAAGCACGAAGAAGAAGCAGAAGAATCAATAACTATCAAGAGACGAAAAGCTGCAACTAAATGATGGTCATATAATTCTTCGCATTTCATAATGACATAATTATGATCCTGGATTCAGTGAGAGATGATGAACAATCAATAAATTGACGGCCTGGTTAATTGATTAGACTCCTTGCAATTTTGTCACACTAGTAAGATTTCCGTGCGTTGCACGGAACAATGAAATGCATTGATCCACGAAAATCCATCTCTGCACCCGAGCTCATTTGCACCCGCTCTGACGAGAAAAATCAAAACAAAAACTAGAAAAATTCAAAAAATTCTATTTTTTGTGTGGTATACAATTTGATGCGTGAGGTCCGCTTCACTTTTCACATCATTTGGACATCTGAGGAGCTTTCAGCAAAAAAGACAAATTGGGGATCTGTAAAAATATTTACTGTTCATGTACTGTTTTTGCCCGATTTCTCTTTTTTGCTGCTAGCTCCTCTTATGTCCAAATGGGGTGAAATTTGGAGCGGGCCTCGCGCATCAAAGTGTCTACCACACAAAAAAATTGGAAATTTTTGAATTTGTTTTGAAATTTTTACGATATTTCCCTAACCGAGTGCAGATGAGCATGGGCACCGAAACGCCCTACTCATTGATCCAAGAGTTGTTTATTTGACAAAGTATTTGGGGGTCATCTCATGTGTAACAAATACTGATAGGTTTCTTCTCTAGAGCTCACAAGCATCTGGGTGAAGAGTAAATGTAGGCAAAATAGATAAAAAAAATATCTTTTACAAACAAAAGCGTTCAAGTGTTCAATCCGCATCCATAACTTCATGAAGAAATAACACTTATTGTACATTGTACAAAATGATCTTTAAGAATTATTTTTTGAGTATCGATTTGTTTTTTTTCTAGACCACCGTGAATGTAACTCAGGATGACTTGGAAGGTGGTAGAGGAGATGGCGAGGAGGAGGGGGTCGTGGTGGTGGTCGGCAATGCGGCCTGAGAGAAGGCATGAGAGGTGTTGGGGGTCAAACGGCGCCGAGAGCAGCAACCTCTCTAGACCCTTCTTATTTTTTCCTGAGATGGCTAGATGAGGCGAGAGGGAGAGACGACTGAACGTGAGAGGCAGAGAGTTATCTATAAATGAGGAGTGGAGTGTAGTAGTCTTTTTGCAAAATTGGCCTAGTTTGTCTCAGATGCGTTGGATGTAAATCAAAAAGTTATAAACGAAGGATGGCAGACACACCATCATCACCAACTCAACTTTTTATAGGAGTAAGGATTAGGTGGTTGGTCTTAACTGTTCCTACAGGTTGATTTGGTTTGAAGGAAAAGGAAGGAGACATGGAGCAGATCCATCCGAAGGCTGGTGTCTTGCTGGAGTTGGAAGGCAACGGAGGGTGTGGGAGGAGGACCAAGGAGGCGGTGGAGTCGAAAAGGGAACGATGGGTTTCACTTACTCTGTCTGAAATAGATAAGGTTCACCATTGATGTGCCTCGCTCGCGCATGGGTGATAGGGGACCGAATGGTTGCTGCTACTGATTTGTCAAGGACAACCAGCTTCAGGATTGGTGCAAAGATCTGACGATGGCTGAGACGTTCGCTCAAAAATCCTATAAATCTCACGTCAGATTTATAGTGATTTTGTATTTTGTTTTTCTATTTACTCTCCGCCTGTGAAGGGCCTAATTAATAAATTAGGCCACAGAAAAGACTGCTTTTTTGGTTAATGATGTGGGCACCACTATACCAACAACCGCTCATACAACATGAACCCAAGTGAAGGAAAATCTTCTGTGCACGATTTTGTATGCACAAAGTTGCCCATATGATGTGTAAATACAAGTGAAGAGCCCAACAACTTCAACCGTACGTGCAAGTGCAATTTATATAATGATGCATCTACACCCAAACAGACCATCATGCTGCATAAAAATCATTCGCCTACACGTTGGCAACACCATAGTTTTTGGAGTATTGGTTAAGCAAACATGTGTTGGACCACAAGTAATGAAGAGATGAAAGGAAAACTGAAAATATATGTTTCAAGGACACAAGGGAATGGTAGACACCGGGAAAGAGGTCATCATTGCTTGAGGTAGCTTGCAACATTCAGTGTCATTGGGTTCTCTCATCGATGTGCTAAGCATGGTTGTTCTCTGGTTTTACGGAAATACAATTTTCGGTGCTTCAGAATCTTTCTAAAGTTTGAGGGCGGGTAGACGTGTGATGGCCACCTGTAGCCCTTAACACAGCGACCACAAAAACCGAACACAAAGAAGCTATGGGATATTGGTACCGCTGTTGTGTATGCTGCGCCGAAAATGCATGTAAAGGCTGTCATGTGCTGACATTGTAGCGCTTGCAGCTGGGTGTGGTGTACTCTTTGTGTGTATCTTACATCTTGTACTACATTTTGCAAGATACTTGCAGCTTGTCATACAAAGTATTGGGTAAGTATGTACTTATTTTTCAGAGTGGAGGGCCTTTCTATGATGTTCTTCTAGGGGGAGAAGGGACGGACTAATGGCAAATCAGTCGCGAGCTGACGATGGCCTGCCCTCGCCGTTTAGACTGATCAGCTCCATCGTATAGAACTTTGCTGATGTCAGTTTTGATGATGGACGTCGTCACCCTATCAGGTGCAGGTTGTCACACTAATCACAAAAATAATCTATCTCCACGAAAGTTCACAATTAGAATTAAATTCTCTGCTACATCCCTTGAACTTGTCACAGAGCGGCCATGCTTAAGGGAAACTCTAACCGATCCTAAAAGGCCATAAGGGAATAAAATTTCTGGTTTACTCCTTTACGGCGCATCTAGCCGGTCCCTTATAAAAAACTAAACAAAGTAAAACTTTTGCTCCACCTCCCTATTTCCTCTAAAATTTCCCTAAATTTACGCCATCCCGCCGCGGCCGAGTAAAACGGGTGCCTCTCTTCCACGCTGCACTGTCTCCTGGCGACTCAGCCGCCACACCCCGCCGCCGCCACCGATGACCACTGGGCCGGTCGGAATGGATAGCCCGGCCCCTTCCCTCATCCCGCCGGCCACCGGCGCCGACTCTTCGCCACCAGAAACCACCCACGCGCCGCCACCACCGAAGAAGAAGAGCTTGGGGGTATGAAGAAGACCCACCCACGCATCCAAGCTCCTTCTCCAACCTCTCCAATGGTGTCCGGGGTGGCCACCACTGCCCTCCCGCCGCACCTACCTGAGGCAAACGGGCTCGAAAGCTGACGGCGGCGGCGCTCGCGGAGGCGGCCGCAAAGAAGAAGATAAAGAAGGCCAAAGCGGCACCTCGTCCTAGGACGACACCTCGTGGTGCACCTCTGGCGGCCCCTACAGCGACTGCAACGACGTGATCTGCGGCTGCAGCCGACAACAAGAATCGCGTCCGCCAAGTGCTCGATGAAATGCCAACAAGGTAAAAATAAAAACCTCGCATTGTGTCGGTATTCGATAGTGATTGTTGGTGATCGGTAAATGATTTTTACTTTGATATTGGAGTGCGGAGATGAACACTGCCAAATTCCTCGCATCGTTGGAATCCTTGGCCGCAATTGGCCTTGATAAGCTCAATTACGACTCGTATTGGGATCATTCGGCCACCCAAAACATGAAGGCCGAGGAGGAAGTGGCCGAGTTTTGATTTGAATGTGTTTTATGATATGTATTATGTAGTGTTTGAAGTTGGTGCCGCTATGACACAAAATCGAGACAATTTTATTTTTACTCCACTAACTTTTAGGGGATCGGCTAGGAGCGGCCACCGTTAGTGGAGTAAATTTTTACTCCACTAACTTTGCTCCGCCATTTACTCTCTTGAGTTTTAGGTGATCGGTTAGAGTTGCCCTAACTCATAGTAGAAACAATTCTTGGCAGCTCTGAAACTTCATTCCTCACATGCAAATGTTGCAAAAATTTCTTTGCCAATTATCGTACAATGAAACATTTACGATCTGTTAAAGCATACCTTTTGTTCATATCACATGTAATAGGAAACTAGCACAATATCCCACCGAATATTGTAGTCTGATTCGGTTGAGGATTTGCTTTGATTTACCTTGATTACCAAGGCATGTACTCCTATATATTGTGAATACAAGGCAGCCCCATGTGTGGCGTACAAAACACAAAACACTTGTTTTCTTGGTATCAGACAACTCGATCCTGCCTCCTCCAACCCCATCGCTCATCACCACCGATTCAATCTCGCATCCAGCTCATGTCGACCATCTCAGGCACCTCAAGGCCCTTTCGGATGCTCTCAGCGACGTCGGCACCCCCGTCTCCGACCAAACTCTTGTCCTCAACTGCCTCCGTGGACTCAATCCGCACTTCTCCGACATCACGACGATCGTCACCATGCAGAATCCTCTTCCGTCGTTCAACCAGACGAGGTCCTTGCTGACTCTCCGCGAGACCCAGCTCGCGAACTCCGCCACGCTCGGGACCCAGACGGCTCTCTATGGTGGTGCGCCTCCCCACGGCGCCAGCGGCTCCACCCCCTCTAGTCCTCACCGGGGCGACGGCGCTCGGCATGGCTACAACTCCGGGGGTGGCTCCTCCGGTGGAAACCGCAATGGAGGCAACTGGCGGAAGAAGAAGGGCGCCGGCGGCGGGAACGGCGGCAACGGCGGCCGCTCCAACTCCCACGACGGGAATCTCCAGCGCGGGGCCTCCTCCTCTGTTGGTCCCTGGGTCTGCTTCAATCCCTATACGGGGCAAGCCCAGCACCTTCAGACGCCCCCAGCAGCACGGCCCAGTGCCGGGGCCGGCCTCCTCGGGCCACGGCCTCCAGTTCTCCCGCCAGCCCAGGCGTTCACCTCCCTGGCCCCGTTGCACGGCCAGGCCTTCGGCAGCAATCCGCCGCCAACTCCTGCATACGGCGGCACCCCGGCGTGGGACTGCTCCGCCCTCCTCGCTGCCCTAAACAACACTGCGACTCCATCAACAGTTGGTGAGTGGGTAATGGACTCGGGAGCCACGGCACACATGGCCTCCGACCCCGGTATGCTTCAACACCTCACACCTTCTCCCTCCTCCTCTGTTGTCACCGTGGGCAATGGTTCGACCTTGCCCATCTCACACACTGGACACACATCTATACCTTCCTCCACTCGTTCTCTTTTCCTTCGCAACGTATTGCTTGTCCCTCATATTGTCAAGAATTTACTTTCAGTTCGTCGCTTCACAATTGACAATCTTTGTTCTATAGAATTTGACCCCTTCGGTTTTTCCGTGAAGGATCTTCGCACCAAGGCCGTGATTCTTCGCTGCAATAGTCTCGGAGACCTCTACATCTTCCCATCATCGGTCGTCAACCACCACGCCCATGGACTCCTCGCCACCACCTCCACCGAGCTTTGGCACCGTCGCTTAGGTCATCCGGGACGCGACGCCATGTCCCACCTTCATAAGAACTCTTTTATTTCATGTAATAAAGCAGCCACGCATGTTTGCCATGCTTGTCAACTCGGCAAACACGTGCGCTTGCCTTTCGCTAGGTCTACTTCAATAAGCGTCGAACCATTTAAGTTGATTCATTGTGATCTTTGGACTTCTCCACTTTTGAGTAATTCTGGTTTCAAGTACTATCTTGTTATCGTTGATGATTTTTCTCATTTCATGTGGACTTTTCCTCTCCGGAAAAAGTCCGATACCGCGGCGATTCTTCTTAATTTTGTTGCTTACATTCGCACCCAATTCGCACGTCCTCTTGTTGCCATGCAAGCTGACAATGGGACTGAGTTTATCAACTCCACGGTCACCTCATTTTTCTCGACTCACGGCATTCACCTCCGTTTTTCATGCCCCTACACGTCCGCCCAAAACGGCAAGGCCGAACGTGCCATCCGCACGCTCAACGATGTCACTCGCACCCTCCTATTCCAATCCTCCATGCCGCTGCCCTACTGGGCCGAGGCTCTCGCCACGGCGACATATCTTGTCAACATCCGCCCCTCACAATCCATTGGCTTTCAAATTCCCTACGTTCGTCTCTACGACGCCACGCCAAACTATGCCGCTCTTCGTGTTTTTGGTTGCTTATGTTACCCCAACCAATCCGCTACAGCCAAACATAAACTCGCACCTCGGTCAACTGCTTGCGTCTTCTTAGGATATCCGTCTAACCACAAGGGTTTTCGTTGTCTAGATATATCTACCCGTCGAGTAATCATCTCTCGCCATGTCATATTCGACGAGACGATTTTTCCTTTCTCCTATTCTGCCCAACGCCCTACGAACCCCCTGGTCGAGCTTGATTTCCTTGTTGACTTGGTCGCTTCACAACACACACCATCCAGCCCTGTCCTACCCAACGTGCATGTGCATGCCAACCCCTCCACACCGGGCCGAACCACACCAGCGAGCACTCCGCCAACCCACTCCCCATCAGCCCGCACCCCGCCTGGCCCTTCCACGCGCTCACCTCCCAGCCATCCGCCTGGCTTTCCCGCTCGCCCGCAACCCGCCATGCCTGCCAACCCGCAACCCGCCATGCATGCTGATCCACAAGCCGCCATGCATGGCGGCTCCCCATCCACTCCCACGATGGACCGGCCCAGTTATCTTCCTAGTCCGCCCTTCCACTCTTCCACTCGCACGACGACGCCCGCGGTCGCTCCTAGCCCGACGCCCTCTGACTCGTTGGCGTCCACTAGTCCATCTCCGCCGGTCGTGGTGCACCGGCCCCCTTCCCCGTCCAACACTCACACCATGGTAACTCGTGCTAAATGTGGCCTCTTCCAGCCCGTTGACCGTCTTAATCTCTCCGCGACTCACTCCACTCCCTCTCCTATTCCGAAAACATACCGGGGTGCACTCCATGACCCGCACTGGCGTCGTGCTATGACCGAGGAATTTGATGCTCTTGTCACTAACGGGACGTGGTCTCTTGTGCCACGTCCCCCTCGTGCTCATGTTGTTTCAGGGAAGTGGATCTTCAAACATAAATTCCACTCGGACGGCAGCCTTGCCCGGTACAAGGCCCGATGGGTGGTACGAGGTTATTCTCAACAACAGGGCATTGATTTTGATGAGACATTCAGCCCCGTTGTTAAGCCTGCGACGATCCGCATCGTTCTCAGCCTTGCGGTCTCTCGGTCGTGGCCGATTCACCAGCTCGACGTCAAGAATGCTTTTCTTCATGGCACTCTTGACGAGGAGGTCTACTGCCAGCAACCTCCCGGCTTTGTTGACGCTCGCTGCCCGGACTACGTGTGTCGACTGCACAAGTCTCTTTACGGTCTTAAGCAGGCCCCACGTGCTTGGTACCAGCGATTTGCCCTCTTTGCACATCGTCTTGGCTTTGTCGCTTCCAAGTCGGATGTGTCTCTCTTCATCTACAGGCGCGGCACTGATCTCGCTTACCTCTTATTGTATGTGGACGACATTGTTCTCACCGCATCGACGGATCAGCTCCTCCGACACCTAACACAGCAGCTCCACACAGAGTTCGCCATGACAGACCTCGGTCCTCTGTCATTCTTCCTTGGCATCTCTGTCACACGGACATCATCGGGCATGGTCCTCTCTCAGAGACAGTATGCCTTGGAGTTACTTCACCGCGCCGGCATGGTTGACTGTAACACCTCCGCTACTCCCATCGACACCAAGTGCAAGCTCTCAGCTTAGGATGGCCCTCTTCTCTCCGATCCCACTGAGTATCGGAGCTACGCCGGTGCTTTGCAGTATTTGACACTCACGCGACCGGACATCGCGCACGCAGTTCAGCAGGCCTGCTTATACATGCATGCACCGCGAGAGCCTCATATGCACTTGGTTAAGCGCATTCTCCGGTACATAAAGGGCACCCTCGACCTCAGCTTACACCTCTCGAGCTCCTCCTCCACAGTGCTTACAGCCTACTCTGACGCTGATTGGGCTGGGTGCCCTGATACTCGACGCTCTACGTCTGGCTACTGCGTCTATCTCGGAGATAACCTTGTCTCTTGGTCGTCTAAACGACAGACCACCGTATCTCGCTCCAGTGCCGAGGCGGAATATCGCGCGGTTGCTCATGTTGTTGCTGAGTGTTGTTGGATCCGTCAGCTTCTTGGTGAGCTTCATCGCCCTCTGACGTCTGCCACGGTTGTCTTCTGTGACAACGTTAGTACTGTCTACATGGCCTCTAATCCGGTCCAGCATCGTCGCACCAAGCACATTGAGATTGACATCCACTTCGTTCGGGAGAAGGTGTCGCTTGGTGAGGTCCGGGTTCTTCATGTGCCATCCTCGCATCAGTACGCTGACATCATGACAAAAGGATTGCCCTCACAACTCTTCTCTGAGTTTCGCTCCAGCTTATGCTTGCTTCCGTACGACGCACAAGCTGAGGGGGGATGTTAAAGCATACCTTTTGTTCATATCACATGTAATAGGAAACTAGCACAATATCCCACCGAATATTGTAGTCTGATTCGGTTGAGGATTTGCTTTGATTTACCTTGATTACCAAGGCATGTACTCCTATATATTGTGAATACAAGGCAGCCCCATGTGTGGCGTACAAAACACAAAACACTTGTTTTCTCGATCAGCTCATGGTGAAGGTGGGACCGTGGGAGGCATCAGCCTGTTCACAGGATCTGCCAGTGAGACCCTCAGTGCAGGGTTTCCAATTCCAGTTGAGAAACGATGAGCAGAGTTCATCAACTGCCAGATAAAACATGCATGGATAGCCAGGGAGAACAGACCAATTGGTTAATAGTACAACAGAAGTGGGGATTCAATCCAAGGCACCTGTGCGTTGGTGCTAGCTAGTAGAGCACTCGGTATTAATTCATCAACTGCTAGATGGTGTTGCAAATATGTGTCGTTGTATGTTTATAATATTAAGATCTTAGAAGCTCGAAGAAGAAGCAGAAGAATCAATAACGATCCAGAGACAGAAAGCTTCAACTAGATATTGGTCATATAATTCTTCGCATTTCATACTGAGAGATGATGAACAATCAACAATTTTTTGGCCAGGTTAAATTGATTTTACCCTTTTAAATTTTGCCACATTATGTGGTTGGTCTTAACTGTCCCTATAGTTTTATTTGGTTTGAATGAAAAGGAAGGAGAAATGGCGCAGATCGGTCCGAAATTGGAAGGCGGCGGAGGGTGTGGGAGGAGGACCAGGGAGGCGTTGGAGAAGAAATGGGGACGACGGGTTTCACTTTCTCTCTCTGAAACAGATAAGGTTCGCCGCTGATGTGCCTCATTTACGCGAGGGTGATAGGGGAGCGAACGGTTGCTGTACCGACGTGTCAAGGACAACTAGCTTCAGGATTGGTGCAAAGATCTAACAGTGGCTGAGGCTCAAAAATCATATAAATCTGTTGTCAGATTTATAGTGATTCCGTAATTTTTGCAATTTACTCGCCGCCTATGAAGGGCCTAATTAATAAATTAGGCCACAGAAAAGGCAGCTTTGTTTTGGGCACCGTTGTGGGTAACACTATACCAACCGCTCATACAACAGGAACACGTTGAATTAATCTGGATTCAATCGTGACTCTCTGAACTAGGCTGTACTTCGTCTTCCCCTCTGGACCTCGGAAATGGAAAAAAGTTACCGGTGAAGTAAAGGAAAATCTTCCGTGCATGATTTGTATGCAGAAAGTTAAATATAGGATGTAAATACAAGTGAAGAGCCCAACAACTTTAACCATACGTGCAATATATATACTGGTCCATCTACATCCGAAGAGACCATCAAGCTGCATCAAAATCATTTGCCTACAGATTGGCAATACCATACTTTCGGAGATTTGGTTAAGCAAACACATGTCAGCCCACAAATTCGGCTTTCATCGTGCTTATCCCTAAGAAAGACAATACCCTCAGGCCACATGACTTCAGGCCCATCAGTTTGACTCACAGTGTTGCCAAGATTCTCGGAAAACTCCTTGCTAGCAGAGTGGCTCCCCAACTGCAGCACATCATCTCAGTAAGCCAAAGCGCTTTCCTAAAGGGCAGAAGTATTCAGGATAATTTCCTCTATGTCCAGAATCTCATCCAGTGCCTACACCGTGACAAGAAGCCCACCATGTTCTTGAAACTTGATATTGCAAAAGCTTTTGATTCTGTCAAGTGGGATTACCTGTTGGATGTTATGAAACAAGTGGGATTCAGTCAGAGATTCAGAGACCTAATTGCAATTTCCCTCGCCTCAACCTCCTCGCGTATCATTCTTAATGGGGAGCCAGGTTCTCCTTTCTTTCACCGATGTGGATTGAGGCAGGGCGACCCTCTGTCACCTCTTCTCTTCCTGCTTGCCATCGACCCACTTCAGAGAATTTTGGAGAAGGCCACCGAGGAGCACATTCTTAGTCCCATCAGCCACCGATCGGCCTCTATGAGGATCAGCCTGTACGCAGATGATGCCGCACTCTTCTTAAACCCAAGCAAAACGGAGGTGGCTGCCCTCCAAGAAATTTTGGCTGCTTTTGGCAATGTTTCAGGGCTCTGCACCAACTTCAACAAATCTGCTGCATACCCAATTGCTTGTGAGGAAGAGGTCGTTGAGGAAGTTCTTTCAGATTTTGAGGGGGACATCAGCTCTTTTCCTTGCAAGTACCTCGGGCTCCCACTGAGCCTTAGGAAACCAAGAAGAATTGACTTCCAAATCCTAATTGACAAGATCGCTGCTAAGCTTGCAGGTTGGAAAGGAAAGCTGATGAATAAAATGGGCCGGCTGACTCTTATAAACTCGGTGTTAACTTCTATCACAACCTACTACCTGACGATGTTCGCCCCCTCAAAGTGGATCACCAAGAGGATCGACAAGCTAAGAAGGAATTTTCTGTGGAAGGGAGAAGAGGAAGCAAGTGGTGGGCACTGTGCGGTGAACTGGAACCAAGTGTGCTCCCCAAAGAAATTTGGTGGCCTTGGAATTAAAAACCTTGCCCTCTATAGTAGATCTCTCAGATTGAGGTGGGCCTGGTACACATGGAAGTCACCCTCTCGGCCATGGGTTGGAACCCAACTCCCCTGCTCCAAGACTGATTTGCAGCTCTTCAACGCCTCTACAACCATCAGACTTGGTGACGGAAAATGTGCTCTGTTCTGGAAAAATGCGTGGTTGAACGGAGCGGCACCAAAAGACATTGCACCCAACCTTTTCTCTCTGGCCAGACGGAAGAATGACACTGTCAAGAATGCACTTCACTAGGGCCGCTGGATGAAGGGCATCGAGAGGCTCTCCACTACTGCTGATTTGCTAAGCTTCATTGACCTATTGCATCAGATCAACCAAATCACTCTCTCTGACCAGCCAGATGAGATTGACTGGAGATGGACCAGCAACAACAACTACACCGCTGCCTCGGCCTACAATGCCCAGTTCACGGGATCCATCATGAAGCCCCAGCTTAATGCAATCTGGAAAACAAAGGTGGAGGGGAAAGTTAAATTCTTTGCTTGGCTCCTGGTTCTGAATCGCCTGCCCACGGCTGACAGACTCCGTGCGAGAGGATGTGATCATAATGACACATGCTCCCTTTGCGACCAAACTATTGAATCGGCATCCCACCTAGTCTGCCATTGCCCCTTCGCCAAGGAAGTTTGGCACAAATTGGCTGTCCTGCAACCTGATGTCCAACTGCCACCCACACAACCTTTCAGATCATCGGCGGCCTGGTAGAAAAGTTTTCTCCATGGCCAGCGTGCACATGCTGCAACTGCGCTCTACTTTGCTTGGAATGTTTGGAATGAGCGACACCGTAGAATCTTTCAAAACCAGTCGGCTACTGCTGACATGGTAGCTTGTTTGGTGCGTTCGGACCTGGCTTCGTTAGTTCCGGCCTCAGTCAGGCCTGTGTAATTAGCTTTACTGTCTTCTGACTGTTAGCCCTTACGCCTTGTGTGCGTGATTTCTCTCATGTATATTCCTAATGTTTAATGCAAAGGCAGAGCACCTGCCGTTATCCCTCAAAAACAATGAAGAGATGAAAGGAAAACTGAAAATATACGTATCAAGGACGCGGGGGAATAGTAGACACCGGGAAAGGGGTCATTATTGCTTGAGGTAGCTCGCAACATTCTGCGTCCTTGGGATCTCTCGTCGATGTGCTAAGCATGCCTACACGCAAGATTCACGGAAATCCGTTGTTCGGTGCTTCAAAAGCTTTCTCAAGTTTGACGGCGGGTAGACGTGTGATGGCCACCAGCAGCTCTTAACATAGCGACCACAAAAACTGAACACGAAGAAGCTAACGGGATATCGGTACGAATTGGCTGTGTGATGCGCCGAAAAGGCTTGTAAAGGTTGTCATGTGCTGACATTGCAGCTGGCTATGCTTTATTCTTTGTGAGCATCTTACATCTTGTACTCCATTTTCCCAGACACATGCAGCTTGTCATACAAAGTACTCCCTCCGTTCCAAAATATAAGTCTTTGTAGAGATTCCACTATGAACCACATACGGATGTATATAAATGCATTTTAAGTATAGATTCATCCATTTTGCTCCGTATGTAGTCTATCTAGTGAAATCTCTACAAAGACTTATATTTAGGAACAGAGGAAGTATTGGTTAAGTGCGTACTGACACTACCAGAATAACTGGCGACGCCGACGGCCGAACCTATGCCGACGGCCCCTGTCGGCATAGATTGTCCTATCCCGACGGCCCAGCCCAAGCCGTCGGCATAGAAAAGCCGTCAGCGTATATCCATCTATGCCGACGGCCCCCGTCGGCATAGTTCGGCCGTCGGCGTCGCTAGAAATATGCCTACGGCGGCCGTCGGCATAGAACGTGGGCTCGGCTACCCGGGCGGAAACGGCCTTTTGACGGCGTCAGTCTACGCCGACGGGCTAACGGCGCCGTCGGCATAGCCCCCACGTCATCGATCTGCATCGCCCGCCACGTCATCGATCCGCGTCGCTCGCCGGTCCGTGGGGTGGCAAATCTATGCCGACGGCCTGGCCGTCGGCATAGGCCTAGCCCATGGATGTTGCCACGTCAGCGATCCCCGCCCTTTGCCACGTCATCGATCCGTGGCCGTGTGCGCAGATATGCCGACGGCCTTGCCGTCGGTATACCTCTATTTTTTTATTTATATTATTTACTTTTTCCTGTTTTTTTTCACAACATAAATGTGCCTTCTGTAACAAAAAAACATACCCTGATGGTATATCGATTGCCCCCCTCACGGACGTTCCTGCCGCCGTGCCCCACAGCGACGCCGGTGAGGGGGGCACACCCCGGAGCTGCGTGCCGGGTGCCTGCGCCAGCCACCACGCTTCCACAACCGTAGGAGGGCCCAAAGCAACACCTAGCGGCATTGCTACCCCCCAGGTACACCGTCCCGTCTAACCGGGCCCTCATACATGCGGGGCGGTGTGGTGCCATATCTGAAGAGGCGGGACGGGGGCCCTGGGGGATAGCAATACCACCGAAGCGTCGCACCGGGCCCTCATACATGCGGGGTGGTGTGGTGCCATGTCCAAAGAGGCGGCGCGCATCTCCGGGGTGTGCCCCCCTCACGGACGGCGCCGCCGCCGGCACATGGAGGGGGGAAACGGACGCGTCGGGTCTACACGAAGGGGATCTTGCTGTGGGTCTGGCCCGGATGTTGCTCCAAAGTGTTCCTATGGGCTGACCTAACACAACTAGGTGGAGAGTTCCACTGGTCAAAGCCCGTCCGTGTAAAGTCAAAGGGCTAGATCTCGTGGTCTAACGCTACATGGTTAGGCGGGACGGGGGCCCTGGGGGATAGCAATGCCACCGGAGCGTCGCACCGGGCCCTCATATATACATGCAGGGTGGTGTGGTGCCATGTCCAAAGAGGCGACACGCGTCTCCGGGGTGTGCCCCCCCTCACGGACGGCGGCGCCGCCGGCACCTGGAGGGGGGAAACGGACGCGTAGGGTCTACACGGAGGGGATCTTGCTGTGGGTCTGGCCCGGATGTTGCTCCAAAGTGTTCCTATGGGCTGACCTAACACAACCGGGTGGAGAGTTCCACTGGTCAAAGCCCGTCCGTGTAAAGTCAAAGGGCTAGATCTCGTGGTCTAACGCTACATGGTTAGGCGGGACGGGTGCCCTGGGGGTAGCAATGCCACCGGAGCGTCGCACCGGGCCCTCATACATGTGGGGTGGTATGGTGGCATGTCCGGAGAGGCGGCACGCGTCTCCGGGCTGTGGCCCCCCTCACGAACGGCGCCGCCGCCGGCACCTGGAGGGGTGAAACAGACACGTCGGGTCTACACGGAGGGGATGTTGCTGTGGGTTTGGCCCGGATGTTGCTCCAAAGTGTTCCTATGGGCTGACCTAACACAACCGGGGGGAGAGTTCCACTGGTCAAAGCCTGTCTGTGTAAAGTCAAAGGGCTAGATCTCGTGGTCTAACGCTACAGGGTTAGGCGGGACAGGGCCCTGGGGGGATAGCAATGCCACCGGAGCGTCGCACCGGGCCCTCATATATATATGCAGGGTGGTGTGGTGGCATGTCCGAAGAGGCGACACGCGTCTCCGGGGTGTGCCCCCCTCACGGACGGCGGCGCCGCCGGCACCTGGAGGGGTGAAACGGACGCGTCGGGTCTACACGGAGGGGATCTTGCTGTGGGTCTGGCCCGGATGTTGCTCCAAAGTGTTCCTATGGGCTGACCTAACACAACCGGGGGGAGAGTTCCAAGCCCGTCCGTGTAAAGTCAAAGGGCTAGATCTCGTGGTCTAACGCTACAGGGTTAGGCGGGACGGGTGCCCTGGGGGTAGCAATGCCACCGGAGCGTCACACCGGGCCCTCATACATGTGGGGTGGTGTGGTGGCATGTCCGGAGAGGCGGCACGCGTCTCCGGGCTGTGGCCCCCCTCACGGACGGCGCCGCCACCGGCACCTGGAGGGGTGAAACAGACGCGTCGGGTCTACACGGAGGGGATCTTGCTGTAGGTTTGGCCCGGATGTTGCTCCAAAGTGTTCCTATGGGCTGACCTAACACAACTGGGGGGAGAGTTCCACTGGTCAAAGCCCGTCCATGTAAAGTCAAAGGGCTAGATCTCGTGGTCTAACGCTACATGGTTAGGCGGGACGGGGGCCCTGGGGGATAGCAATGCCACCAAAGCGTCGCACCGGGCCCTCATATATACATGCAGGGTGGTGTGGTGTCATGTCCGAAGAGGCGACACGCGTCTCCGGGGTGTGCCCCCCTCACGGACGGTGGCGCCGCCGGCACCTGGAGGGGGGAAACGGACGCGTAGGGTCTACACGGAGGGGATCTTGCTGTGGGTCTGGCCCGGATGTTGCTCCAAAGTGTTCCTATGGGCTGACCTAACACAACCGGGTGGAGAGTTCCACTAGTCAAAGCCCGTCCGTGTAAAGTCAAAGGGCTAGATCTCGTGGTCTAACGCTACTTGGTTAGGCGGGACAGGTGCCCTGGGGGTAGCAATGCCACCGGAGCGTCGCACCGGGCCCTCATACATGTGGGGTGGTGTGGTCGCATGTCCGGAGAGGCGGCACGCGTCTCCGGGCTGTGGCCCCCTTCACGGACAGCGCCGTCGCCGGCACCTGGAGGGGTGAAACAGACACGTCGGGTCTACACGGAGGGGATCTTGCTGTGGGTTTGGCCCGGATGTTGCTCCAAAGTGTTCCTATGGGCTGACCTAACACAACCGGGGAGAGTTCCACTGGTCAAAGCCTGTCCGTGTAAAGTCAAAGGGCTAGATCTCGTGGTGTAACGCTACAGGGTTAGGCGGGACGGGCCCCTGGGGGGATAGCAATGCCACCGGAGCGTCGCTCCGGGCCCTCATATATACATGCAGGGTGGTGTGGTGGCATGTCCGAAGAGGCGACACGCGTCTCCGGGGTGTGCCCCCCTCACGGACGGCGGCGCCGCCGGCACCTGGAGAGGTGAAACGGACGCGTCGGGTCTACACGGAGGGGATCTTGCTGTGGGTCTGGCCCGGATGTTGCTCCAAAGTGTTCCTACGGGCTGACCTAACACAACCGGGGGGAGAGTTCCAAACCCGGCAGTGTAAAGTTAAAGGGCTAGATCTCGTGGTCTAACGCTACAGGGTTAGGCGGGACGGGTGCCCTGGGGGTAGCAATGCCACCGGAGCGTCGCACCGGGCCCTCATACATGTGGGGTGGTGTGGTGGCATGTCCGGAGAGGCGGCACGCGTCTCCGGGCTGTGGCCCCCCTCACGGACGGCGCCGCCACCGGCACCTGGAGGGGTGAAACAGACGCGTCGGGTCTACACGGAGGGGATCTTGCTGTAGGTTTGGCCCGGATGTTGCTCCAAAGTGTTCCTATGGGCTGACCTAACACAACTGGGGGGAGAGTTCCACTGGTCAAAGCCTGTCTGTGTAAAGTCAAAGGGCTAGATCTCGTGGTCTAACGCTACAGGGTTAGGCGGGACGCGGCCCTGGGGGTTAGCAATGCCACCGGAGCGTCGCACCGGGCCCTCATACATGTGGGGTGGTGTGCTGGCATGTCCGGAGAGGCGGCACGCGTCTCCGGGCTGTGGCCCCCCTCACGGACGGCATTGCTACCCCCCCCCCCCCCCCCGCCCACAGGTACCCCGTCCTGTCTATCCCTGACACAGACGATCGTCGGGTCTAGCCCTTTGACTTTCGCCGGACATGGCATGTCCATCTATGCCGACGGCTAAGCTCCAGTGGCATTGCTACCCCCCACGGCCCCCGTACCGCCTAACCCCCAGGGTCCCGGTGTCACAGGCGTCGCACCGGGTACCGGGTCCCATACAGACGGTAAACTAAGAATCTAAAAATGTAATAATTGAATTGATTAAAAACTCTGGTATTCATCATTGAAAAAGTACTATCACTGTGAACCTTTTAGTGCTCGGGCACCGGGCCGGCTGCCCGGGCACTGAAAAGTTCACAGTAATTGTCCATTTTCTTCATATAAGTCTAATGAATACCGGAGCTTATAACATATGGACTAGTGAACTATTTAAACAGGTCAAATTGCTTTTCCCTCGGCGAGGTGGGACTATTTTTTCAAAAAAAAGTAGTTGCCATCTATGCCTACGGCATAGCCGTCGGCATAGGCCTCCTATCTATGCTTATTATGTTCACTTAGTCCCGGTCTAACACCGCGTTTCTTTTTCTTAGTGATTTCGTTCAAGAGGAATGGACGGGAATGAATCCTCCTACTGAGGCGGAGGCACTTACTCTTCTCCGTCATGGAAACCCTGGACGTAAAAATTTTGTTGCTTGGTTCATGGAGAAAGTAATTTTCCACACTCCCCTATTAAATACCTAGTTCAACATTTATTAGTTAACTAATGCACGCAACAATTTCAATTATACTTGTAGGGAAAAGATCCGAACATATCTATGGATGATGAATTGAGATGGGTTTCCATGGGTTTTGACCCTGCCGTCATGACATGTAAAAAGTATGATGTGAATGGGTATCGCTTCCATACAGAGGAGCACCAGAACAGCCGGCCTGATCCCAAAACTATAAATACCGGAGTGTACACCCCGGTCAAAATTCAGTAGACTACTACGGAAGGGTACAAAATATATACGAGATTAAATTCCACCAGGGGCGCGAGACCCTAAGTCTGCCTATGTTCAAATGTCGATGGTTCGATCCGCGGGAGGGGGTAAAACATACGCCTTCCATTGGTTTGGTCGAAGTTAAACCATCAACCGTCTATGCCGGAGCCGATCTCTTCATTGCGGCTACCCAAGCTACACAAGTATATTATCTGCCTTACCCATGCCAGAAAGAGTACCTAAAGGGTTGGGAAGTTGTGTTCAAGGTGTCGCCACATGGTAAGCTACCGAACCCAAATGAAGACGATTACTACAACATTAACCCCATGACATACGAGGGAGTGTTCTATCAAGAGCAACCTGATGATGATGATGTGGTTAGAAACGATGATGCTAGACCATTGGGTGATGATGATGTGGATCCAAACGACGACGATGCACGGAATGATGGTGAGACCATTGTCAATGAAAATGACATACTTATGCTAGAAAAGTTAAACGAAGACGCTGACGACGAGGAAGAGCCTCCACCTCCGTCAGAGAACGAAGATGATATGATTGATAGTGATGATGAGACGGACCGAGAAAGAGGTTACAACAGTGATGATTCATATGGTTTCTAGCAGATGTACGTGTCAAGTCTTTTTTTCTATAGTTTAGGAATATGCCTTTTATGCATTTTTATTAATGTGTTTATTATCATGCCTTTTCCTTCATTTCATTAATTTACTAATTGCTTATTCTCTTTTCAATGCAGGTTCGTGGAACATGGGCGAGGGGAAGGCCGACGGCGTGGGTTTCCTACGCAAGGTCGTTGGCCTGCCTAGTCGGAGTGGTCGAGCACGTAATCCTCCCTCTCGGCTACTTGACGATGACTCCTCATAGGGAGGTCGAGGGAGAGGTGCCCCTAGAGGAGGAGGGGGCGGGGCGAGAGCCCCTAGAGGGCGAGGTGGTGGGGGGAGAGCCACTATAGGGGGTCGCGGCCAGAAAGAGCGCACCCTCACCGACTTAGGGGTGTTGTCTTCGAGGCCATCCTCTAGTGAGGTACCCTCCTCTGGTGAGGAGGAGGAGGAGGACGAGGCAGGCGAGGAGGAGGAGGTTCGGGATGGGGCCGAGGAGGAGGTGGAGGAGGAGGACGAGGAGGAGGAGGATGAGGAGGAGGTTGGGGAGGGGGAGGCAGGCGAGGAGGAGGGTGGTGGCGGCGGGGAGGGGGTTGACAACAAGGGGTGGCTGCGTGGTAACGCAAAGCTACCAAAGCAGGTTCCTGCTATTGAGGAGCAGAAGTGGCTCATTGAGCCCACGGGGAAAGAGTAAGTGCCACTTTATAATAATTTCATTATTTTGCTTGTCACATGCTCATTCCGGTTGTTATTTATTTTGCTTATCACATGCTAATAGTTCATTCTTTTGCAGCAACTGGATATATTCTAAAGGGGTCCGTATTCCCAACGGCCTCATCACCGTCTTGCTGAAGTTACACTGGCCGGGGTTGTACTGTCCGGATCCAGTCAGGCACCCGAACCATCGGGTCTTGGCCACGAGCTGGGAGCACTGGGAAGCGGCCCTCCACGCGGACCATGGGACCCATGCCAAGGCCGTGATCACCACTTTCTGGGTGAGTTCTCTTCAGAAGCATAAGTCCATTCTAGTTTCATGAATGATTTAACTCATGGCTTCTTCCATTCTTGTTTCGTGCATGATTGTAGAAATTCTATCGAGTTCTCCCGGAGCACAGGGCCAGAGCGGACCAGATCGTGCTGTGCCAATGCAAGAAGAAGGCCCGCCAGATGCAGTACGAGGTGCGCTATGTGGCCATCTCGACATACCATCACGACTATCTTGGTGTGAAGATGACCAAGGAAGATGCACGGAGGATGGGCATTACCTTGGAGAGGGACGAGTTCTTGAAGGTAAGTATAAAATATTTTTCATTATGCTTTCATTACCTTGTGGTACATTTCACCGTTTCGTGTTGACATGCCATTATGCTTTCATTATGTAGGTGTTACCAAATTGGTGTTATGGAAAAGACGAGTCCTGGGCGGCATTGGTGGATCTTTGGTGTGATGAGGCTGGAGCCTGGGCGGCTATGAGAGTCAAAAACAAGGCTAACCGAGGGAAGGAGGGAGTACATGCTCAGGGAAACCGAAACCACTATCTCCACAAGGCAGTTAATGTATGACTAACCCCATTAAACATTCTTCTTCTTCTATTTACCATTACTTTCTTATGTATGACTAACCTCTGTTTGGTGGTGCAGGAGGAGAAACTGAAGCGGTCGCTGTCACACATGCAGGCGTGGGAGATCGCCCATACGCGGAAGGACCCCAAGCCTGGCGAGCCCAAGTACTACGGCAAGAAGACCGCGCATAGGAAGAAGGCCTACTCCGATGGGTATCTGGCGTTACATCCTGACACACCTGACCCCATTGCGGCGGATCTGGACGAAAGGGTGGTGGTGGGCATGGGGCCGAAGGAGCACGGTCGGGAGGCGGTTCTCGATGCTGTGATCACTCCTACTATCTCCTACACACAGCTCCGTCGGATCGACCCGACCCTGAGCCAGCGCACGAGCACGCCCATGAGCAGTGCACCGTCACTGTCCCTCTTTCAGGAGCAGCAAACTGTAAGTATTTTCCCTTTTATCTTCATTGCTCACTTTATTTTCCGCATTTAGTAGTTTTATGAGTCTCATCATGTCATACTATAGGCCTACATGGAGTACACACGCCAGGAGACCATGGCGTGGCACGACCGCCTTCATGCATACCATCAGCAGAGGGATCGCCAGATGCAGCACGCTTTTCAGGAAATGGCGGCCGGCAAGTGTCCTCAATGGCCATCAGCAGAGGGTCCTCCAGCACAACCAACGTTGCTGACCTTTGAGGAGTTTGTGGCACAGAACGCTGGCCCCTCGCCGGTTAGTTCATCCCCAATCTATTCACTCAAAGCATATCATGCCTTTCAACACAGTCATATATCCCGTTAATATGTCTTTTCAACATCCAGGGAACCGGTGGATCAACCGTTGGCGGTGGTCTTCGCAGCACTCCCGAGTCACGGAGCCCGACCACTCCGATCCATGGAGGCGGAGGCGGAGGTGGAGGCGGTCTTGGCGGTAGCGCTGCCGCTAGCAGTGACGACCTGGGCTTCAGCGGTCTTGGCGGTGACGACCTCCGCGGTGCTCGACGTCCTGGCGCTTAAGCCTTTTGGTTACTTGTGTGCTTATGCTTATGTATCTTTAGATGACTTGTGTGTGGTGATGATGATAAACTTGTGGTCTTTGATGGTCCTTTAGATGACTTGCATGCTTCTTTATATGCTTATGCTTATCTTTATGTTGATTATGATGATGCTTATGCATATATTGTTGTGATGGTGACGGATGATACTTAGATGTGTTCTATATGTCTATTTCCATCATATATATCTGCTGATATGTGATGTATATCTGAATTGAATTGATTTGAAAACAAACAGAAAAAAAATCAAATACAAACTATGCCGACGGCTAGGCCGTCGGCCTAGTGGTGGCCTGAGTGCCCAGTTGCTGACGCGTGGCAACTGGGAGGCCGTCGGCATAGATTTAAACTAAGCCGACGGCTAGGCCGTCGGCATAGATGAGCCACGTGGCGAGCAGCGGTTGGTCGTCACTTGACGGTGGCCGCCGTTAGACGGGAACGTTGCCGACGGCCAGGGCCGTCGGCATAGATGTACGGACACCGTCGGGATAGATCCTATGCCGACGGCCTCCCGGGCTGCGCCGACGGATATGTTGCCGACGGCCCTATGCCGACGGGGGCCGTCGGCATAGGCCTGTCCCGACGGCATATCAGGGCTATGCCGACGGCCCTGGCCGTCGGCGTAGGGTGCGATTCTGGTAGTGTTTTTTTTAGAGTGGGGGGATTTCTATGATGTTCTTCTAGGGAGAAGGAACGGACTGGTGGCAAATCAGGCGCGAGCCGACGATGGCATGCCCTCGCCGTTCAGACCGATCAGCTCCATCATAAAGAAGTTTGGCGATGTCAGTCTTGACATGGTCATGATGGATGCCGTCATCCTGTCAGGTGCCCCGGTTGTCACATTGATCACAAAAATAATCCATCTCCATGAAAGTTCACAATTAGAATTAAATTATGTGCTACGTCCATGAATTTGCCACAAAGCAGCCATGAACTAACCCGCAAATACAGAGCAGCCATGAACGCATAGTAGAAATAGTTCTTGGCAGTTCTGAAACTTCATTCCTCACATGCAAATTGCCGAGCTCCGTAAAAAAAGGATCAGGAGGACTAGCGACTAGCGACCAAGACGGACTCGCGACTCGATCTAGCGCGGCCGCTAGATCCTTCCTCCACGCCATCTCACCTGAGCCTAGCCCCGCTCCCGTGCGGTGCCGCCGTGCTGCACCAGGGCGTCGCCGCCTCCCTCCTTCGCCCCCTCCACCACTCTCCTCCGTCGCCGCCGGCGACGACGCTAGGGCAAAGCCTGAGCGGCTCGGCGACGGCGGCCTTCTTCTCGTGCGTCAGCTGCTCAAGATCGCTGCGGCGGTTCCGATCTTGATCTCATTGGTAGTGATGGCAGACGACAACTAGAGTATGGCGGCGGGTTTGTAGCCGTAGCGGCAGTTGGCGGCGGCGGCCATGTTACAGCCGCTCAACCTCCGATTCGTCTTTAGATCGCGGTGGCGCTGCTAGTCTTGATCTGCATCACGCGGGCGCCCGGGGCTGCAACCCTGGGCTTGGCGGTGGTGGTCATCTCCTCTGTCGGAGGTGGTCGTCCTGAGGCTGGGTCGGATCTCGAGATCCATCATCTAGTCCCAGCTGCGAGTCGGGGATACATAGTTGCTGGTGAAAACCGAGCCGACGGTAGGCGATGGTGGCGATCTACACCGTTACCCTGATGAAGGCATTGTCGTGTAACTAATGTCGTCCTACTCATGCTGCTCTGGGGGAAACCCTAGGATCTGGTCTTCTAGATCGAACGATGGCGGCATTGCGGTGTCATTTCTCTCTTGGGAGCATCGTTTATGGAGCAGCGCGGGAAGACAGAGGCAGGAGGTGGAGCGGCTTCGTCTTGCATGGAGGTTCGGTGGAGATGTCAAGTCATGCTTGGCCGACAGGTGCTACGTTGTGTCATGCCTGTTCGGCAGGTGGTACGCATGACAAATCTTCCACAGACTTCAAGCTGTGTCGGCTGGTGGTACTTGGTGGCATGGTGTTGCGGTGTACCGATGACGACCGTAACGTGCTCAGCAGTTTGCTTGTAGGGAGGCGGTGGTGGCGTCGACGGATGGCCAGACTGGCAAGGATGATACTGATCTCTTTTCTGAAGATGGGTCAGCGGTTCGATTACGTTGGCGGCTTCTAAAACTTGTGCATGAAGTGTACGCTTTAGGTTTGCTGCATCGGTTGTAAGTTCCAATACATTATGTAGATGTATGTTTTTGTCTGACATTTGTTTAATAATTAATAAAGATAGTTGTATGCATCAATTTATGCACAGGCTGGGGGGTTTAACCTCCTTTTAAAAAAAATCGTGCAAATTGCCACAATAATCTTTGGCCAGTTATCGTACAGTGGAACATTTAAGATCAGTTCATGGTGAAGGTGAGGGGCATCAGCCCGTTCACAGGATCTGCCGGCGAGCAACGGCGAGCAAAGTTCATCAACTGCTACATAAAACATGCACGGGTAGCTAGGGAGAACCAACGTACTAGTTAATACAATAAAAGTGAGGATTCCACCCCAGGCACCTATGCGCTCGTGCTAGCCAGTAGAAACACCGTGTGTTACTTCAGCAACTGCTAGATGATGTCGCAAATATGTCTCAAAGAAGAAGCAGAAGAATCAATAACGATCCAGAGAAGGAAAGCTGCATCTAAATGATTGTCATATAATTCTTCACATTTCATAATGATCTAATTATGATCCTGGTTTCGGTCCTTTTCGAAAATGATCCTGGTTTCGGTGAGAGCTGATGAACAATCAACAAATTGATGCCCATGTTGATTGATTCGACTCCTTTCAATTCTGTCACATCATATACAGTTTGACTTGGTTGGCATCCTGCTGATCATGGCCATGTGGAGAAGAGAATTAATAATCAAGTAGGGTCTAATATTATTGATAATTTTGGGGCTGGGAGAAGACTGATGTCTCTTGCATGACCACCTTTTAACAGTGCATCAACAAAAACATTTTATTTCTTTCTCTTGGTATTCCTGAAGTTTGGAAGTATACATGCTTTTAGCAAAGGTTAATTAGGAAGAGAAAAACCAATTTAGCAGGGTAGAAGTTTATCACTTGCAGATGAGGATAGGGGTATGGACACTCACTCGTACACACATATACTCATCCATATGAACGTAAACATATAGACCCCACCCTTATGAACATATCGAGGGACAGAACCAGCAAATTCTAACATTGACGGAATCACCATATAGACGCCTTATAGTCATCAAAAGCGTCGAGCTGGAGTGGTGCTTGGCGTGTCTCGATCATTTTGTTTATGAACAATGTCTTGATGTGCTAGAGTAGTGCCTGGTTCGTCAAGATTTTTTTTTCCTTCATATTCATGACTGTAGTACACATATCATCAGACTTAATAGTCGGATATATACAACAATCCGCAATTTCGCATGCGCCCATTCTTTTGTAAGGAAGAGCAGGATAACCACGTGGTAGCTTATCTGGTAATATCTTGTGATGTCGTGCACCGGGCACACGCAGACAAATTGCATGATAGGGACCGGCGAAAAAGCTGTTTCTGTAAAGGGATACATGGAGTACATATTAGTTGTTGTCAACTGAGAGCGATCTATTAAAACTAATTAAAGATGATGAACTGTGAGGAGCGTTGCCGTGCACCCAACTACACGCATGAAATCAAATGACAATCGTGGAAAATTTGCCAAAAAACAAAAACAAAATCGATACTCCAAGATGCATTTGAAAATAACATTTTGGAGCATTGATTTTGTTTCTTTTTCCACGATTTTCCGAATGTCGTATGGTGATGGAATTTTGCAAGCTAAGAAAATTTTTGTCAATATTTCACACAAAATAAATTCAGAACTTTTTGAATTGTTTTTCCATTTTTTATTTTACTGTTCACCTGAGCTCACATGAGCTCACATGAGCTCGGGATTAGAACAGTTGATTCCATACTAGTACATACTTTGTGATGAGTCTGTACATCTTGCGTTTATCCGAGTCGATATACATATCATAAGTTTGCTTAATTACAATGCGCATCCATGTCCGTGGTTCATGAGTCTCTGTCACCACTTATTAATAGTTTGCCAATGGATGCATAAATATAGGCGTAGTGGTTGTTGAGAGGCTTGAGGTGGGACACAATTTTTATGTGCCTCCTCTAGGCGTCCCTTCTCGGCACCTGAGTTGTGGACCGAGGCCATGTCGCTGCTCGAAGCGTCTCTCCGCGACGTCGCCACGTCCATCGGCCTCACGCCTTGGCTTGTTCCCGGAACTTTGTCGAGAACTCGAGATCCAGCCCGGTCTGGCCAATGTTGACACCCAGCTCCTCTCGAATGCCATCGATCCTGGCGGTGATATCATTTGTCTAGCATCTTGCGCACGGCCTTGATGCGTGTCCTCTTGGTGATCCTTGTGTGTTCGCTCCATGTTGTCCCAGAGATCGCCCTTTGGGGGATCTTAGATAGCCTTTGCCTCTGGTGTGAGTTCGTTGATTATCTGCTCATGCCAGCGATATTTGACTCCGGTGTTGTATTGTTATGGCGATGCGTCACTACCGGAATCGCACCCTATGCCGACGGCCAGCCATGACTAGCCGTCGGGTCAGGCCTATGCCGACGGGGGCCGTCGGCAAAATATCCGTCGGCGTAGCCAGGATGACCGTCGGCATAGAAAAGCCGTCGGCATAGACCCTATCCCGACGGTGGCCGTACATCTATGCCGACGGCCCTAGCCGTCAGCAACGTCATCGCCTAACGGCGGCCGCCGTCAAGTGCTGCCCAATGGCTTCTCGCCACGTGGCGAGACGCCGTTCAGCATGGGCGTGTCTATGCCGACGGCCTAGCCGTCGGCTTAGTTTGAAATTATGCCGACGGCCTAGACACGCCATGTGTCAGAAACTGGGCGCTCCTGGGGCAGGTCTATGCCGACGGCCTAGCCGTCGGCATAATTTCAAACTAAGCCGACGGCTAGGCCGTCGGCATAGACGTGCCACGTGTCGGCCCCTGGGAGCTCACGCCAGGCCTATGCCGACGGCCAAACTAAGCCGACGGCTAGGCCGTCGGCATAGACGTGCCACGTGTCGGCCACTGGGAGCTCAAGCCAGGCCTATGCCGACGGCCAGGCCGTCGGCATAGATTCTGTCCAGTATTTTTTTTCTATTTTCTGTTTCTTTTCAGCTCAATTCATTTGAATATATAACAAACAACATATATAACAAATAGCATATACACAGCATCACACAACAAATTGGCATCGCTAAGAAGCATCGCAAAGCATCACACATATAAGTATCATCACCACAAAGCATATAAGAATCTCACAAACAACAATAAGATAAGTATCATCACAAGCATACAAGTATCATAGCATCGAGAACAAGCATACAAGTATCATAGCATCGAGAAAGGCTTAAGCACCAGGACGTCGAGCACCCCGGAGGTCGTCACCGCCAAGACCGCCGAAGCCCAGGTCGTCACTGCTAGCGGCAGCGCTACCGCCAAGACCGCCTCCACGTCCGCCTCCGCCTCCGTCTCCGTGGATCGGAGTGGTCGGGCTCCGTGTCTCGGGAGTGTTGCGAAGACCACCGCCAACGGTAGATGCACCTGTTCCCTGGATGTTGAAAAGATATATTAACGGGATATAAGACTGTGTTGAAAGGCATGACATGCTTTGGGTGAATTGATTGGGGATGAACTAACCGGCGAGGGGCCAGCGTTCTGTGCCACAAACTCCTCAAAAGTCAGCAACGTTGGTTGTGCTGGAGGACCCTCTGCTGATGGCCATTGAGGACACTTGCCGGCCGCCATTTCCTGAAAAGCGTGCTGCATCTGGCGATCCCTCTGCTGATGGTATGCATGAAGGCGGTCGTGCCACGCCATGGTCTCCTGGCGTGTGTACTCCATGTAGGCCTACAGTATGACATGATGAGACTCATAAAACTACTAAATGCGGAAAATAAAGTGAGCAATGAAGATAAAAGGGAAAATACTTACAGTTTGCTGCTCCTGAAAGAGGGACAGTGACGGTGCACTGCTCATGGGCGTGCTCGTGCGCTGGCTCAGGGTCGGGTCGATCCGACGGAGCTGTGTGTAGGAGATAGTAGGAGTGATCACAGCATCGAGAACCGCTTCCTGACCGTGCTCCTTCGGCCCCATGCCCACCACCACCCTTTCGTCCAGATCCGCCGCAATGGGGTCAGGTGTGTCAGGATGTAACGCCAGATACCCATCGGAGTAGGCCTTCTTCCTATGCGTGGTCTTCTTGCTGTAGTACTTGGGCTCGCCAGGCTTGGGGTCCTTCCGCGTATGGGCGATCTCCCACGCCTGCATGTGTGACAGCGGCCGCTTCAGTTTCTCCTCCTGCACCACCAAACAGAGGTTAGTCATACATAAGAAAGTGATGGTAAATAGATGAAGAAGAATGTTTAATGGGGTTAGCTAGTCATATATTAACTGCCTTGTGGAGATAGTGGTTTCGGTTTCCCTGAGCATGTACTCCCTCCTTCCCTCGGTTAGCCTTGTTTTTGACTCTCATAGCCGCCCAGGCTCCAGCCTCATCACACCAAAGATCCACCAATGCCGCCCAGGACTCGTCTTTTCCACAACACCAATTTGGACACACCTACATAATAAAAGCATAATTGCATGTCAACACGAAACGGTGAAATGTACCACAAGGTAATGAAAGCATAATGAAAAATCTTTTATACTTACCGCCAAGAACTCGTCTCTCTCCAAGGTAATGCCCATCCTCCGCGCTTCTTCCTTGGTCATCTTCACACCAAGATAGTCGTGGTAGTATGTCGAGATGGCCACATAGCGCACCTCGTACTGCATCTGGCGGGCCTTCTTCTTGCATTGGCGTAGCACGATCTGGTCCACTCTCCCCCTATGCTCCGGGAGAACTCGATAGAATTTCTACAATCATGCATGAAACAAGAATGGAAGATGCCATGAGTTAAATCATTCATGAAACTAGAATGGACTTGTGCTTCTGAAGAGAACTCACCCAGAAAGTGGTGATCACGGCCTTGGCATGGGTCCCATGCTCCGCGTGGAGGGCCGCTTCCCAGTGCTCCCAGCTCGTGGCCAAGACCCGATGGTCCGGGTGCCTGACTGGATCCGGACAGTACAACCCCGGCCAGTGTAACTTCAGCAGGACGGTGATGAGGCCGTTGGGAATACGGACCCCTTTAGAATATATCCAGTTCCTGCAAAAGAATAAACTATTAGCATGTGACAAGCAAAATAAATAATAACCGAAATGAGCATGTGACAAGCAAAATAATGAAATTATTATAAAGTGGCACTTACTCTTTCCCCGTGGGCTCAATGAGCCACTTCTGCTCCTCAATAGCAGGAACCTGCTTTGGTAGCTTTGCGTTACCACGCAGCCACCCCTTGTTGTCAACCCCCTCCCCGCCAGCACCATCATCCCCACCACCACCCTCCTCCTCGCCTGCTTTCCCCTCCCCAACCTCCTCCTCATCCTCCTCCTCCTCGTCCTCCTCCTCCACCTCCTCCTCGGCCCCATCACGAACCTCCTCCTCCTCGCCTGCCTCGTCCTCCTCCTCCTCACCAGAGGAGGGTACCTCACTAGAGGAGGGTACCTCACTAGAGGATGGCCTCGAAGACAACACCCCTAAGTCGGTGAGGGTGCGCTCTTTCTGGCCGCGACCCCCTGTAGTGGCTCTCCCCCCGCCCCCTCCTCCTCTAGGGGCACCTCTCCCTCGACCTCCCTGTGAGGAGTCATCGTCAAGTAGCCGGGGGGGAGGATTACGTGCTCGACCACTCCGACTAGGCAGGCCAACGACCTTGCGTAGGAAACCCACGCCGTCGGCCTTCCCCTTGCCCATGTTCCACGAACCTACATTGAAAAGAGAATAAGCAATTAGTAAATTAATGAAATGAAGGAAAAGGCATGAAAATAAACACATTAATAAAAAGGCATAAAAGGCATATTCCTAAACTATAGAAAAAAAGACTTGACACGTACATCTGCTAGAAACCATATGAATCATCACTGTTGTAACCTCTTTCTCGGTCCGTCTCATCATCACTATCAATCATATCATCTTCGTTGTCTGACGGAGGTGGAGGCTCTTCCTCGTCGTCAGCGTCTAAGTTTAACTTTTCTAGCATAAGTATGTCATTTTCATTGACAATGGTCTCACCATCATTCCGTGCTTCGTCGTCGTTTGGATCCACATCATCATCACCCAATGGTCTAGCGTCATCGTTTCTAACCACATCATCATCATCAGGTTGCTCTTGATAGAACACTCCCTCGTTTGTCATGGGGTTAATGTTGTAGTAATCGTCTTCATTCGGGTTCGGTAGCTTACTATGTGGCGACACCTTGAACACAACTTCCCAACCCTTTAGGTACTCTTTCTGGCATGGGTAAGGCAGATAATATACTTGTGTAGCTTGGGTAGCCGCAATGAAGAGATCGGCTCCGGCATAGACGGTTGATGGTTTAACTTCGACCAAACCAATGGAAGGCGTATGTTTTACCCCCTCCCGCGGATCGAACCATCGACATTTGAACACAGGCAGACTTAGGGTCTCGCGCCCCTGGTGGAATTTAATCTCGTATATATTTTGTACCCTTCCGTAGTAGTCTACTGAATTTTGACCGGGGGTGTACACTCCGGTATTTATAGTTTTGGGATCAGGCCGGCTGTTCTGGTGATCCTCTGTATGGAAGCGATACCCATTCACATCATACTTTTTACATGTCATGACGGCAGGGTCAAAACCCATGGAAACCCAGCTCAATTCATCATCCATAGATACGTTCGGATCTTTTCCCTACAAGTATAATTGAAATTGTTGCGTGCATTAGTTAACTAATAAATGTTGAACTAGGTATTTAATAGGGGAGTGTGGACAATTACTTTCTCCATGAACCAGGCAACAAAATTTTTACGTCCAGGGTTTCCATGACGGAGAAGAGTAAGTGCCTCCGCCTCAGTAGGAGGATTCATTCCCGTCCATTCCTCTTGAACGAAATCACTAAAAAAAAGAAAACCGGTGTTAAACCGAGACTAAGTGAACATAAAACATGATGATGTGGAAGACATAAAGGAATGGTGTAGTGGTATTACCTCATCCACACTTCCTCAACTTCCCTGATGTTGTGCAAGATATAGAACATGAGGTCCTCCCACTCTTGTCGTGGCATGTTATAAGGTTTCGAGGCCCCAGCCCTCCCACCTTGCGCGTTGAATAGATAGAGCTTGGGTTGATAATTCGGCTCTTCTATATTGTATCGAGGCACCTTGTTATGCAGATGGGGAACGTGGTCTGGATAGTATGATGTCCTGAGGTCTGACACCTCCTCTAGGATAACTGCCTCAGCTATGGAAGCTTCAATCTTAGCTTTGTTTCCACATTTCTGTCGGAAATGCTTGTTCTGTCTCTCAGGGCCGTACTGCCAGCGATTCTGCACAGGCCCCCCCAACAATACCTCGTTCGCGAGGTGCAGAATGAGATGTGTCATCGGTGTAAAGAAGCCTGGCGGAAAGATCTTCTCTAGCTTGACTATCAACTCCGGTGCCTTCTTATGCAATTTTTCAATCACGTCTTTACTTACTTCTTTAGCACAGAGCGTGCGGAAGAAATGGCTTAGCTCGGCAAGAACTCGCCAGACATGCTCGGGGACATAGCCTCGAATCATCACTGGCATTATCCGCTCAATCCATACATGGTAGTCATGACTCTTCAGGCCGGTCGCTTTGCCCGTTGAAAGATTGACTCCCTTACTTATATTCGATGCATAACCATCGGTGAACTTCAAAATGTGTTTCAGCCAGATAAGTACTTCCTTTTTTTCTGGCGGTTTAAGGACAAAGTCAGCATCTGGCTTGAACTAGTTTTTTGACCGCCTGTGGGAGGCTTCATGTTCAGACGTGGTCTATCACAAATTCTCTGTTGATCGGCTCTAGCTTTAACGTTATCCTTCGTCTTATCAGGAATATGGAGGATCGTGTGGAAAAGGGACTCTGCCACATTCTTTTCGGTGTGCATCACATCGATATTGTAAGGAAGTTTGAGGTCCTTGAAATAGGGAAGCTGTGAGAAGGGGGTAATGTGAGTCCAGTTGTGCGTCTCACCATATCCCTCGAAGCCTTTGGCTTTGGCTTTGGCTTTGCCTTTGACTTTAGGCTAGAGAGCTTTTAGCTGAGCAAGAACATCTGCCCCCGAAAATGTTGGAATCTCGGTTACTTAATGAACAACCCGGCCTTTCGTGAAGTTCTTCTTGTCTTCCCTGTCTGGATGGTCTGGAGGGAGGAACTGTCGATGCAGGTCAAAGGCTACATACTTGCCACCCTTACTCAGCCAAATCATTCGCAGAGCCTGCATGCACACTGGGCATGGCATCTTCCCACTTGTACACCATCCGCAGAATAGAGCATAGCCGGGAAAGTCATGCATGCAATAGTGCAACCAAACTTTCATCAAGAAATTTCTCTGCAGATCCCGGTCGTATGTCAACGTCGGAAAGTACCAAGAATGGTGCAAAGCATCCACCAGCGGCTGCATAAACACACCCAATTGCTTCCCCGGATAATCAGGCCCCGGAATGATGAGCGACAAGAACATGGTCTTGCGTTGCATTAGGGCACCGGGAGGAAGATTGAGCGGAATTACAAACACGGGCCAGCAGCTGTATGGATTGGACGACATACCATATGGATTCAACCCATCACCTGATATGGCTATTCTGACATTCCCAGCCTCGGCTGCTTCCTCGGGGTATTCTTCATCGAACGACTTCCATGCTTCCCCTTCCGATGGATGTACGATTTTTTTTGGATTGTACCTTATACCTTCCTTGTGCCACTTCATCATTTTGGTAGACTCCTTCGTGATGAAAAGGCGCTGCAATCTTTTTATAAAATCAAGATACCGAAGAACCTTAACGGGGATGGTTAGCTGCTTTTTCTCACCATCCTCACCGGCCACCTCAATGTACCGAGACGAACCGCACTGCCTACAGTACTTGTCATCCGCATACTCGTGCCTAAACAAAAGGCAATTCTTCGGGCAAACATCTATTTTCTCATAATCCATAGAGAGTGCCTTCATGATTTTCTTTGTATCGTACATGCTTTTCGGCAGTTCATGACCCTCAGGGAGGCTGTTAGCCCATACTCCCAAGAATGGTTCGAAGCATTTCTGGCTACAGCCGTACTCAGCCTTGACTGCAATCAGTTGCGAGATGGCATCCAGCTGAGATATTTTCGCCCCCGCATAAAGAGGTTTCTTCGACGAGGCCAAGACCTCCAAGAAGGCCTTTGCGGTTGCCTCCGGCTCCTCCGGTTCATTCTCTGAAGGTGTCGCATTTCCCGTTTCTGCAACAATGACATCATCTAGCATGTCCCTGACCCCGTCGTCCTCATATCCATTGATGCGTTGTCACATCACCTCCTCTCTACCACGGTCCTGCTCGGCTATGTTTATCGGCGGCATGTCAAAGTTTGGCATATATCCGTGCGTGCGAAGGTGCTCACTCATGTCCGTCTGATTTCTACGGTGACGTCTGGCACATCTCGCACAGGGGCATGGTGGGATAATTCTCATTGGACGACGGAATATCTCCTTCAAATAGACATCGGTTTTCGCGATCCACTCTGATGTTACTCGATTCCGACGGATAAAACCACTATACATCCACTGATTATCTGCCATCCTCTGCTTTTTTGCAAGCCACACAACATAATTAAGGATTCATTTAAATTAATCACATCAAATTTTCAGTTTCTACCGCGTTTAATCCACCTACATCTCTAATAGGTAAAGATGGGTCCTAATCCCACCCGTGGATGTGTAGATTGAGTACGTTCTCCATTCTACCCCGTTCCGAGACAAAATTTCGGCAGCACCTCCCCGCTGTTCTCCAGATACACGTCTCGGCAAATAGCCGAGAGAATGTGCTCCGGAGAACAATGGGGAGGCGCCGCCGAAATCCTGTCTCGGAACGGGGTAGAACATGGAGAACATACCCAATCTACACATCCTCGGGCTGTCCGTGGAAAACGCTGGACAATCCGAAAGAGCTGCGGTGATAAATATGCAATTGAATGCATATTTATCGATGCAACCCTTTCAGACGGGAGACGCCTAAGTTACGCCACTTGACTTGAGAATGAAATCTAGTGACATGAAAACATGGAGGAGATGGACTTGTAGCTCACCCTCGGCTGTAGGGAAGGAGTCGAACAACAGAGGGATGCTCACAGACCAACGCGTCGGAGGACGGTCACTTTGGTGAAATGCAACACCACAAAGCCTGCAAATTCCACCGAAAGAACAACTTAGTCAAAAAAATCATTATGAACAATTTTGTCTTCAGTTATTTTATCAACATCATTATGTGTATCAGCATGACCTAACATTAAATTTATGACAAACAAAGTTTCTAAAAAAATCACCGACATTCCATCCATCCACCATCTATGATTCTAACAACATCCATGCATCCATCTAACAAAAATTAATCCATAGATCCATCCACCTAAAAACACTAGCAAGAAAAAGAAAAAAAACATACATAAAAAATATATTTATCTATCTATCTATCCATCCATTCATCTATTTATCTAACTATCTAACTATCTATCTATTTATCTAACTACAAACACAATAGCAAAAAAACAGCAGCGAAACGAGGGGGGAGCGGCAGGTTGGCGGGGGAGCTCACCGAGGGGGGCAGTACGGGAGCGGCGAGGGGGTACGGGTCGGGGCAGGGGACTGCGGCCGGAGTAGCACCACATGACGGCCGCCGGAGGGGGTGCGGGTCGGGGCAGGGGGCGTGGCGGTGGGTGGAGGGGGCAACCAGGGCGATGGGTGGAGGGGGGCTTGGATAGAGGGGGGCGGACGGCGGCAGCGATGGAGGGCGGCGGCGGGTGGAGGGGGCGGACGGGGCGACTGGTGGAGGGGGCAGACGGGGCGGCAGGTGGAGGGCGCGGACGGGGCGACGGGCGGACGGGGCGCGGGTGGAGGGGGCGGGCGGAGGGGCGCGGGTGGAGGGGGCGGGCGGACGGGGCGGCGGGCGGCGGGGACTAGAACGAGGGTGCGGCGGCGCGGCCGGTCAGGATTCGGCGGCGGCGGCGGTGTGGCTGGGGGTCTGGGTCGGGCGGCGGCGCGGCGTGGTTCGGAGTAGGAGGAGGAGTGGGGAAGGGGCAGTTGAACGAGTGGCCACGGCGAGGCCCGAGTGGATAAGGGTGCATCTATGCCGTCGGCATAGGCATGGTCCCCACCTGGCAGCGAGAGGGCCGTCGAGTGGATAAGGGCGGCTCTATGCCGACGGCCAGGCCGTCGGCATAGATAGGAGGCCTATGCCGACAGCAAGGCCGTAGGCATAGATGGCAACTACTTTTTTTTGAAAAAATATTCCCACCTCGCCGAGGGAAAAGCAATTTGACCTGTTTAAATAGTTCACTAATCCATACGTTATAAGCTCCGGTATTCATTACACTTATATGAAGAAAATGGACAATTGCTGTGAACTTTTCAGTGCTCGGGCACCGGGCGTGCCCGGGCAGGCGGTCCGGTGCCCGAGCACTAAAAGGTTCACAGCAATTGTACATTTTCAATGATGAATACCGGAGTTTTCAATCAATTCAATTATTACATTTTTAGAATCTTAGTTTACCGTCTGTATGGGACCCGGTACCCGGCCCCTGGAGGGGGGAAACGGACGCGTCGGGTCTACACGGAGGGGATCTTGCCGTGGGTCTGGCCCGGATGTTGCTCCAAAGTGTTCCTATGGGCTGGCCTACCACAACCGGGTGGATAGGTCCACTGCTCAAAGCCCGTCCATGCAAAGTCAAAGGGCTAGATCCCGTGGTCAAATGCTACAGGGTTAGGCGGGACGGGGGCCCTTGGGGGGTAGCAATGCCACCCGAGCGTCGCACCGGGCCCTCATACATGCGGGGTGCTGTGGTGGCATGTCCCAAGAGGCGGCACGCGTCTCCGGGGTGTGCCCCCCTCGCGGACGGCGCCGCCGCCGGCACCTGGAGGGGGGAAACGGACGCGTCGGGTCTACACGGAGGGGATCTTGCCGTGGGTCTGGCCCGGATGTTGCTCCAAAGTGTTCCTATGGACTGACCTACCACAACCGGGTGGATAGGTCCACTACTCAAAGCCCGTCCGTGCAAAGTCAAAGGGCTAGATCCCGTGGTCAAACGCTACAGGGTTAGGCGGGACGGGGCCCTGGGGGGTAGCAATGCCACCCGAGCGTCGCACCGGGCCCCCATACATGCGGGGTGGTGTGGTGGCATGTCCGAAGAGGCGGCACGCGTCTCCGGGGGGTGCCCCCCCTCACGAACGGCGATGACACGGTAGTAGACGTTCTGCGGTAACGATGCGGCGTGAATATTATTAAATACTCGGAGCGCGATAAAATCATGAGTTTTTTACACGACGCGGGCACATGTGTTGTAGGACTGATGGTAATTTTTCATAATTGTTCGTGATGGAGTAGTATCTGAACAATTCCCTCTATGCGGATTGCTCTTCGCGTGTCTACGACTGTGGCCGGCGGCCTCCGGGGGCTAGCATGCCGCCAAATCTTGCGTAGGCGGCCTCTCACAAGTCTGGAAGTGTTGTGGCGGGTGCAAACGCCTGGCACGCGTCTCCGGGGTGTGCCCCCCCTCACGGACGGCGGCGCCGCTGGCACCTGGAGGGGGGAAACGGACGCGTCGGGTCTACACGAAGGGGATCTTGCTGTGGGTCTGGCCCGGATGTTGCTCCTAAGTGTTCCTATGGGCTTACCTAACACAACCGGGTGGATAGGTCCACTGCTCAAAGCCCGTCCGTGCAAAGTCAAAGGGCTAGATCCCGTGGTCAAACGCTACAGGGTTAGGCGGGACGGGGGCCCTGGGGGGGGGGGGGGTAGCAATGCCTCCCGAGCGTCGCACCGGGCCCTCATACATGCGGGGTGGTGTGGTGGCATGTCCCAAGAGGCGGCACGCGTCTCCGGGGTGTGCCCCCCTCACGGACAGCGCCGCCGCCGGCACCTGGAGGGGGGAAACGGGCGCGTCGGGTCTACACGGAGGGGATCTTGCCATGGGTCTGGCCCGGATGTTGCTCCAAAGTGTTCCTATGGACTGACCTAACACAACCGGGTGGATAGGTCCACTGCTCAAAGCCCGTCCGTGCAAAGTCAAAGGGCTAGATCCCGTGGTCAAACGCTACAGGGTTAGGCGGGACGGGAGCCCTGGGGGGTAGCAATGCCACCCGAGCGTTGCACCGGGCCCTCATACATGCGGGGTGGTGTGGTGGCATGTCCGAAGAGGCGGCACACGTCTCCGGGGTGTGCCCCCTCACGGACGGCGGCGCCGCCGGCACCTGGAGGGGGGAAACGGACGCGTCGGGTCTACACGGAGGGGATCTTGCCGTGGGTCTGGCCCGGATGTTGCTCCAAAGTGTTCCTATGGGCTGACCTACCACAACCGGGTGGATAGGTCCACTGCTCAAAGCCCGTCCGTGCAAAGACAAAGGGCTAGATCCCGTGGTCAAACGCTACAGGGTTAGGCGGGACGGGGGCCCTGGGGGGTAGCAATGCCACCCGAGCGTCGCACCGGGCCCTCATACATGCGGGATGGTGTGGTGGCATGTCCCAAGAGGCGGCACGCGTCTCCGGGGTGTGCCCCCCCTCACGAACGGCGATGACACATTAGTAGACGTTCTGCGGTAACGATGCGGCGTGAATATTATTAAATACTCGGAGCGCAATAAAATCATGAGTTTTTTACACGACGCGGGCACATGTGCTGTAGGACTGATGGTAATTTTTCATAATTGTTCGTGATGGAGTAGTATCTGAACAATTCCCTCTATGCGGATTGCTCTTCGCGTGTCTACGACTGTGGCCGGCGGCCTCCGTGGGCTAGCATGCCGCCAAATCTTGCGTAGGCGGCCTCTCACAAGTCTGGAAGTGTTGTGGCGGGTGCAAACGCCTGGCACGCGTCTCCGGGGTGTGCCCGCCCTTACGGACGGCGGCGGCGCCGGCACCTGGAGGGGGGAAACGGACGCGTCGGGCCTACACGGAGGGGATCTTGCTGTGGGTCTGGCCCGGATGTTGCTCCTAAGTGTTCCTATGGGCTTACCTAACACAACCGGGTGGATAGGTCCAATGCTCAAAGCCTGTCCGTGCAAAGTCAAAGGGCAAGATCCCGTGGTCAAACGCTACAGGGTTAGGCGGGACGGGGGCCCCTGGGGGGTAGCAATGCCACCCGAGCGTCGCACCGGGCCCTCATACATGCGGGGTGCTGTGGTGGCATGTCCCAAGAGGCGGCATGCGTCTTCGGGGTGTGCCCCCCTCACGGACGGCGACGCCGCCGGCACTTGGAGGGGGGAAACGGGCGCGTCGGGTCTACACGGAGGGGATCTTGCCGTGGGTCTGGCCCGGATGTTGCTCCAAAGTGTTCCTATGGACTGACCTAACACAACCGGGTGGATAGGTCCACTGCTCAAAGCCCGTCCGTGCAAAGTCAAAGGGCTAGATCCCGTGGTCAAACGCTACAGGGTTAGGCGGGACGGGGGCCCTGGGGGGTAGCAATGCCACCCGAGCGTCGCACCGGGCCCTCATACATGCGGGGTGGTGTGGTGGCATGTCCGAAGAGGCGGCACGCGTCTCCGGGGTGTGCCCCCATCCAAGTGACGGCGGCATTGCCTTGCGTGCAGGGGGGCACACCGCGGAGCCCCAAGACGGACGTCTACGCATGCCTGAACACTTTCACATATGCATCGGGACCCGTGCGATGTTTCGGTGACATAGCTACACCCCGAATCCCCCCACCAACTAGAATTCCCTCCGTGTCGACCGTTTCCCCCCTCCGTGACACGGCGATAGCGCGGGGGGCAATCGATATACAATCAGGGTATGTTTTTTTAGATAAGACATAATTATCTTATGCAAAAACAAAAACTAAAATAAAGTAAAAATGAGAAAATAAAGTAAAATAAAAAAAATAGTATGCCGACGGCGAGGCCGTCGGCATACCTGTGCACACACGGAGGTGCAGTCCCACGGATCGATGACGTGGCATGGCGCACGGATCGATGACGTGGCAGAGGGGCCTATGCCGACGGCTATACCGTAGGCATATATTTGCCATAGGTAGTATAAAGCGAAATTTAAAATAAAACTAAATAAATGTATGCCGACGGCTAGGCCGTCGGCATATCTGTGCACACACGGAGGTGCAGTCCCACGGATCGATGACGTGGCATAGCACACGGATCGATGACGTGGCAGAGGGGTATGGGCCAGGTCTATGCCGACGGCATAGCCGTCGGCATAGGGCTGGCACGGGTATGCCGACGGCCGCCGTTATCACCCGTCGGCGTAGGCTCAACGTCGTCAAACGGCCAGCGCTGACGGCAAGGCCTATGCCGACGGCCGCTCCTATGCCGACGGGCCCCGTAGGCGTACCTCGAGCGGTCCCGACGGCCTCGTATATGCCGATGGCCCCGTCGGCATATATGTATTTATGCCGACGGCTTTTCTACGCCTACGGCCTGCCCTTGGCCGTCGGCATAGCGGCATTTATGCCGACGGGTGCCGTCGGCATAGATTTGGCCGTCGGCAAACGAAGTTTTTCTGGTAGTGCGTTGAAACACCGGGGCTTCTCTCAGATTGCGCTCACAGGAAAATGTGATTAGGTCTTGGAACGATCTCACAGATCGATTATCAATGGTAGCTGCAATTATCCACCCAACCACCCTCGCAGCGAGTTCGTTCGTATGCAGACAAATTTTTGAATTTTCTTCAACCAGCTCACTAGCATCCAATGAATCGAGGTAACTAGCGACTCACTAGTTTTGGTACCGACCCTGCACCGACAATACTTTCCTATTTTCTAGCGACATGACCGACAACCAAACTAGCTAGCTGGTGGTACGATTCTACTCGGATGACTACAGTTTCACGTGATCCCGTGAACCATAAATAATTGCCTTTTGAGTTGTTTGTCCGCACCCCGTGGTGTACAAAGCAGCCTCGAATCATTGATGTTAGGCGAAAGGAAACGGCTAAGGGAGACGATGAGATCGATTGATCATGTACTCGTACGTGCCAACGGTGTCCGCGAGCCTTAATGTTACGGTTGCAGCTATGCTTCACTATAGCAGTATGCGGGCACTCCATCTGCACCGGACATGATTCACTATAGCAGTTTAATTTAATCAATCATACGTTGGTCCCTAACCCCTTAATTAGCATGTGCCATCTAGTCACACGACAAACATTGTAACTGTAGCTCATGTACCAAGTGTCATGTGCTTATACGTATTCTCTTCGTTTTTATTTACTTGTTACATATTATGGTTGAAGTTTACAAAGCTTGACTTGAGACAAAACAAATATGCAGAGCAAATAAAAACGAAGGGAGTACATATTGGCGACTGCATAGCCTTGCACTTTTGTTTGCTAAGTTTCACTGCATGCATGTCTCGTACGAGACCATGTATTTTGAACGAAAATTTAGTGCTGAAAGTTCCTAAAATTAGTTGTAATCACATGTTAGCATAACATGGACGTTGCATGCATGGAAGACAGCCGTCGTCGTCGGATGGAGAAGGAAGTTTCGTCTATACAGCTCACGCTGATCTTCTGTCTTGACAAAAGGTACTGATTGGTTTTGTACTATCCACTATATGTGAATATGTGAATGTTAAGCCGTCACATTCCCTCGAGAATGCCAGTCTCAATCAGTCAGTTAGTTGATGGAATATTAATTGCAGGGAAGAGGAAAATTCTGATAAGACATCTCTGGCTCTGGCTCTGGTTCTGGTTGTTTATAAGATTTTTTTTCTTTCAAAAAAAGGCGGTTAAGCCTAGACTCTACACGACTAACTTTCTTAGAGTATAGACTATGGCAAACAATAGAAAAATATTACAAAGTGAGACAAGTCCCCAAAACAACCAAACGATAATAAAATTTAGGATTATATGAGTCAAACAAATAATCTATTGATGGACTACCATTCGAAACAAGTTACTACTGTCTCTCAGCGACTGCACCGCAAAGGCCATAGGCGCTAGATCTTCCACACATTGCCGAGAGCACCACATATATATTCATCCTGTATTCAGAAGATAACATGCAAAAAACTTTGGAATCTAGGACATACTCCCTCTGTTTAAAAATAAGTGTCATGGTTGTAGCTCGAATTTAAATTAAAGCCACGACACTTGTTTTTGAATGGAGAGAGTAAATAAGATGCATGAAATACATATATGTACGATTCAAGAAAAGAAGCTTCAAAGAAATAAACCATATATATAGACACACACATACATGTGCTATACGCCTATACTGCTACAAAGTCCAAACTAGCTGACATATATTACCCAGAAGCATGGCTGTGATTTGATATATAGAAATCCAAAAACAATGTTTCATCTCTCCACGAGCACGATACACCACCAAACACATGATTGAACCAGACATGCCACACAATCGTTTGCCAGCATGCATGTGAGAGTAGCTATAGCTAGAGACATTGTTAAGTCGCACTCACTCATTGAATCGGAAACATGAAAGAAAGCATCGAGACAGAGTTTGAAAAGTAGTCCACGGAGCTTACGGAGCTTCACTGATTGCTCCCTCTCTTGCAAGCTGTTGATCGGATCACATCCGTCCATCCATAAAAAATTCTATCATACGCTGACAAAGTACGCAAAAACAACCTTGAGAATGCATGCATGTTAAAACCATGCATCGAGTTAGAACTTGGCCTATAAATGCAGCCCTCGTTTCCTCCCAGTTCTCATCAGCCCCTTGCCAACAACATGTCTTCTTCTTCTTCTTCTTCTACCCGGGTCTCCCAGCTGGGCATCGCCGGCTTGGCCGCGCTTCTGGCGGCCGTCTGCCTCCTCCACGCCGGCGGGGCGGCGGCGGCGGAGCTGTGCACGGACTACTACGACTGCACGTGCCCGGACGCGTACAAGATCGTGCAGGGGGTGCTGGTGGAGGCGCACCAGTCGGACCCTCGCATCTTCGCCAGCCTCATCCGCCTCCACTTCCACGACTGCTTCGTGCAGGGCTGCGACGGCTCGCTGCTGCTGGACACCTTCGACGGGATGGAGTCGGAGAAGGACGCGCGGCCCAACAACGGGTCGGCGCGCGGCTTCGAGGTCGTGGACGCCGCCAAGGCCGCCCTCGAGGACGCCTGCCCCGGCGTCGTCTCCTGCGCCGACATCCTCGCCATCGCCGCCGAGATCTCGGTCGAGCTGGTACGTACTACGTGTGCTGGCTACTGCTGCCTAGTCTCGTAGCACAGTGATCGAACTGAACAATCGGGTGCATGAGCATGATTGGAGGCAGGTAGGTTCGACGTAGCTTTCGGGGTGCATTGCATGAATTGACGCCTCGTGTGTCATCTGTCGGTGCATCCAAGTACAAGACACATCGATCACACATGCATGCATGCAAACCGTACGAGCAAGCAAGTCGATGATAAGAATGGATTCTAATTAAGTTGGCACGCATGAATGTACCATATGCAGTCCGGAGGGCCCGGGTGGAACGTGTTGCTGGGGAGGCTGGACAGCTTCACGTCCAGCAAAGCCGACGCCGAGAACCTACCAGGCCCCTTCGACGGCCTCGATGTGCTGAGAGCAAAGTTCCGGAACGCCACGCTCGACGATACTACCGACCTCGTCGCCCTCTCAGGTAACCAAACTCTCCCGCATATACATATACAACGTCCAAAGAGAGAATATATATTAACCTTCTTGACTCTGTTGATCAAATGTCTGTAGGTGGCCACACTTTCGGCCGCGTGCAATGCCAGTTCGTCACGGGCCGGCTGTACAACTTCAGCGGGACGAACCAGCCTGACCCGACCCTCGACGCGACATACCGAGCCTTCCTGTCACAGAGATGCCCGAGGAACGGCGACGGAACGTCCCTCAACGACCTCGACCCGACCACACCCGACAACTTCGACAAGAACTACTTCACAAACCTCGAGGTGAACCGCGGCTTCCTTCAGTCAGACCAGGAGCTCAAGTCGGACCCCGGCGCGGCGGGGACGACGGCGCCAATCGTCGATCGGTTCGCGGGCAGTCAGGAGGCCTTCTTCAGTAGCTTCGTGACTTCTATGATCAAGATGGGGAACATTAGGCCCGTCACAGATCCCTCCCAGGGAGAAGTCCGGAACCGCTGCGCGTTTGTCAATTCAAATTAGCGGGCAGGGGGGAGACCACGTGTGGGTATATGCAAATGTGGCATGGTCATGGATGCAAGGATGAATTCATCTCTTGTCGTCTCTGGTGTAATAATTGGTTTTTGTGTCAACCAATGTAAACATTTCATGCATGCTTGTTCTCTGACGTGGAATAAAGTGAAAATTTTACTCCCTATTTCTGTTGCTTTAAAAAAATGAAGGAGAAGAATTGTCTCATTCATTATTTAAGCATAAGATATTTGCCAAGATAGTTAGCAGAAAACGGGGTGAAAATTGATACACCATGGACCAAGCCCACTCTCGAACACCAATGCATGTAGCGCCAAGCCCACTCTCGTCGAGGATGGCATACCAAACAACACAACAAACATCAACCACACATACAGACTTGTTACTTATGAGTCTATGATTGATGGGATAAAAGATAAAGAGTAGGTGAAGAAACTTCTAGATCGAAAATATCCCCTACATATACAGATAAGTTGAAGATGAACAAAAACTTCATTAGGAATTGCAAACCTTGTCGGCGTTCTGGGAACGCGGGTCCCCAGACTTGCCTGCCTGCGGTCCACAGCGTGGCTAAGCTAGCAAGCCGTACGACCCATCTTCATCAACAAGGCATCCAAGACCCTCGCGAGGCGGACGACGCACGACCTCCTCTGGAGTAGCCTAGCCAGGCAGGCTCACGAGGAGCGGAGATATCAAGGCGGGGCAAAACCTCACGAGGCCCTCGTGACGTGAGCCATGACGAACGGCACCAGGCGGGCGCCAGCGCGCGCAGCGTCCTTATTTCTTCTTTGGTGCTAAGGAGGCCATCGCAGGCGAAGAGTACCGAGGCATCAGGCAAAGGTTGCTATATTGGTGCAACGAGACCAAGACCGGGAGGACGGCGAGACGGAGGTCATCGTGGAGCCCAAGGCAGCGTCACCACCAGAGCTTTTCGCAGGCGAAGATCACTTTTGACAGGATAGCTTGTACTAGCTGTCCCCTTTCAAATTTGCCCGCCGTTGTTGGCTCCCTTCCCGCTCGATACTTGGGAAGAGGACCAGGGCCTCTATAAATAGGTCTAGCCACCACAGAAGTAGCGCGGGGGGGGGGGGGGGGGGAGGGGATCGGATCCAGAGATGCGCACAAGCTCGTACGCACAAGAACACCTCAACCTCAGGAGGCTGTTCTTCCCTTGTACTGTTCATCATTAGCCGTAGAGGCAATCCACCACCACACTGGAGTAGGGTATTACACCACAACGGTGGCCCGAACCAGTATAAACCTCGTGTCTTTCTGTGTTGCGAGTTCGTCGAGTTCGTCCGCGAGATCTTAGCGAGCTAGGGCATATATCGGTAGGAGGGAAAGACTTCGCGCGCACCCCAGTGTTCGAACCTTAAGGGTTTGCCGGAACCCACATCTGACATTTGGCGCGCCAGGTAGGGGTGCGCCGGAGCTTCTTCTCCACCAACCAGCTCGCCGACGCTCCACCACCGCGATGTCCGGCGACCCAAGGGCCGGCTCCGACCACTGGGCAGCCTGTCCAGCCCGGGCAGCATCGCCTACCCATGAAGACCTCGACCCCACGCTCCAGGCGGCACGAGCGCCGCCGAACTCCGCCGGGCGCGGGCGGTGCGGCCAGGCGTCGTCCACCCTCACCCCACGACAAGTACGAGCCGTTGCGAGAGCAGCTAGTCACGCTGCAGCAACGGCGCCGCACTCGCGACGGGAGCAAGCAAACATGCGGGCGGCACTCACGGTGGCGAGGGAGCTGCTGCGATGCAGACTGATGGAGAGCGGCCGGGATGCACTGCTGGAGCGCGTTGCCGAGATGCTGGATGCATCAGCGTCGGGAGCATCGCCCTTCTGCTATGGACTTCCTCCTGAGGCCACCGCAGGGCCACACGACGGGCCTCACCACAACCGCGCGCCATCGGCCACGCCCGGGGGCTTCATCAACATCAGCGCGGCCAGCGGCGTAGGGGGCTCTGCCGCCCCCATGCCGCACGCGACAAGAATGGGCGCAAGCGTCACCCCTATGGTCCAGGACGGGTACCGCGCTACCATCCTCAGGACGCCGCCCTGGGCCGAGCAACATGGAGCGTGGGGCACTACAGCGAGGCGTTCGGGGTGACGGCCCCGGAAGCCTACGTGCCCCACATGATGGACCAGGAGTACGCACCGGAGGACGACCCCGACTCGTTCGTTGGAGAAGATTGGGAAGTGGGGGCGCTAGGAGCCGAAGCCTTTCAAGAACCAACGGAGAACCACGACGATCGCGCCGGCGATGGCAACTACAGGGTACCCCTAATCCCTCAGGAGCAAGCTTACGCTAACCATGAGTCGCAGGAGGAACAGATCACCGCAATGGCCAGCGGTCCCAGCTCGGCGGCCTCCCTGCCGCCAGGGGAATCACGTTGGGGGCTGCAAGAGAGGGGTCGGGAGCCAGGCCCCTCCCCACGGCGCGCGAAGCCAGGGGACACCCGGAGGTAGGCCCTCTGCCGGGGAGGCTTCGGTGACCCTTCCCCCGGCAGAGGACCTGTGGTCGCCGAGGGAACCGCTGGCATCCTCTTTCCCTCCTTTGTGTCGTCCTGGTGACCGGTCGGCTCAGAGGAGGTCAAGGGTGGCGCAAGGCGGGGCCCTCGTCTGGCGATATGAAGCAAGACCAGTACCTGTGAAGAAGGCCCAGTGCCTGTGAAGCTCGCCGCCCGTGACACTCTCACGTAATAATGAGTTGGGGCTGTACACGCCCCGGAGTCTCAGGGGTGCTGGCCTCAGGCCCTGGGGCTCCCTCCCACGCCTAGTGGCAGCACTTAGCTCCGCGCTAGTGAGAAGACTTGAAGACCATAAGACTAGACTAGGTGCCGGACGCGGCCTTTTGCTTCGGATCTCTTTCTTTGTAGCTTTGCTTTCTGGATCTGGATTTGAGTTGAAGTTGAGTTTTTATTGATGCGCGCGGGGGGAGCCTTTTCTCGTTCAAGCAATTTCTTGCCTTCTGAACCTCGTTTTGTCCGGGACTCATGTCCGTCGCTTTCCCCTCACGAGCTCCTCGCGAGCAGGGCAGCGCGAAGCGCGCACGCCAAGTGCGCTCTAGCACTACAACTGGTACTCACCTCTAGTGGGGCCCCTTCTGACGGGGCGACGAGCTCCACAGGGTTCTCAGAAACTCGACGCGTCGCGACCCAGCTCAAAGCTGGCACTGACTAAGGTAAACCACGACAGAGAACTCGCACCCGGGTTCATGAGCTCACGAAGACACAAACTTGCATTGCATAGGAAAGTAAAAACTGTAGTTTGCTTACATGAGGGGCTCCCCCTCTCAAAATGCTCTTACAAGTTTTCTAAGGGCCACGCCCGAGTTTGTGCGCAGGATGAAATGACAGGAGAACAAGGGATCAACCAGAAATGTCGCTCGCTGCGTCACCCGCGGATGCGTCACTCGCGTCGTCGTCGTCTTCTCGGCATCGTCGCCGTCGTCAACCATGTCGCCTTCGTCTGCGACGACCACCACTGCGTCATCCTCCGAAGTGAAGGCCCTGACAAATGCGTCCACATTGTCCTCAACCCAACGCGCTAGGTCGCCCCGGACAGCCGTGGGTACGGGGGCGATGGCGGCGTCGAAATCAAAGCTGGGGTCGGCATTCAGGAGGTGGCTGAAGACACGGGAGAAAGCGCGCTCGAGAAGGCCATGACCCCTTTCCTCCACAAGCTGGCGAGCTCTGGCAGATCAAGCCTCCAGGCGCGTCACCACCTCGGTGAAGAAAGTCAGGTGGCTGGCATAATCATTCGAGTGAGGGGCCGGCGCCTCCACGTCGCAAATATGGCCCAGGGCGATATTGGCCCTGTTCCGGAGATCCTGAAGCATAGGGGCGCTTGCGCTCCAGCGTTCATCGCTGGAGCACTTCCTCCGTGTTTTGCCTCGCGACGGCCTCTGCGTCATCAACCCGCCTCCGGAGGGAACGCAGCTCAGCGCGGGCGGAGGCCAAGTCCGCCTGCGCCGTAACCAGGGCGGCGGCCGTGGCTTCCGCACGCCTCTCAGCCTCGTCCAACCTGGGCCTGAGGGCAGCGGCCCTGCCCTCATCCTCCGCGCCTGCGAGCTTCAGCTTCAGGTCGTACCTGCCCTCCAGATCTGCGCGAACCTCGGCCACCTGGCGATCAAGCTCCTCCTCGACTCTGGCCTCGCGAGCCCCGACGGCATCTTCTGCTTGGGCAACTTGACGCTCCCTCGTCTCCAGTTGCTCGAGCTCAAGGCTGCGCTCCACGGCCTCCAGGGTCAGCGCCTCCTCACGCTTCTGGACCTCCTCTTCCTCCGCGGGCGTCCCCCTCAGCGACGCAAGAGCGGCCCTGCGCGCCTCCACCTGCTGCTCAAGAGACGCGCTCCAGGCCTGGAGCTCCCACGCGCGCTTCTCCGCAGCCTCGCGGCGGCGGTCAGCCTCGCGAGCCTCGTCCAAAGCTCGTGAGCAGGCTTCATGGGAAACCTTGAGAGATGCCTCGGCCTTCGCGTTCTAAAGGTCACGCTGATAGCGGCCGAGGCTGATGGCCACCTTCAGCTTGCGCCGCTCCTCCGCCAGCCGGAGACCTTCAGCCTCAAGACGCGAATCGACACTCGCGAGCTCTTCACCAAGTCGGCACATTGCGCCCATCGCCTCCTGGAAGAGCTCATGACGAACCACGCTCTGCCCGCGCTCGACCTCGAACGCTCGGCCCACCTCGTCCTCCGCCTCCGGGAAGGGGGCTGGGGGCTGACGCCGAGCCTGACGTCAACCAGTCCTCGTGAGGAGCCCAAGCTGACCGGGGCCCGCTGCTTGAAGAGGAGCCGAAGATCGAAGCCAACAAATTGCCGTACATGACCAGCGGAGGAGTCTTGGGCACGCCTGCCAAGCTCCACGCCAAACCGGGGGGAGGAGCGACAAGGCCGCTGGTTCGGCACGCTAAGAAGGCAGGAGTGCCCCTTCAACCAACCCTGCTCCAGGGGCGGCAAGCGGACTCAGAGCGCTCGAGGCTGGTGGAAGAGTTGAGGAAGGAGGAGGCTGTTTCTCAGGAGATGCAGTAGCCTTGATGGAAGGAGCCCTGAAAGACTGGCGTCAGGAGATGAAGACAGTGCGCAATAAGCCATGGCAGAGCGGCACTTACACGTCAACGGCGATATACTTCCTTCGCTTCAACGGCCCGAAGATATTGTTGCCGCTAGGAGATCCTTTCCTCCTGCAGAGCTCCTCGAAGACCACACAAAGGCGACCGAAACGCTGGACGTGACGACCGGTGCACGGCGGGGGCAAAGAAGGGCTCGGAAGGATGTCTGCGGGGGTGCCCGGTTGCGGCGAACGACCGGGCGCCGTCTCACCACAGCTTCCCGAAGGTCCTGGAGCCTTGACCTCGGGAACCGCATCCCACGCCTCTCTAGCAACCGACGCCTCAGGAGGAGGGCTGCAGGCTCCCGAGGACGACGCCCCAGGATCACCATTCAGCAGGCGCTCCTCAGCACTCGAGCCACCGGCCCCCGTCGGAGCTCGCCCACCTGCACCATCACTTGGGGTGGGCTCGGCGCCAGCGGCGAGGAAGGGAACCACGATGACGGGGTTCTCACGGGGCCCCACCAGGTCAATCGGCCGTGGCCCCCACTCATCAAAGGGAGGCATGTTCTCTACAAATTCATTCTTGTTCTTGCAGCGGTACAGCAAACAGTTCTTCCCAGGCAGTTCGGCCGGCAAGAGGACACCCGTCAGGACCTTGAGCACTGTTTGCCGCATCCCAAGGAGGAGCCCAGACTCCTGGAACCTCATGTGGTCCTTGCTGCTGAGCAAGGTCCACATTGGGCGAGAATGGCGCTGAAGCGGAGCAACCCGGCGTTTGACGAATTCTTTCACCACCATCGGCGCAGTTACGCCGTGGTCTTTCAGCAACCTCAACCTGAGCCAGACGTGGGCAAGGCAGGGGCTCGTGAGCCGCTGATGGCTCCAGCCGGAGTTAGGAACAGCGGGCCCCGACGGAGCCTGAAGCAGAGGACTGAGCACGCCGGCATCAACGAACACCCATCGTGTCCGGAATTCGCTCGTGGATGGAGGAAGCTCGAAGGCGATCCCCTCGCCCTTCGTCGCAGCCACGGCATGGAAGCTCACGCATCCCGAGCTTTGTTGGGGGTCGGTCAGATGCAATGAGAAGAAATGGTGAAGGAGGGCCACAGAAGGGCTATGCCAGCCATGGCTTCGCACACGAAGGCGAAGACGGCGAGAAGAGTCACAGACTGAGGGTCGAGATGCAGCATGTGGATCTGATAATGCTCAAGCACCGCATTGAAGAAGGTAGAGAAGGGAGGAATCAGGCCAGCCCAAAGGGCATCTATGAAGATTGGGACTTCGGTGGCCGCCAGAGCCGTGCGAGTGCGAGACGCAGGCCAAGCCACCATCTCCCCCCACTCGTTGAAACTGGAAGCAAGCATCGGACGCACCTTGTCCATGGCCTCGTCGTTGAGCACCCGAGACCGGCCGAGCGCAGGCGCGAAGGACGGAGATGCAGTTGGCAGAGACAGAGGTTTCTTCCCCTTTCCAGCTTGTTTCGGCGCCATGGCGATGAGGCAGGCGGAGCGCAAGTTAGATTGGAAGCGCAAAGCAGGGCCTCGAGGAAGCAGGGAGATTGGAAGAGCCAGGCGTGGGCGAAGGAAGAATAACTGTGTAAGATGCGAGGGCCGTGTAGCCAGGTGGATTCAAGGGCAGCGTGGGGAAGTGGAGACGCCCACGTCCAATCAACCGCCACGCGTCGACCGAGCCCGCAGGCTTTTGGGGCCTGCGGTGCTCCGAACTTGACCCCTGGCTTCGCCGCGAAGCCAAGCCCGAGCGCACCTTAGGCACGGGAGCTACTGTCGGCGTTCTGGGAATGGGGGTCCCCAGACTTGCCTGCCTGCGGCCCACAGCATGGCTAAGCTAGCAGGCCGTACGGCCCATCTTCATCAACAAGGCATCCAAGGCCCTCGCGAGGGTCCAAGCCTCGCGAGGCGGACGACGCACGACCTCCTCTGGAGTAGCCTAGCCAGGCAGGCTCACGAGGAGCGGAGATATCAAGGCGGGGCAAAACCTCACGAGGCCCTCGTGACGTGAGCCATGACGAATGACACCAGGCGGGCGCCAGCGCGTGCAGCGTCCTTATTTCCTCTTTGGTGCTAAGGAGGTCATCGCAGGCGAAGAGTACCGAGGCATCAGGCAAAGGTTGCTATATTGGTGCAACGAGACCAAGACCGGGAGGACGGCAAGACGGAGGTCATCGTGGAGCCCAAGGCAGCGTCACCACCAGAGCTTTTCGCAGGCGAAGACCACTTTCTTCAGGATAGCTTGTACTAGCTGTCCCCCTTCAAATTTGCCCGCCATTGTTGGCTCCCTTCCCGCTCGATATTTGGGAAGAGGACCAGGGCCTCTATAAATAGGTCTAGCCACCACAGAAGTAGCGGGGGGGGGGGGGGGGGATCGGATCCAGAGACGTGCACAAGCTCGTACGCACAAGAACACCTCAACCTCAGGAGGCTGATCTTCCCTTGTACTGTTCATCATCAGCCCTAGAGGCAATCCACCACCACACTAGAGTAGGGTATTACACCACAACGGTGGCCCGAACCAGTATAAACCTCGTGTCTTTCTGTGTTGCGAGTTCGTCGAGTTCGTCCGTGAGATCTTAGCGAGCTAGGGCGTAGATCGGTAGGAGGGAAAGACTTCGCGCGCACCCCAGTGTTCGAACCTTAAGGGTTTGCCGGAACCCCACATCCGACAAACCTGAATGTGCCGGGCCAGGATTGTCGGCAAGTTGACAGTGGGGAGAACACATATAGTGTCATCCATATAGACATGACTTCTGGTTGCAGGAGATGCGATATGGCAAGCTTGCCTGGCAGCCATGCAATAAGTGCAATTTTCAGAGCAGAGCAACTAGAGGACTATATGGTGATTCATTCCAAAAAAAACATTGGAATACGATGAGCCTAACATTATTTTCTTGTGTCTGCTCCAGATGCTTGGAAAAAATACGCACACCTGTACGAGCTCACATGCACCCAATGGAAATATAAAATCAAAATATAGTTAAAAAATCCATAAAATTCTGAATTATTTAGCCACAAACATTGATGTGTCTTTCACATGCCTGCAAAATTAGTGACAAAATGACATTCATGGATGTCTGGGCAGAAAACAAAATCGATGCTTCAAAAAGATTGTATTTGGAAACATTTCGGAGCATCAACGTTGTTTCTTTTTTTGCCCCAGACCTCGACGAATGTCATTCCATCGCAAAATTTTGCACGCATATGAAACACACATCAATGTTTGTTGCAATTTTTTAATTGTTTTTGGATTTTACTATTCCAACGGGTACATGTGAGCTCAAGCTCATAAGAGCACTTTAGCACGTTGATCCCCCCTATTTTCAAAGAAGGACAAAATGAGGGGAAAATAAATGTTGATTTCAAGTCTCCAAATCAATAGATACCTCTAGGATGGCTAAAATTACTTGAAACAACCACAAGTTTCAAGGGCACAAGTACATAAGCTATCAAGTGGCTTTGAGTTCCGGTTTGTAAGTGAGAAAAAGCAAACACATTGTAAAATTTACATAGTAAGAATTCTTTTTTATAGTTCTCTTTGTTGCTTATGATGTCTAACTTTGTTGGCAGGAAAATAGAAAACTGCATTCCATTTCAGCTGCCCCAAGCCCTACCCCTACTGATCCAACCACTTCTTCTAGTGCTCGATGGTCGTGGTAGTTTCCCTAAAATATCCATATGAGGAAAGCGAATGAATCAGAGATTCGGATGGTGCACACGACGAGACATTTACCCATGTCTGGCCCTTGGATCGAGGTAACACCCTACTTCTTATTTGTCTTGTTGATGATCTAGCCTTGTATGACAACTAGGGTTTTGTGTTTACAAGGGGGTCAATTATGAGATCGTCTAGGGGCTAAAGCCTCAGATGTCTTGCTAGAATAAGGTTCCTATCGGGAGGTCCTTGTCGGGCCTTATATAGGTGGCCGAGGCATGATTACAAGTCCCGAGTAGGTCAGGGAGTGTCCTAAGCTATGTTTGGTAGCTTACAGGGGTCGGCTCATACATGCCATACACGTACGATTCCTCGCCTGATACTAAGAGGAGTCCTTCGTCTTGTCCCCTGAGGTGGTGATGCACTCCAGATTTTCGCCCTACTGCCGTTGGGCTTCTTCTGTCTTTCGTAGCTACACCCGGGGGATGGCAACGTCACCCAGGACTATTGTAGATGTTGTTACAAGGATTGTATTCACTAGTACCCCAAGAACTAGTTCTACTTCAAGTTCAAGTACAATAGTTCAATCCCAAGAGACAAGATCTACACCCGACAACATCGACAAGAACTACTGCACCAACCTCGAGGTGAACCGCGGCTTCCTTTAGTCCGACCAGGAGCTCAAGTCAGACCCCGGCGCGGCGGGGACGACGGTGCCGATTGTCGATTGGTTCGCGGGCAGCCAGGAGGCCTTCTTCAGTAGCTTCGTGACTTCTATGATCAAGATGGGGAACATTAGGCCCGTGACGGATCCCTCCCAGGGAGAAGTCTGCAACCGCTGCGCGTTTGTCAATTCAAATTAACCACTTGTGGGTATACGCAAATGTCGCATGGTCATGGATGCAAGGATGAATTCATCTATTGTCGTCCTGTGTAATAATTGGTTTATGCGTCAACCAATGTCAACATTTCATGCATGTTTGTTCTCTTACGTGGAATAGAGTGAAAATTGTATTCCTGGGTTTTTGTTGCATTTTTATCAGACGGAGGAGAAGATTTGCCTAATCCATTACTTAAGCCTAAAAGATTTGCCAAATTAGTTGGCAGGAAAGAAAACGCTTGTATCCGGCGAGCCGGCTGAAGTTAGCTTGCTCGCTAGTCGCTACGGACTTGCACCAAAAACACGCACCTAACCCTATACAAGCCACACACTAGGGCCCACCCACCACCCATTTTTTCTTCCTTGTCCTCATGGGGAGCGCCACAGCGACAACTCCCCATCTCTTTCTCCCTGTCTGTCTTCTCCGGCTCGCTAACGCAGGTGATGGCCACCGCCCAACCATGCTTCCATCTCTTCCACTCCAGCCAGATCTTGCGACCTCTGAAATTGATGTTGCCCAAGCCTAGGTGACCCCATGCACTGCTGCGGCAAACAAACCCACGGCGACAGACTGGAGACTGAAGATGGCCGTGAGCACTGCGGCTGCATCCACGGGAGCGGCCGACTGAGCGCATCCTCACCGACGGTGCTTCAATCGACAAGGCAGTCTGCTACAAAGGATGGGAATTTTTGCTACCACCGGCATCGAGGCATGCTGAAACCGGAGTCTCGGCCTCGCCATGGCCGACACCGCCATGTGTTGGAACCATGCCCTGTTTTTGCTTCAACCTGCAAAGAAGGGAACTGAAACCAGTGCGTGTGGATATTGCAACCGGCCCAGAGGGAGCTGGATCCGTTAGCGCGACGTGTTGCAACAAGTGAAGAGAATAGCTCTGACTAGCGATCCATTTTGCGAGCAGCGGCCGACCAATTTATTGCGGACAGTGGAGCACGCGGGGCAATGGCGACAAAAATGCTGGAACCGGCTGACCAATTTGTTACAGACGCGGGAGCACGAGGGGCACTAGTTGGCAACCTACTACAACGATGGCCACGGCGGAAGCTGCTACAGGCAGCCGTTTTTGCTGGAATCGGCTTCCACCGAAGATGCAACCGACGGCAGGAGAAGCTACAATCGACGATGGTGGAAATTTGGCTGTGCGAAAACTGTGTTTTTTGCTGGAACCGGATGGCACAAATGCTACATCCCCGATGGAAGAAGTCGCAACCGTCGACAATAGAGGATGCTATTAGTGGATGACGAATGGGCCAACGATGGGTGCGGCATGCGACGGACGGTGGCGCCACCGTGGCTGGAGACGTGTGCGACTGGTGTTGCGTGCGACGAAGGTGTTAGACACATATTGGTTTCGAGGGCCCGACGAGCTGCGACGGCGAGCGGCCCTGGCGAGCTGCGATGGCGAGCGGCCCTAGCGAGCTGCAGCAGCAAGCGGGAAAGTGCACGAGATTCATGCAAGAGAACACAGGGGGGCTACAAAGCACACACATGATGAAGAATAGGACCTGTGCGAGGGCACAACTGGCCGAATTGTGTGGTCAGAAGCGCTTATATCATACGACTGCGGGGTGACCGACCCAAATTTGGGCCGGCGCGCCGGCGCATTGCTACCTCTTGAGCACTGCGTTGGTTTTTCCCTTGAAGAGGAAAGGGTGATGCAACAAAGTAGCACAAGTATTTCCCTCAATTTTTGAGAACCAAGGTATCAATCCAGTAGGAGACCACACACAAGTCGTGAAGGGGAACGCGACAGAAAACAAAAAATTTCCGACCTACGCACCAGCCCAGGACCACTATGGAGACTGCATACATGGTTTGATCTTTTTCGTTACCGACTCGTAGCGCAGCGGGAAGTAGAGTCGATGACGATCGGCGGTGCAGATCCCCGCAGCTAGGATTTACAACCTCCCAACCGCGAGGATGTATACCCTCATCTGCTCCTCAGACAGCCCTCCGGGAGGCGGTCGAACAGCCCCCCGGACGGTGTCGCGGACAGCCCTTCGGGAGGACCTTCGAAACTCGAACGGTCACTCGGACAGCCCTTCGGGAGGACCTTCGAAACTCGGACAGTCACAGGACAGCCCTTCGGGAGGCACTCACGAACTAAGACCGAAACTACGATCTCTCTACAGAGTTGCACACATACGGTGTCATCTATCCGGCAGGGCTTCGCCGTCCAGAACTAGTTCCTGCCGGAACCCAGACAGCCTTACGGCTCTACGAAACTCTTTTCGTGGGAGGGAGAGAAGAAGCCAGATAATGCATGGCATGTGTATGAGAGCAAGGGATGAGTGTGGAGGGCTGCCCCTCCACCTCTATTTATAGGAAATCCCAAGGGGGTAGGGTAGTTTCACAAAAAACCCAAAATGCACATGAATGAAGTCCTTCCACAAGGACCTAGGAGTGAAACCAAGGAACAAGAGGGTCCCCAAGGGGGGATACCCCATGTGGCCGGCCACACCCCCATGAGGGGCCCAAAAAATGGCTCCTATCCATCCATGTCATCCCCAAGATCTTTTGGAGCAAAGCCCCAAAAGGTGGCTTTCCATAAAGTAACCATAAAGCTGATTTTCACTATTCACGACGACATTTTTCAGCGTCCGATCGAACTGAAAATATTTATGTGGGCTAAGAACATTTCTAGTACCCACTAAAATGATTTTCAATGCGTTCCGAAACAATTCCGGTTTTAGTGATTTTCATCTGCGAAACGCATCTGAAGTGGCTCCGGCAGCTCCGGAACATTTCCGGTTTTTATCTCAGAAAATTCCAAAAAGCTTCCAGAATGATTCTGGCATCCTCCAAGAATTATCAGGCATGTGCCGAAACCAATTTGACTTAATGGTGTATCCCGAAACAACTTTTCGGTATCATCGAAACTTATCCGATGACCTCTCTCTGCGGTACGATTCCGCTGTCCGAAACTTTTCGGTGTCCGAAACTTTTTCGGTGATTTTCTCTCAGACTCCCTGTCTAGTATTCAGCAGATAGATGACCCTTAAGCGTGTGACCCTATAGGTTCGGTGAAGTATAGACATGACCCGGAACCCCTTCCGATCAATGATCAACATCGGAGCCGTGGACACCCATATTGACCCCTATACCCACACGAATAAATATTCGAGTGAACCTCCAGTTGCCGCGTGCTATTCCTGTTGCTTCGCTATATGTTACAAATACCCGAGGTGAGACATGTTGGCATTCCCGTGGATCAACAACTTGTCCACTATACTAGTTACCTCGTTACCGGTATTGTTCTCTTTTCTCGTTATCGTGTTCCGGCATCCCCGTGATCAAATCACAAAGTGTCTGGCCAGACGATGATGGATACCGTAACATCGAGAGGGCCCAGAGATATCTCTCCATCGTCGGAGGAGCAAATCCCAATCTTGAGCTATCAAGTTACTTGACACACTTTTCCATGAACCCGTAAGCCGCCGTAATAGCCACCCATTTACGGATGACGTTTAACAAACCCCAAAGTTCATGAAGCAAGCATGAAGAAACTCGATACTCTCATGGTCTAAGGAATCATGCAAACGTTAACCATCTCTGTGTTATGAACCAATAAACTTGTGACGAATGAATCTCATAGCATAACATCAATCCGGGTCGATTCAACACAAATGTTCTCTTAACATTGTGCCCTCAAAGTTGCTGGCATAGACATGCCCATGACCAGGAAAACAGAATCATCATGCAACACTTGAGCTAGTCTTAGAGGCCAGACTAGGAATACTTCTTACCGTTTATTATTCCACACGTGCATTTGAGTCTTCCTCCGAGCCTCGTGGATATTGCAGACTCGAGAATCATTGCAGTTATAGCATGGAACATAAACATAATTATGAACTCGGAGATAAATAATATCATTTATTATTACCTCTAGGGCATAGCTCCTACAGACTCCCACTTGCACTAGAGTCAATAATCTAGCTTATGCTAATGCACTTCACACCTGTGGCACACCGGTGTAAATATGCTTCGCTTGTGGTATAGCCTGATGTCCAACGGATCTGACGACTTCAGTTCCGGGTGTATCTTTGCATGTCCTCGCGTTTTCACGTTTTCACAAAATTCATATTTTGTGTGGACTTGGCTTTGTATGTATGTGAATCACAGGTCGAACCTGGATTCCTCAGACTGAGTTATGGAGAAACTACCTGCAGTAGTGTCCCATTGTCAAAAGCCATCTTGGAACTATACTAAGTTCATGAATGAACTATATGATTCAACATCTTGTTTGTCACTTCTAAAGCGTCAACATACTTAGCCCTTGTTATAGAATTCGCCACAGTAACTAGTTTGAACAAATTCCAACTAACTGTGCCACCACATTGTGTGTTACACAAAACCCTTAATTTTAAATCGAAAATCGCATGGAGAAAAGATGAAGACTCTATCGATGTAACATTTTACAACGAAATCTTCATGATCTCTGCTTGCGAGAAAACCATGTCATCAGTACTTACTCTAGTACTCTGTGACATCTTTCACTGTTGTCCCATGATCAGTAATTTGATCACTTTGGTATCCATACTCGCAACACCTTGGGAGTATCGGACATATCTGTTTGTTTTACATACCATGGAATACATGATTAATCCAAACACAAAAGTGTGTGGAATCTGCATCATGTATTTTACTTATCAGTGTTTTGGGACACCGAGTCTTGCAAAAACTCTTTCCATGTGACTTTGGCAAGAATCACTCCTTGGCGTTTTAAATGCTAAAAGGTTTTAGCATCTTGTCAATATGTATTCATTGCTTAGCCCCATTAGGTAAATCTATCTCCATAGATCATCATGCCTAATATTGAGGCTATTTAGCCTAAGCACTTCATCGAAAAACTATTTTCAAATGAAGTCCTAATTTGTGTCAAGAAATTTATTTCCAATTACCAATGTGCCAAGCACATAAGGTTTTTAGAAATATTATTACGCTCCCACTTACTCTCTTGAATTTCAAGCATCTTCGTTACCCATTGATGAAGTCAAAACCCCTTTGACCATTTCATCAAAACACGAAGATTCCAACTCCATTTTGCTCTCTTCTGTCCATTGCTGGAACTCTGAAGTTTGCATACCTACTAGCATCCTCTGGATCGACAAATTACTTTGGACTGCATCATATACAAGTCCTAGCTTTCATTTCCATCAGATGGAAATCCTTTTATCATCCATGTTTCATATCTCATGATTGAAATATGTATTAATTGCTAGTTCAACCCGAACCGACTTTAAGCATCGCTACGATGAAAACAACCTCATCGTATTATTTCAACAAGTCGAGCTTTATGGATAAAACATTTTATCCGTATCAGTTTTAAGTTCCATAAATATTCGTTAGACTCTAAGTCTTCCGAAAGGTGTATCAAGGTTTTAATCTTGAATCACTTATATGGAAACTAACTCGGGTTGTATTGGCATTTAGCCAATTCCGGAGTCAGGGCCCATCAACGCTTCCTTGTGTATCGTAGGTATAATGTTGTCTAACAACAATATCTCGTTTGCGCACCTGAGAGGTTTGCATGAGCCTTGCCTACGTGGTTCAGCTGCAAGTTCGACCGAAGTTCATACATTTTATTGTAGAGACTTCTGTATCAGTCGCAGTAGGAAACTCTGGAATTTCTTTCAAGGTCTCTTTCCTTTGATCTGATGAAGATACTGTTTATCTCGTCAAGTTGCACTATTCTCCCACTCACCTTTTAGAAAGAACCATTCTCTTTAAAAGCACACCGTTTCGCGGCAAAACTATTTGCCTCGGTATAGTGAGGGAGGAATACCCAACATTTTGGTATAACCTACAAAGTAGCACTTGTCTGATTTGGAATAGGTTTGTAACCTTTTACACAAGCCCCATATTCCAAATGTTAAGAAAAGATATAACATGGTTGGGCGTACCATACCATGGCTTCATTTCAACAGACCCGATGTAGCTCTTTTCAGTGTAAAAGCCGCAGTCTCTAAAGCATCACTTTAAAAGGGATAATGGCAAATTTATTTATGTCATCTTTGACCTTACCATGTCATAAATGGTTTGATTACATCTCCACGGACTTTCCACTTGCAGTGGTGTTCCGGGAGGTGCAAGTTTATGAAACCCCTTTCACAACTCATCAGACATTCGCTAAACATGTAACTCAAATATTCCTTTGTGCAATCAAATTGCAGAAACATAATTTTCTTGTTACAATAACTTCTACTTCATTTTTGAGAACCTTTCGAATGATTTCAAAAGATCCAGACTTATGTCTCATCAAGTAAATATCCATATATCTACTTGAGTCATTTCTGAAGATAAAAAATCCACCACTAACAACACTTATCGGACTACACACATCAAATGTATGATCACTAATAAGTTTGTTGTTCGTTCCTTATGGCCTGTGAACGGTATTTTAGTCACTTCACTTTTCGGAGGAAAGTTGCAAGTGTCAGATGATTCAAAATCAAAAAGACTTCAAAATCCATCATAATGGAATTTTCCATGCGGGTTTCTCCAATGTGACCAAATGTAGTGCCACACTTGTGTGGTATTCTTTTAGTCTTGCGACATTTAGCGTCAGTGTTATGGATGTATCATATTACCCTCAATATTCATAACATACGTCCCATCGATGATGGAAGTATGGCCCTTATGTTATTCATAATACTTAACAACAATTGTTGTTTTTATGAACAACTCTTTTGCAACAAACATTGTGCAATGGGCTAGAGTGTATGAAACTCTAAAATGAATTATGAAAGTAAACCCAGAGGTATTGTATTATTATCAATATTCATAACATACATCTCATTCATAATGAAAGTATGGCCCTTGTGTTATTCATAACATCAAACATAAAAAGTTCTCTTATGAACAACCTTCTTGCAAGATGCCTTATGCAATGGGATAGAGTTTGTAAAACTCTAAATGAATTATGAAAATAAATACAGACGGCAATACACCGATGGAAGGTATAGTAACATTTACTATGTTCCCTGTGTATACCTTAACCTCATTTCTAGCTAGTCTTTCAGGCCATAGTAGTTCTTACATCGAGTTGCAACAGAATGCAATCGAGCGGGCATTTTTGTGATGAACTCACAATACCCAAGAATTAGTGATTAACATGTTTAACCATAATTCGCAAGAACTATATCTTTGACCAGCCTTCTATACATCAAAAACTTGTATGACATTCATACATGAGCTGGATATTCCAGTCTTCTTTCCTTTTGCCTTTATACTTCTAGCAGTTTAACTTTTAGTATTTCTCCTACTCTCAGAAGAAGCACCCAACTTAAGAGTGGCATTAGCCCCGGACTTCCTAGGCGTGTAAGTCATACTAACACCCTTTGGACACTTCCTTTCTCTTTAAGTTGTTGTTTTATTCACCTTTCATTATATGACAGGCGTTCTTCTGGATCCCTTTCCCAACAGTCAAATGCATAGTAAACACTTTTACTAATACTTGCAAACAAACATTGCTTTGTTTGTATCTGAAAATAATTTTCAGTTCCATGAATATCATATAACTATCCCAACTTTCGAAGTTTGGGTTTCATGGAAGCAAACATATTCCACTTGACCGTAACAGAATTCTAGCTTTTGGATCAAAGGACGAGAGTCACATGATCCATAGCATTAGCGGGAGGATACGGAAAGCATGCGATAGGACAAAGTCCTTCTCGGCACTTTTGAGGACAATCCTCATATTACGGTACCAATCGTAAAGTTTTAACCAGATATTTAACAGCTATTCAATTTTAACAGGGAAGGTGGAAACGCGAGCCATTATTCTACAACTATTTTGCATATAACACTTAGACAATGTTCATAATTAATTGCACTAAGAATTAAACATGTTAATTCAACAGTGCGCTCCCACTCAAATCAATATCTCTCAAAATTGATTTTGAGTGATACAAGACCCACATTTCAATTGTTCGCCATTGGTGTAACACCACTGATGACGAAAAATCTCAACCGGTAGGCCAACCTGCCAATCACATCTCTATGTGACTCTTGTTCATCTTTCGATGCGTGTGTTCCGAGCTCATGACGGTCATGCCTGAACGTCAAGACAACCAAGTGATCTCGCTGCGAGGTCTCAACTCACCCGCCTCACACTTCTCTAATCGTTCGTACCCGTGTGACACGGCGCACCCCGAAAAGATAGGTGCCGTGACGGTGCTACACTTGGGAGAACACTAACTACTTGGTATTTTAAGTGAGAGATCACCCTAATAAAAGCGACTACCGCGCAATCAAGAAGGGTGCATCATAAGGGATAAACATCTCAGGCAATTCATAATAGCATGATATGGTATAGCCCTTTCTGACGGAGAAGTCTTTCATTTCTTCGTCTTCGGCATTTGCGTCGGTGTTCACCTTCGCGAAGATTGCCACCACCTTGTCGATGCACCAGATAATATTGCTATCTCTATAGCTAACAAAATAATGCATTACAACAAGGTTGACACGTAGGTCATTAAAGTGCAATCATATGGCTCCAACCATCATGCCGAATCATGACACGCAGGTCATGTTAATCAAATTACATCATATAGTCATCTCATACATAATTGAATTAGTATGAGCACTGCTATACCACATCATATGCACATCCTGCAAAACCAAGTTAGACACCTCTAATCGGTTTATGCAAAATTTATTTTACGTGGCTTCTAAGGTTTTGACTTAAACCGCAGCGACCAACGTTTTATCATCAAGTATGATTATTCAAGTTGCTAGATTAACATCTCGGGGTGTATGAAACACGGGATAATTAAATCTCGAGCCCCATACTAAACTTCATCATACGCATGACCCCCGTGCAGATCATATCTGCAATGCCCTTTCATCTGCGAATTTCATCTTTCTTTTGACTACGGCAGAACCCAAAGAACTGATAGCACTTCCATGATCAATCAGGATCACGGATTGCCAGAACTTTGTCAAATTCCACCATGCTGTCTCGAGATTGAGCAAACGCAAATTCTAGGGAAGCAACAAGAACCTCGGGTAACAGATTTCATCTGTCACCCGCATAAATAATTTTCAGCAATAGATCTCATCTACTACCTAATTATATTATGCAATACCCATACATCTCCATGTATTCTAGATCGAAACCTGCATCTACGCATAGCATGGCTCTTGATGCCACTGAAGGGGAACGCGACAGAAAACAAAAAATTTCCGACCTACGCACCAGCCCAGGACCACTATGGACACTGCATACATGGTTTGATCTTTTTCGTTACCGACTCGTAGCGCAGCGGGAAGTAGAGTCGATGACGATCGGTGGTGCAGATCCCCGCAGCTAGGATTTACAACCTCCCAACCGCGAGGATGTATACCCTCATCTGCTCCTCAGACAGCCCTCCGGGAGGCGGTCGAACAGCCCCCCGGACGGTGTCGCGGACAGCCCTTCGGGAGGACCTTCGAAACTCGAATGGTCACTCGGACAGCCCTTCGGGAGGACCTTCGAAACTCGGACAGTCACACGGACAGCCCTTCGGGAGGCACTCACGAACTAAGACTGAAACTACGATCTCTCTACAGAGTTGCACACATACGGTGTCATCTATCCGGCAGGGCTTCGCCGTCCAGAACTAGTTCCCGCCGGAACCCAGACAGCCTTACGGCTCTACGAAACTCTTTTCGTGGGAGGGAGAGAAGAAGCCAGATAATGCATGGCATGTGTATGAGAGCAAGGGATGAGTGTGGAGGGCTGCCCCTCCACCTCTATTTATAGGAAATCCCAAGGGGGTAGGGTAGTTTCACAAAAAACCCAAAATGCACATGAATGAAGTCCTTCCACAAGGACCTAGGAGTGAAACCAAGGAACAAGAGGGTCCCCAAGGGGGGATACCCCATGTGGCCAGCCACACCCCCATGAGGGGCCCAAAAAATGGCTCCTATCCATCCATGTCATCCCCAAGATCTTTTGGAGCAAAGCCCCAAAAGGTGGCTTTCCATAAAGTAACCATAAAGCTGATTTTCACTATTCACGACGACATTTTTCAGCGTCTGATCGAACTGAAAATATTTATGTGGGCTAAGAACATTTCCAGTACCCACTAAAATGATTTTCAACGTGTTCCGAAACAATTCCGGTTTTAGTGATTTTCATCTGCGAAACGCATCTGAAGTGGCTCCGGCAGCTCCGGAACATTTCCGGTTTTTATCTCAGAAAATTCCAAAAAGCTTCCAGAATGATTCTGGCATCCTCCAAGAATTATCAGGCATGTGCCGAAACCAATTTGACTTAATGGTGTATCCCGAAACAACTTTTCGGTATCATCGAAACTTATCCGATGACCTCTCTCTGCGGTACGATTCCGCTGTCCGAAACTTTTCGGTGTCCGAAACTTTTTCGGTGATTTTCTCTCAGACTCCCTGTCTAGTATTCAGCAGATAGATGACCCTTAAGCGTGTGACCCTATAGGTTCGGTGAAGTATAGACATGACCCGGAACCCCTTCCGATCAATGATCAACATCGGAGCCGTGGACACCCATATTGACCCCTATACCCACACGAATAAATATTCGAGTGAACCTCCAGTTGCCGCGTGCTATTCTTGTTGCTTCGCGATATGTTACAAATACCCGAGGTGAGACATGTTGGCATTCCCGTGGATCAACAACTTGTCCACTATACTAGTTACCTCGTTACCGGTATTGTTCTCTTTTCTCGTTATCGTGTTCCGGCATCCCCGTGATCAAATCACAAAGTGTCTGGCCAGACGATGATGGATACCGTAACACCGAGAGGGCCCAGAGATATCTCTCCATCGTCGGAGGAGCAAATCCCAATCTTGAGCTATCAAGTTACTTGACACACTTTTCCATGAACCCGTAAGCCGCCGTAATAGCCACCCATTTACGGATGACGTTTAACAAACCCCAAAGTTCATGAAGCAAGCATGAAGAAACTCGATACTCTCATGGTCTAAGGAATCATGCAAACGTTAACCATCTCTGTGTTATGAACCAATAAACTTGTGACGAATGAATCTCATAGCATAACATCAATCCGGGTCGATTCAACACAAATGTTCTCTTAACATTGTGCCCTCAAAGTTGCTGGCATAGACATGCCCATGACCAGGAAAACAGAATCATCATGCAACACTTGAGCTAGTCTTAGAGGCCAGACTAGGAATACTTCTTACCGTTTATTATTCCACACGTGCATTTGAGTCTTCCTCCGAGCCTCGTGGATATTGTAGACTCGAGAATCATTGCAGTTATAGCATGGAACATAAACATAATTATGAACTCGGAGGTAAATAATATCATTTATTATTACCTCTAGGGCATATCTCCTACAAGTCGCCTCGTACCTACACAAACGAATAAGAACCTTGCAACCAACGCGATAAAGGGGTTGTCAATCCCTTCACAGCCACTTGCAAAAGTGAGATTTGATAGAGATAATAAGATAAATATTTTTGGTATTTTTATGATATAGATTGAAAGTAAAGATTGTAAAGTAAAAATAGATTGGAAACTTATATGATGGAAAATAGACCCGAGGGCCATAGGTTTCACTAGTGGCTTCTCTCAAGATAGCATAAGTATTACGGTGAGTGAATAAATTACTGTCGAGCAATTGATAGAAAAGTGCATAATTATGAGAATATCTAGGCATGATCATGTATATAGGCATCACGTCCGCGACAAGTAGACCGAAACGATTCTGCATCTACTACTATTACTCCACACATCGACCGCTATCCAGAATGCATCTAGAGTATTAAGTTCATAAGAACGGAGTAACGCATTAAGTAAGATGACATGATGTAGAGGGATAAACTCAAGCAATATGATATAAACCCCATCTTTTTATCCTCGATGGCAACAATACATTACGTGCCTTGCTGCCCCTGCTGTCACTGGGAAAGGACACCGCAAGATTGAACCCAAAGCTAAGCACTTCTCCCATTGCAAGAAAGATCAATCTAGTAGGCCAAACAAAACTGATAATTCGAAGAGACTTACAAAGATAACAAATCATACATAAAAGAATTCAGAGAAGATTCAAATATTGTTCATAGATAATCTTGATCATAAACCCACAATTCATCGGATCTCGACAAACACACCGCAAAAAGAATTACATCGAATAGATCTCCAAGAAGATCGAGGAGAACTTTGTATTGAGATCCAAAGAGAGAGAAGAAGCCATCTAGCTAATAACTATGGACCCGACGATCTGTGGTAAACTACTCACACATCATCGGAGAGATAATGGTGTTGATGTAGAAGCCCTCCGTGATCGATTCCCCCTTCGGCGGAGCGCCGGAAAAGGCCCCAAGATGGGATCTCACAGGTACATAAGGTTATGGCGGTGGAAATAGGGTTTCGTGGTGCTCCTGGATGTTTTCGGGGTATATGGGTATATATAGGAGTTAGAAGTAGGTCGGTGGACCTGCGAGGGTCCCATGAGGGTGGGGGGCGCGCCCAGGGGGGCAGGCGTGATACGTCTCCAACGTATCTATAATTTTTGATTGCTCCATGCTATTGTATTATCTGTTTTGGATGTTTAATGGACTTTATTATACACTTTTATATTATTTTAGGGACTAACTTATTAACCCAAGGCCCAGTGCAAATTGCTGTTTTTGCCTATTTCAGTGTTTCACAGAAAAGGAATATCAAACGGAGTCCAAACGGAATGAAACCTTCGCGAGAGTGATTTTTGGAACAAACGTAATCCAGAGGACTTGGAGTGGACGTCAAGAAAGAAGCGAGGCGGCCACGAGGCAGGGAGGCGTGCCCCCACCCTCGTGGGCCCCTCGCAGCTCCACCGACCTACTTCTTCCTCCTATTTATACCCATATAGCCCGAAACCAACCAGGGGCACCACGAAACCCTATTTCCACCGCCGCAACCTTCTGTACCCGTGAGATCCCATCTTGGGGCCTTTTCCGGCGCTTCGCCGGAGGGGAATCAATCACGGAGGGCTTCTACATCAACACCATAGCCTCTCTGATGATGTGTGAGTAGTTTACCATAGACCTTCGGGTCCATAGTTATTAGCTAGATGGCTTCTTCTCTCTCTTTGGATCTCAATACAAAGTTCTCCTCGATCTTCTTGGAGATCTATTCGATGTAATTCTTTTTGCAGTGTGTTTGTCGAGATCCGATGAATTGCGGGTTTATGATCAAGATTATCTATGAACAATATTTGAATCTCCTCTGAATTCTTTTATGTATGATTTGTTATCTTTGCAAGTCTCTTCGAATTATCAGTCTGGTTTGGCCTACTAGATTGATCTTTCTTGCAATGGGAGAAGTGCTTAGGTTTGGGTTCAATCTTGCGTTGCTCGATCCCAGTGACAGCAGGGGAAACGACACGTATTGTATTGTTGCCATCGAGGATAAAAAGATGGGGTTTATATCATATTGCTTGAGTTTATCCCTCTACATCATGTCATCTTGCCTAATGCGTTACTCTGTTCTTATGAATTTAATACTCTAGATGCATGCTGGATAACGGTCGATGTGTGGAGTAATAGTAGTAGACGCAGAATCGTTTCGGTCTACTTGTCGCAGACGTGATGCCTATATACATGATCATGCCTAGATATTCTCATAATTATGCACTTTTCTATTAATTTCTCGACAGTAATTTGTTCACCATCGTAATACTTCTGCTATCTTGAGAGAAGCCACTAGTGAAACCTATGGCCCCCGGGTCTATTTTCCATCATATTAATCTTCCGTCAACTAGCTATTTCTGTCGCCGTTTATTTTGCAATCTTTACTTTTAATCTTTATCATAAAAATACCAAAAATATTATCTTATCATCTCTATCAGATCTCACTTTTGCAAGTGGTCGTGAAGGGATTGACAACCCCTTTATCGCCTTGGTTGCAAGGTTCTTATTTGTTTGTGTAGGTATGAGGGACTTGCGTGTGGCCTCCTACTGGATTGATACCTTGGTTCTTTGCTGCATCACCCTTTCCTCTTCAAGGGAAAACCAACACATGCTCAAGAGGTAGCAAGAAGGATTTCTGGCGCCGTTGCCGGGGAGTCTACGCACAAGTCAAGACATACAAAGTACCCATCACAAACTCTTATCCCTCGCATTACATTATTTGCCATTTGCCTCTCGTTTTCCTCTCCCCCACTTCACCCTTGCTGTTTTATTCGCCCTCTCTTTCCGTTCGTCTCTCTTCACTTGCTTCTTGTGTGTTCGTTCTCTATGCTGCTGTCATGTCTGAAACTGGGGAGGTTATCGTTGATAAGGATAATAATATGGAAAAATTTGATGTTTTTGATGATCCTCTGGAAGATCCTACTATTTTACACACTAAAAAGTTTCGGATTGGTAGCGGTAATATTATTGGGGAAGGAGTTATTCAAGATTTCTTTACTTGTGCCGGTGCCCTGCCCTCTATGGGTGGGTCTATTCTTCATAGAACTAGTAGCCTTGCGGATGCTATATCCTTGCTCGTAGTTGAACTTGAAAGACAATTTATCCATCTGCACCCTTGCATACAAAGGATTTTTCTAGAGTTTTCCAATATCGAGCATTCTTCTGTTAAGCGAGCGGCTACTATCTTTTTGGCACATGAGTTCAGATTTATAATGAAAGAGGCCGATGAATTTTTTACACATTATAGGGTGGACGCTGGGCATCCTCCCATAGAAGCTATCCTTTTTAATCAAGAAGACTTAATGCGTTTATGATCTTTAGATCATGTTGCTTACAATGAAAACCTTAGAAAAAGGTTCCTACCGATGTTCTAGTTGATAGAATTTCTGAACTCAATGATGAATTTGCTATTCAGAATAACGGGTTAGGTTTTTCTCTTCTACAAAGGTTCATGACTTATTGCCAAAAGAATGCTTATAATGATGAATTGGTTGTGCAATATAAGGGTCCAAAGGAGGAACCCATAGCTCCCGAGCTTGATCTTGGGGACTTTTGTGCCATTAAATTTAGCCCTTTTGATTACTTTTGCTTGCCACAAAGAAAACTTGCTGCTGAACATAGGGAATATAAGATGATTTTTCGTGATTTACCTTACCATTATTATGGCAATACCTAGATCTATCCTTGCCTTTATGCCTAGCTAGGGGCGTTAAACGATAGCGCTTGTTGGGAGGCAACCCAATTTTATTTTTGTTTCTTGCTTTTTGGTTCTGTTTAGTAATAAATCTTTGATCTAGCCCCTGGTTAGATGTGTTTTTATGCTTTAATTAGTGTTTGTGCCAAGTAGAACCTTTGGGAAGACTTGGGTGAAGTCTTTTTGATCTTGCTGTAAAAAACTGAAACTTTAGCGCTCACGAGATTAGCTACAACTTTTTACTGGAGAGTGATATTTAGTTGATTCTTTTTGCAGATGATTAATAGATAAATTCCTCTCTTCCAGAATTTTATTTCATAATTTTTGGTGTTCCAGAAGTATGCGTTTGATACAGATTACTACAGACTGTTCTGTTTTTGACAGATTCTGTTTTTCGTGTGTTGTTTGTTTATTTTGATGAATCTATGGCTAGTATAGGAGGTTATGAACCATAGATAAGTTGGAATACAGTAGGTTTAACACCAATATCAATAAATAAAGAGTTCATTACAGTACCTTGAAGTGGTGTTTTGTTTTCTTTCGCTAACGGAGCTCATGAGATTTTCTGTTAAGTTTTGTGTTGTGTAGTTTTCAAGTTTTGGGTAAAGATTTGATGGATTATGGAACAAGGAGTGGTAAGAGCCTAATCTTGGGGATGCCCAAGGCACCCCAAGGTAAAATCCAAGGACAACCAAAAGCCTAAGCTTGGGGATGCCGGGCATCCCCTCTTTTGTCTTCGTCCATCGGTAACTTTACTTGGAGCTATATTTTTATTCACGACATGATATGTGTTTGTTTTGCTTGGAGCGTCTTGTATGATTTGAGTCTTTGCTTTTTATTTCACCACAATCATCCTTGCTGTACACACCTTTTGGGAGAGACACACATTAATCATAATTTATTAGAATACTCTATGTGCTTCACTTATATCTTTTGAGCTAAACATATTTGCTCTAGTGCTTCACTTATATCTTTTAGAGCACGGTGGTGGTTTTATTTTATAGAAATTATTGATCTCTCATGATTCACTTATATTATTTTGAGAGTCTTTTAGAACAACATGGTAATTTGCTTTGGCTATAAAATTAGTCCTAATATGATAGGCATCCAAGATGGATATAATAAAAACTTTCATATGAGTGCATTGAATACTAAGAGAAGTTTGACACTTGATGATTGTTTTGAGATATGGAGATAGTGATATTAAAGTTGTGCTAGTTGAGTAGTTGTGAATTTGAGAAATACTTGTGTTGAAGTTTGCAAGTCCCGTAGCATGCACGTATGGTAAACGTTGTGTAACAAATTTGAAACATGAGGTGTTCTTAGATTGTCATCTTATGAGTGGCGGTCGGGGACGAGCGATGGTCTTTTCCTACCAATCTATACCCCTAGGACCATGTGCGTAGTGCTTGGTTTTTGATGACTTGTAGATTTTTGCAATAAGTATGTGAGTTCTTTATGACTAATGTTGAGTCCATGGATTATACGCACTCTCACCTTTCCATCATTGCTAGCCTCTTCGGTACCGTGCATTGCCCTTGTCACCTTGAGAGTTGGTGCAAACTTCGCCGGTGCATCCAAACCCTGTGATACAATACGCTCTATCACACATAAACCTCCTTATATCTTCCTCAAAACAGCCACCATACCTACCTATTATGGCATTTCCATAGCCATTCCCAGATATAGTGCCCTGCAACTTTCCACCGTTCCGTTTATTATGACCCGCTTCATCATTGTCATATTGCCTTGCATGATCATGTAGTTGACATCGTATTTGTGGCAAAGCCACCATGCATATTATTTCATACATGTCACTCTTGATTCATTGCCCATCCCGGTACACCGCCGGGGGCATTCATATAGAGTCATATTTTGTTCTAGTTTCGAGTTGTAATCATTGAGTTGTAAATAAATAGAAGTGTGATGATCATCAATAATAGAGCATTGTCCCAAATAAAAAAAAGAGAGAAAGGCCAAAAAAAGAAAGGTCCAAAAAAGAAGAAAAAAGGAGAAAAAAGGGACAATGCTACTATCCTTTTTCCACACTTGTGCTTCAAAGTACCACCATGATCTTTATGATAGAGAGTCTCTTGTTTTGTCACTTTCATATACTAGTGGGAATTTTTCATTATAGAACTTGGCTTGTATAATCCAACAATGGGCTTCCTCAAATGCCCTAGGTCTTCGTGAGCAAGCAAGTTGGATGCACACCCACTTAGTTTCTTTTGTTGAGCTTTCATACATTTATAGCTCTAGTGCATCCGTTGCATGGCAATCCCTACTCCTTGCATTGACATCAATTGATGGGCATCTCCCTAGCCCGTTGATTAGCCGCGTCAATGTGAGACTTTCTCCTTTTTTGTCTTCTCTACATAACCCCCATCATTATATTCTATTCCACCCATAGTGCTATATCCATGGCTCACGCTCATGTATTGCGTGAAAGTTGAATTTTTTTTGAGATTACTAAAGTATGAAATAATTGCTTGGCTTGTCATCGGGGTTGTGCATGATGAGAGCATTCTTGTGTGATGAAAATGGAGCATGACCAAACTATATGATTTTGTAGGGATGAAATTTCTTTGGCCATGTTATTTTGAGAAGACATGATTGCTTAATTAGTATGCTTGAAGTATTATTATTTTTATGTCAATATTAAACTTTTATCTTGAATCTTTCGGATCTAAACATTCATGCCACAATAAAGAGAATTACTTAGAAAATTATGTTAGGTAGCATTGCACATCAAAAATTCTTTTTTTATCATTTACCTACTCGAGGACGAGCAGGAATTAAGCTTGGGGATGCTTGATACGTCTCCAACATATCTATAATTTTTGATTGTTCCATGCTATTATATTATCTGTTTTGGATGTTTGATGGGCTTTATTATACACTTTTATATTATTTTTGGGACTAACCTATTAACCCAAGGCCCAGTGCAAATTGCTATCTTTTTGCCTATTTCAGTGTTTCGCAGAAAAGGAATATCAAACGGAGTCCAAACGGAATGAAACCTTCGGGAGAGTGATTTTTGGAACAAACGTGATCCAGAGGACTTGGAGTGGACGTCAAGAAAGAAGCGAGGCGGACACGAGGCAGGGAGGCGCACCTGCCCCCTGGGCGCGCCCCCACCCTCGTGGGCCCCTCGCAGCTCCACTGACCTACTTGTTCCTCCTATATATACCCATATACCCCGAAACCAACCAGGGGCACCACGAAACCCTATTTCCACCGCCGCAACCTTATGTACCCGTGAGATCCCATCTTGGGGCCTTTTCTGGTGCTTCGTCGGAGGGGGAATCGATCACGGAGGGCTTGTACATCAACACCATAGCCTCTCCGATGATGTGTGAGTAGTTTACGACAGACCTTCGGGTCCATAGTTATTACCTAGATGGCTTCTTCTCTCTCTTTGGATCTCAATACAAAGTTCTCCTCGATCTTCTTGGAGATCTATTCGATGTAATTCTTTTTGCAGCGTGTTTGTCGAGATCCGATGAATTGTGGCTTTATGATCAAGATTATCTATGAACAATATTTGAATCTCCTGTGAATTCTTTTATGTATGATTTGTTATCTTTGCAAGTCTCTTCGAATTATCAGTTTGGTTTGGCCTACTAGATTGATCTTTCTTGCAATAGGAGAAGTGCTTAGCTTTGGGTTCAATCTTGCGTTGCTCGATCCGAGTGACAGCAGGGGAAACGACACATATTGTATTATTGCCATCGAGGATAAAAAGATGGGGTTTATATCATATTGCTTGAGTTTATCCCTCTACATCATGTCATCTTGCCTAATGTGTTACTCTGTTCTTATGAACTTAATACTCTAGATGCATGCTGTATAGCGGTCGATGTGTGGAGTAATAGTAGTAGATGCAGAATCGTTTCGGTCTACTTGTCGCGGACGTGATGCCTATATACATGATCATGCCTAGATATTCTCATAATTATGCACTTTTCTATCAATTGCTTGACAGTAATTTGTTCACCCACCGTAATACTTATGCTATCTTGAGAGAAGCCACTAGTGAAACCTATGGCCCCCGGGTCTATTTTCCATCATATTAATCTTCCATCAACTAGCTATTTCTGTCGCCGTTTATTTTGCAATCTTTAATTTTAATCTTTATCATAAAAATACCAAAAATATTATCTTATCATCTTTATCAGATCTCACTTTTGCAAGTGGCCGTGAAGGGATTGACAACCCCTTTATCGCGTTGTTTGCAAGGTTTTTATTTGTTTGTGTAGGTATGAGGGACTTGCGTGTGGCTTCCTACTGGATTGATACCTTGGTTCTCAAAAACTGAGGGAAATACTTACGCTACTTTGCTGCATCACCCTTTCCTCTTCAAGGGAAAACCAACACATGTTCAAGAGGTAGCAAGGCGCGCCTCCCTGCCTCGTGGCCTCCTCGCTTCTTTCTTGACGTCCACTCCAAGTCCTCTGGATCACGTTTGTTCCAAAAATCATTCTCCTGAAGGTTTCATTCCGTTTGGATTCCGTTTGACATTCCTTTTTTGCGAAACACTGAAATACGCAAAAAACAACAATTTGCACTGGGCCTTCGGTTAATAGGTTAGTCCCAAAAATAATATAAAAGTGTATAATAAAGCCCATTAAACATCCAAAACAGATAATATAATAGCATGGAACAATAAAAAATTATAGATACGTTGGAGACGTATCAAGCATCCCCAAGCTTAATTCCCGCTCGTCCTTGAGTAGGTAAATGATAAAAACCGAATTTTTGATGTGGAATGCTACCTAGCATAATTTCTAAGTAATCTTCTTTATTGTGGCATGAATGTTCAGATCCGAAAGATTCAAGATAAAAGTTTAATATCGACATAAAAATAATAATACTTCAAGCATACTAACTAAGCAATTGTGTTTTCTCAAAATAACATGGCGAAAGAAAGTTCATCCCTACAAAATCATATAGTTTGGTCATGCTCCATTTTCGTCACACAAGAATGCTCTCATCATGCACAACCCCGATGAGAAGCCAAGAAATTGTTTCATACTTTAGTAATCTCAAACTTTTTTCAACTTTCACGCAATACATGAGCGTGAGCCATGGATATAGCACTATAGGTGGAATAGAGTATGATGATGGGGGTTGTGTGGAGAAGACAAAAAAGGAGAAAGTCTCACATTGACGTGGCTAATCAATGGGCTAGGGAGATGCCCATCAATTGATGTCAATGCAAGGAGTAGGGATTGCCATGCAACGGATGCACTAGAGCTATAAATGTATGAAAGCTCAATAAAAGAAACTAAGTGGGTGTGCATCCAACTTGCTTGCTCATGAAGACCTAGGGCATTTGAGGAAGCCCATTGTTGGAATATACAAGCCAAGTTCTATAATGAAAAATTCCCACTAGTATATGAAAGTGACGAAACAAGAGACTCTCTATCATAAAGATCATGGTGCTACTTTGAAGCACAAGTGTGTAAAAAAGGATAGTAGCATTGTCCCCTTTTTATTTCTCTTTTTTTGGGCCTTTCTCTTTTTTTGGCCTTTCTCTTTTTTCAGGACAATGCTCTATTAATGATGATCATCACACTTCTATTTATTTACAACTCAATGATTACAACTCGATACTAGAACAAAATAAGACTCTATCTAAATGCCTCCGGCGGTGTACTGGGATGAGCAATGAATCAAGAGTGACATGTATTATAAATTATGCATGGTGGCTTTGCCACAAATACGATGTCAACTACATGATCATGCAAGGCAATATGATAATGATGAAGCGTGTCATAATAAACGGAACGGTGGAAAGTTGCATGGCAATATATCTCAGATTGGCTATGGAAATTCCATAATAGGTAGGTATGGTGGCTGTTTTGAGGAAGATATAAGGAGGTTTATGTGTGATAGAGCGTATCATATCACAGGGTTTGGATGCACCGGTGAAGTTTGCACCAACTCTCAAGGTGAGAAAGGGCAATGCACGGTACGGAAGAGGCTAGCAATGATGGAAAGGTGAGAGTGCGTATAATCCATGGACTCAACATTAGTCATAAAGAACTCACATACTTATTGCAAAAGTCTACAAGTCATCAAAAACCAAGCACTACGCGCATGCTCCTAGGGGGATAGATTGGTAGGAAAATACCATCGCTCGTCCCCCACCACCACTCATAAGGAAGACAATCTAAGAACACCTCATGTTTCATATTTGTTACACAACGTTTACCATACGTGCATGCTACGGGACTTGCAAACTTCAACACAAGTATTTCTCAAATTCACAATTACTCAACTAGCACGGCTTTAATATTACCATCTTCATATCTCAAAACAATCATCAAGTATCAAACTTCTCATAGTATTCAATGCACTTTTTATGAAAGTTTTAATTATACCTATCTTGGATGCCTATCATATTAGGACTAATTTTATAGCCAAAGCAAACTACCATGATTTTCTAAAAGACTCTCAAAATAATATAAGTGAAGCATGAGAGATCAATAATTTCTATAAAATGAAACCACCACCGTGCTCTAAAGATATAAGTGAAGCACTAGAGCAAAATTATCTAGCTCAAAAGATATAAGTGAAGCACATAGAGTATTCTAATAAATTCCGATTCATGTGTGTCTCTCCCAAAAGGTGTGTACAGCAAGGTTAATTGTGGTAAACTAAAAGAAAAGACTCAAATCAAAGATGCTCCAAGCAAAACACATATCATGTGGTGAATAAAAATATAGCCTCAAGTAAAGTTACCGATGGACGAAGACGAAAGAGGGGATGCCTTCCGGGGCATCCCCAACCTTAGGCTTTTGGTTGTCCTTGAATTTTACCTTGGGGTGCCTTGGGCATCCCCAAGCTTAGGCTCTTGCCACTCCTTATTCCATAATCCATCAAATCTTTACCCAAAACTTGAAAACTTCACAACACAAAACTCAACAGAAAAATCTCATGAGCTCCGTTAGCGAAAGAAAACAAACCACCACGTCAAGGTAATGTAATGAACTCATTATTTATTTATATTGGTGTTAAACCTAATGTATTCCAACTTTTCTATGGTTCATACCCTCCGATACTAGTCATAGATTCATCAAAATAAGCAAACAACACACGAAAAACAGAATCTGTCAAAAACAGAACAGTCTGTAGTAATCTGTATCAAACATATACTTCTGGAACTCCAAAAATTCTGAAATAAATTTCTGGACGTTCGGAATTTGTCTATAAATCATCTTCAAAAAGAATCAACTAAATATCACTCTCTAGTAAAAAAAAGGCAGCTAATCTCGTGAGTGCTAAAGTTTCTGTTTTTTACAGCAAGATCAAAAAGACTTCACCCAAGTCTTCCCAAAGGTTCTACTTGACACAAACACTAATTAAAACATGAAAACACATCTAAACATAGGCTAGATGAATTATTTATTACTAAACAGAACAAAAAATCAAGAAACAAAAATAAAATTGGGTTGCCTCCCAACAAGCGTTATCGTTTAACGCCCCTAGCTAGGCATAAAGGCAAGAATAGATCTAGGTATTGTCATCTTTGGTATGCAATACATAAGTGGCTCTCATAATAGATTCATAAGGCAATTTTATTTTCTTTCTAGGAAAGTGTTCCATGCCTTTCCTTAACGGAAATTGGAATCTAATATTTCCTTCTTTCATATCAATAATTGCACCGATCGTTCTAAGGAAAGGCCTACCAAGAATAATAGGACATGTAGGATTGCAATCTATACCAAGAACAATGAAATCTACGGGCACATAATTCCTATTTGCAACAATAAGAACATCATTAATTCTTCCCATAGGTTTCTTAATGGTGGAATCCGCAAGGTGCAAGTTTAAAGAACAATCATCAAATTCACAGAAACCTAACACATCACACAAAGTTTTTGGAATCATGGAAACACTAGCTCCCAAATCACATAAAGCATAGCATTCATGATCATTAATCTTAATTTTAATAGTAGGTTCCCACTCATCATAACGTTTTCTCGGTGTAGAAACTTCTAATTCAAGTTTTTCTTTATACGATTGCATTAAAGCATCAACGATATGTTTGGTAAAAGCTTTATTTTGACTATAAGCATGAGGAGAATTTAACACGGATTGCAACAAGGAAATACAATCTATTAAAGAACAATTATCATAATTAAATTCCTTGAAATCCAAAATAGTGGGTTCATTGCTATGTAAAGTTTTGACCTCTTCAATCCCACTTTTACCAATTTTTGTATCAAGATCTAAAAACTCCGAATCATTGGGACGCCCTTTAACTAAAGTTGATTCATCTCCAGTCCCATCATTATCAAGATTCATATTGTAAAACAAAGATTTAATAGGGGACACATCAATAACTTTTAGATCTTCATCCCTATTATCATGGAAACTAGAAGAACACGCTTTTACAAAGCAAGCTTTCTTAGCACGCATCCTAGCGGTTCTTTGTTTGCACTCATCAATGGAAATTCTCATAGCTTTGAGAGACTCATTGATATCATGCTTAGGACGAATAGATCTAAGTTTCAAAGAATCAACATCAAGGGAAATTCTATCCACGTTCCTATCCAACTCATCAATCTTAGGCAATTTTTCCTCAAGCAAAGCATTGAAATTCTTTTGAGAAATTATAAATTCTTTAACACTAGTCTCAAAATTAGAGGGCATCTTATTAGAATTTCCATAAGAGTTGTTGTAGGAATTACCATAATTATTAGACGATTACTAGGATGCGGCCTAGGATTAAAGTTTCCTCTATAAGCGTTGTTACCAAAATTGTTCCTACCAACAAAATTCACATCCATAGATTCATTATTATTCTCAATCAAAGTAGACAAAGGCATATCATTAGGATCAGAAGAAACACCCTTATTAGCAAACAACTTCATAAGTTCATCCATCTTTCCACTCAAAACATTAATCTCTTCTATCGCATGAACCTTTTTACTAGTGGATCTTTCGGTGTGCCATTGAGAATAATAACCATAATATTATCTAGGAGTTTAGTAGCTTCTCCTAAAGTGATTTCCATAAAAGTGCCTCCCGCGGCCGAATCTAAAAGATTTCTAGAAGCAAAATTCAATCCGGCATAATTTTTTTGTATAATCATCCATAAATTCAATCCATGTGTAGCGCAATTACGTATCATTAATTTCATCCTCTCCCAATATTGTGCAACATGCTCATGATCAAGTTGCTTAAAATTCATAATATCGTTTCTAAGAGAGATGATTTTAGCGGGAGGAAAATACTTAGAGATAAAAGCATCTTTGCACTTATTCCAAGAATCAATACTATTTTTAGGCAAAGACGAAAACCAAGTTTTAGCACGATCTCTAAGCGAAAATGGAAATAGCTTCAATTTAACAATATCATTATCCACATCTTTCTTCTTTTGCATATCAAACAAATCAACAAAGTTATTGAGATGGGTAGCGGCATCTTCGCTAGGAAGGCCAGAGAATTGATCTTTCATGACAAGATTCAACAAGGCATCATTAATTTCACAAGATTCAGCATCGGTAATAGGAGCAATCGGAGTGCTAAGAAAATCATTGTTGTTGGTATTGGAAAAGTCACACAATTTAGTATTATCTTTTGCCACCGTGACAAACAATTCAACGCACAAGCTCACAAGAAGCAAGCGAAAAGAGGCGAACGGAAAAAGAGGGCGAATAAAGCGGCAAAGGTGAAGTGGGGGAGAGGAAAACGAGAGGCAAATGGCAAATAATGTAATGTGAGGGATAAGAGTTGTGATGGGTACTTGGTATGTCTTGACTTGACTTGACGTGGCGTAGATCTTCCCGGCAACAGCGACAGAAATCCTTCTTGCTACCTCTTGAGCACTGCGTTGGTTTTTCCCTTGAAGAGGAAAGGGTGATGTAGCAAAGTAGTGCAAGTATTTCCCTCAGCTTTTGAGAACCAAGGTATCAATCCAGTAGGAGACCACACACAAGTCGCCTCGTACCTACACAAACAAATAACAACCTTGCAACCAACGCGATAAAGGGGTTGTCAATCCCTTCACGGCCACTTGCAAAAGTGAGATCTGATAGAGATAATAAGATAAATATTTTTGGTATTTTTATGATATAGATTGAAAGTAAAGATTGCAAAGTAAAAATAGATTGGAAACTTATATGATGGAAAATAGACCCGGGGGCCATAGGTTTCACTAGTGGCTTGTCTCAAGATAGCATAAGTATTACGGTGGGTGAACAAATTACTGTCGAGCAATTGATAGAAAAGTGCATAATTATGAGAATATCTAGGCATGATCATAGATATAGGCATCACGTCCGTGACAAGTAGACCGAAACGATTCTGCATCTACTACTATTACTCCACACATCGACCGCTATCCAGCATGCATCTAGAGTATTAAGTTCATAAGAACGGAGTAACGCATTAAGCAAGATGCCATGATGTAGAGGGATAAACTCGAGCAATATGATATAAACCCCATATTTTTATCCTCGATGGCAACAATACAATATGTGCCTTGCTGCCCCTGCTGTCACTGGGAAAGGACACCGCAAGATTGAACCCAAAGCTAAGCACTTCTCCCATTGCAAAAAAGATCAATCTAGTAGGCCAAACCAAACTGATAATTTGAAGAGACTTACTTAGATAACAAATCATACATAAAAGAATTCAGAGAAGATTCAAATATTCTTCATAGATAATCTTGATCATAAACCCACAATTCATCGGATCTGGACAAACACACCGCAAAAAGAATTACATCGAATAGATTTCCAAGAAGACCGAGGAGAACATTGTATTGAGATACAAAGAGAGAGAAGAAGCCATCTAGCTAATAACTATGGACCCGAAGGTCTGTGGTAAACTACTCACACATCATCGGAGAGGCTATGGTGTTGATGTAGAAGCCCTCCGTGATCGATTCCCCCTCCGGCGGAGCGCCGGAAAGGCCCCAAGATGGGATCTCATGGGTACAGAAGGTTGCGGCAGTAGAAATAGGGTTTCGTGGTGCTCCTGGATGTTTTCGGGGTATATGGGTATATATAGGAGGAAGAAGTAGGTCGGTGGAGCTGCGAGGGGCCCACGAGGGTGGGGGGCGCGCCCAGGGGGGCAGGCGCGCCTCCCTGCCTCGCGGCCTCCTCGCTTCTTTCTTGACGTCCACTCCAAGTCCTCTGGATCACGTTTGTTCCAAAAATCACTCCCCCGAAGGTTTCATTCGGTTTGGATTCCGTTTGATATTCCTTTTTTGCGAAACACTGAAATAGGCAAAAAAACAGCAATTTGCACTGGGCCTTCGGTTAATACGTTAGTCCCAAAAATAATATAAAAGTGTATAATAAAGCCCATTAAACATCCAAAACAGATAATATAATAGCATGGAACAATAAAAAATTATAGATACGTTGGAGACGTATCACGCATATCATCGCCCTAGCAGAAAACTGGGTGAAAATTGATACACCATGGGCCAAGCCCACTCTCGAACACCAAAGAATGTAGCGCCAAGCCCACTCTCATCGACGATGACATACTGAATGACACAACAAACATCAACCACACATACACATACTTGTTACTATGGTATATGATTGATGGGATATAAGATAAAGAGTAGGTGGAGAAACTTCTAGATAAAAAATATCCCCTACATATGCAGAGAAGTTGAAGATGAGCAAAAACTTCATTAGGAATTGCAAACCTGAATGTGCCGGACCAGGATTGTTGGCAAGTTGACTATGTCATCCATGTAGACATGACTTTTGGTTGCAGGAGATGGGACATGGCAAGCTTGCCTAGCAGCCATGCAATAAGTGCAATTTTCAAAGCAAAGGAGCAACTAGAGGACTATATAGTGATTTATTTACAAAAAACATTGTATTTGGGATCTTATGAGCCTAACATTTTTTCATGTGTTTGTTCCAAATGCTTGGGAAAAACACGCACATGTTGATTGGACATGGAGTTAGTGAGTACAAGCTCACATTCACCCGATGGAAAAGTAAAATCCAAAAAATAGTAACATTCTGAATTATTTTGCCACAAACGTTGATGTGTGTTTCACATGCCTGCAAAATTAGTGATACAATGACATTCGTGGAGGTTTGGGCAGAAAACAAAATCGATGCTTAAAAAAGAATGTATTTGGAAACATTCCATAGCATCAATTTTGTTTCTTTTTGTTTGCCCAGACCTCCACAAATGTCATTACATCGCGTAATTTTGCACGCATATGAAACACACATCAATGTTTGTTCCAAAAGAATTTATTTTTTTAATTTTTTTGGATTTTACTATTCCAACGGGTGCATGTGAGCTCGACCACATAAGAGCACTTTCACACTTTGATCCCCTTATTTTCAAAGTATCCAGCGGTTAGAGTCACACAAAGAGAGAGGGAGAAGACGAACAACTATCAACTCATGATTGATGCGGTGGCAAAAAATTGTTATGTCATGTGATGCTTTTGTGGAACTTGGTTGGAAACTATGTGTTGGTTGAAAGCTAGTGAACTATATGCATGGTGGACTTGATGAACTTTGTTCTAGCTATGTAAACTAGTTGAGTGGAAATAATCTTTGAGTTTTTTGGGTTTGTTATTTGTAAATATGTGACACACATTTGTTGAACATTTGAGCAGCTATTTTGTTGAGTTATATGTGCTTGTTTTGCGTGATTTTGTGCCACATAATAGACAAAGTTTTAACAAATATGCTGCTGGTATTTTAAAATTTTGTGCCCACATATTTGGTAGAAATTGAGCACAAATGTTTCTGGAATTTTATGCGAAATATTTATTCAGAAATTGATCAGAAAGTATGTTGGAATTTGTGCATAGTAATTATGCAAAATTTGATCATAAATGATGCTAGCATTTGCCATCGTATTTGGTAGTACTTGAGAAAAAAATTATAAATGACAAGGTTGACATAACTTAAACATCATAAATTACCTTGAGTGTCACTAGAAGTCCACATGACAATCACGAGCACTTCACTTGATCATCACTGGCAGTTTACATAAGATCCAATCCAAGGACATTCAAATTCATTACATCAATTCGATATAAGTCTAGAAATTAAGTACTACAACATCAAAGTACTACTACGATATCACTATTCATCACAAATCCCCTTGAAATTTCTTTAACTTTTCCTTAGTCACATGTTTTGCTTTCAACAAATATGCCATCATATAGTATAGCTTATTTTTTCCTTTGTCTAATCATCCCTTTCTTTCTTTCTTTCTCATAATGCTCACCAGCTTATGTATATTTGTGGCTGAAACTTCGGCCAATCACTTCTGTTCTAACTCCTCCATTAGTTCCATCAAAGCTTTCTCTACAAGGGCATTTGGACCTACAATTCGCTCCTTCTCAGCCACAACTTTGTCCGATTCGCCATGTAACTGATATGTCTCAAACATATCTACAATTTTTGTTGTTCATGCTACTTTTATGCCATTATTACATAGTTTTGACACATTTTTATACAATTTTATTGACCTAACCTATTAAATTGATGTCGCGTGCCAGTTTTGTGTGTGCAATTTTTAGACTTTACAGAAAAAATAATTTTTAGGGGACCAAAAGAAATTTAATAAAAATATGTCGCGGAGATTGAAGACCAGATGATGCTACGAGGACAGAGAGACACCAAAGGGAGCCCTGGGGCATCCACGCGGTGGGCCCACACGATCCAAGTCATGGTCACACAATGGGGCCACGTGACCCCCTAGATTCCGCATCCACCACCTTTTGGTTCACGTGCCTCCATTATATCTCCTAAAATCACCAAAAAGAATTATCGAGGAATTTTCCGCCGTCGCCACCTCGCATTCTGGGCGATCCAATATGAAGGCCTTTTTTGGTACTCTACCTGAGGGGTAATTCATCGTCGGAGCTATCTTCATCAACCTCGCTTCCACCACGTCCATGTGTGATTAGTCCTTCTTTGACTATGGATCCATAATAGTAGCTAGATGGTATCATATCTCTCTTGCCTCTCAATACAAGATCACATGAGTTGTCTGCCAACATGATTGTGATCCATTTGATGCAATTCTTAATGTGTTAGTTATGGTGTGATGAATTGTCACTTTAGTATTTCACTTACCATGATTAGGTGAACTATATCCACGAGGGAATTGTGTATGTTAGTTGGGTTTAACCTTGCAAGCAATCTATCTGTGATAGAAAGAGAAAAAACCTTGTCTTATGTTATTGCCAATAAGGATAAAAGGGTAGTTGACGAGTTGTCTCTCTGTGAACTAGAGGTAAAGAGAATATACTATCCATGTTATGTCACTTTGCTTCATGAGTACTCTACTTTTATTTAAAACTTAGGTACGCGTGCTGGATAACTGTCTTGGGTGGTATATTAGCTATAGACGTAGTTGCATAACAGTCTATGGATATAATACGCACATAATGCCCATATGCAATCATGACATGTGTGATCACATAATACACATTGCAATTTAATCGATACAAAGTTGTAATTTGTTCACCACACATATGCTATCTTGAGAGATGCCAAATTGTGCATCACAGTCCTCTATTCTTCGTAGTCACAAACCTGAAGGAAATATGCCCTAGACAAAACACAGTGTCCCTAGTAAGCCTCTACTAGACTAGCTCGTTAATCAAATATGGTTAAGTTTCCTAACCATAGACATGAGTTGTCATTTGGTAAACGGGATCACATCATTAGGAGAATGATGTGATGGACAAGACCCATCCGTTAGCTTAGCATAATGATCGTTAAGTTTTATTGCTATTGCTTTCTTCATGTCATATACATATTCCTTTGACTATGAGATTATGCAAACTCCTGAATACCTTGTGTGCTATCAAACGTCACAACGTAACTGGGTATTATAAAGCTGCTCTATAGGTATCTCCGAAGGTGTTTGTTGGGTTGGCATAGATCGAGATTAGAATTTGCCACTCTGAGTATTGGAGAGGTATCTCTGGGCGCTCTCGGTAATGCACATCATAATAAGCCTTGCAAGCAATGTGACTAATGAGTTAGTTGCGGGATGATGCATTACGGAACGAGTAAAGAGACTTTCCGGTAACGAGATTGAACTAGGTATGAAGATACCGACGATCAAATCTCAGGCAAGTAATATACCGATGACAAAGAGAATAATGTGTGTTGTCATTACGGTTTGACCGATAAAGATCTTGGTAGAATATGTAGGAACCAATATGAGCATCCAGGTTCCGCTGTTGGTTATTGACTGGAGAGGTGTCTCGGTCATGGCTACATAGTTCTCGAACCCGTAGGGTCCGCACGCTTAATGTTCGATGACGATTTTGTATCATATGAGTTATGTGATTTGGTGACCGAATGTTGTTCGGAGTCCCGGATGAGATCACGGACATGACGGGGACTCTTAAAATGGTAGAGAGGTAAAGATTGATATATAGACGATAGTATTCAGACAGCGGAAGTGTTCCGGGGTACCGGGTACGTATCGGGTCACCGGAAGGAGTTCCGGGCAACCCCCGACAAATTACATGGGCCTAAGGGGCCAAGAGAGGGACAGACCAGCCCCTAAGGGGCTGGTGCACCCCCCTATAGGCCGAATAGGAGGAGAAGGAAAGGAAGGGAAGGGAGAAGGAAATGGGAGAGGATTCGGCCTCCCCCTTTCCTTCCCTCCCCCTCTCTTTCCTTCCCCCCTCCAATGCATATGGAAGGGAGGAGGCCGACTTGGAGGAGGCGCCCAAGTAGGATCCATCCTACTTGGGGCACCCCTTGCTGCCCCTCTCCCTCTCCCACCTATATATATATATATATGTGGGGGGCACCGCTAGAACACATAACATGGATTCCTAGCCGTGTGTGGCGCCCCCTCCACAGTTTACGCCTCCGGTCATATTGTCGTAGTGCTTAGGTGAAGCCCTACGCGGATCACTTCACCATCACCGTCACCATGCCGTCGTGCTGACGAAACTCTCCCTCGACACTTTGCTGGATCAAGAGTTTGAGGGACGTCATCGAGCTGAACGTGTGCGGAACTCGGACGTGCCGCACGTTCGGTGCTTGATCGGTCGGAACGAGAAGAAGTTCGACTACATCAACCGGTTTGTCAAACGCTTCTACTTTCGGTCTACGAGGGTACGTGGACACACTCTCCCCCTCTCGTTGCTATGCATCTCCTACATAGATCTTGCGTGAACGTAGGATTTTTTTTGAAATTGCATGCTACGGTCCCCAACAAAACCTCCATCACTTTTTTCTATTATTTTACAATCTGAATATTTACTTTCGATCGCTTATTTCATCAATTCCTACCACACTATACATTAATCGTTGTAACTAACTAAGGTAGTGAGACTAACAATCTCATTCTCATAGTTCGGGGCATAGACGAATTTTTATAGTTGTGTAGGTGTTTTGTACCAACAATTCCATCAAGCAATAACCGATTTGTTCGGAAGGGGCGAGCGTGCGGAGGGTTGACATGATGAGGCGAAGAGCGGGGTATTTACCAAGGTTCGAGCCCGCTAGGAGAAGGTTAGACCTTACTCCTGCCTTTAGTGTCTGTGTTGCTCTAGTGTTCCCCGAAGATCAAGAATATCACCGAAGAGATGTGTTACCTGGGTTGATCTTCCAGAGATCTCTAAATTTTTGTTTTGTTTACTTATTCTCGGAACATTTTCTGGTCGTCTCATAGAGCAGTCTTTGAGAAACTAGTCTAAGTTCTAGTGGTGTTTCCTAGATCGATTCTTCCTACGTATATTTGAAGTATAGTTCAAGCCTAGTGTCAAATGGATATACTTTGTGATTAAATGATAACATATAATGTTACTTTATCTACAATAGTTCATGTATATTGAAGTGGTTTTCCTTCTTGATTTTATGTTCGCTACGAAATGATCTGTTTTAAAAGCAAACTTGAAGTAACCGGGGACCACCTTGTACATATGAAGTACATGTAACACCATTTAGAACTAATACTTGTTTGTTCAATGCAATGATGTCCCACAATTTTATTTATAATCCTTTAGATATGTACAAGATCGAGCGATGACATACTCAGTATTAAACAACTATAATGAGGAATAAACACCAATAAAACAACTAATTCTCAGTGGGCAGCACATAATCTTGAATCACATATTTCCCGTACGACTGTTGTAGGTACTAGCCGCTCATACAATAGGAACACAAGCACATGCAAATATTCAGTGCACAATTATGTACCCCGAGAATATTTTATAATATTTAAATGCAAGTGAACAGCCCCACAACTTCCATGCCGCAAAATATATACTAGCTCCTCCATACATCCAAATAGACCATCCTCCAAGTGCATAATATCATTCGCCCACACAATGACAATACCATATCTTATGGAGTGTTGGTACAACTAATAGATGGCAGTCCACAAAAAAATGGAAGAGGTGAAAGCAAACAAATTATGTATGAAGAATACTATGGAATGGTAGACACTCGGAAAGGAATCGTCGTTGCTCGACTTAGCTCGTGACAATCTGCATCTTTAGCTCTCGCAATGATCTACTAAATGTCCATCCTGATATTCATGTCCACACCTACAAAACAGAGATGGGAAGTTTTTCACAAGTAAGAATCTTTCTAATGGCCAAAATTGAGCAGCAGCAACATGACTTACCGCAACACTCAATTGATCGATCACAAACACGGAACATGAAGATGCTGACGCGATGGGGGCATGAAGTCTGTTGGGCAATCTCCCCATGGGATTTTGGTGTTGATAGTTGGGTGGTGCTCTCATCGGAAATAGGAAAATGGCATTGCCTCATGGGATTTTGGGTGAGGAAAGAAAAAATATCAGCACCCAATAGGATTGAAGTTTGGTTATGGTCAATATATCACATAGTACAGATGGTGCTACATTGGACTCGATGAATTAGGTTTGACACTTCCAAAAAGTAGTGCTAATTTCAGAGTTTTAGTACCAAATTAGTGAAAACTCGAATTGATAAACTAATATTCCTATTTCAAGACTGTACATGAAACTTCGAGCAACAAAAATGATATAATTTGGGGTTGCTCTATTGTACATAGAGGTGAAGTGATCATGTTTATGTGATTATTCCACGAACTTATCTTGTTGATGTGCGTAACTAAGATCAACAAAAAAAGTATATCTTTAACATGTACCACAAAATTGAATTGATAATTATTTTAATCACAACCTAACAATATATATAGTACGATCGTTCATAAATACACACTGTTCCATAAAGTGGACAATCAAACAAATGTATCTTTAAATGTTGAAATACTTAAAACTATTTACAATGGCAAGGTAAAAGTAATGATTTTCAGATTTGCTATGGAAACAACTTCCATAAATATTTATGTCACGGCCGACCACTAGACACCAATAACTTTAAATTTAGTTGTCAACTTTCACCCAAGTTAAAGACTAGTGGCTCCGGATCGCCCAATCGAGGGCCCCTTCGCGGGTAGCCATGACCTCCCTTTTGATGCTCGTCTCTTGGGAGCTTTGGAAGGAGCACAATGCGAGAGCCTACCGCAGCTTGGCGACCCCCACCATGATGCTAGCGCGAAACAGTAAGGAGGAAGTTAGATTATGGGTGATGGCGGCAGCGAGAAACTTGGGTATTGTAATGCCGCGAGAGTGATGAACTTTTATTCTCCCTCTCTTGGGATCCTTGTCTTAAACCCTCTTCTTTGTCAATGAAAATGGCAAGCCTTTTGCCTTGTTTCAAAACAAAAAAACTTCCGCCGAAGCAACCCCTTTAGTCGTCCGTGTAGGTTTATTTGGATCCCCTAATTTGAAGGAAATATGCCCTAGAGGCAATAATAAAGTTGTTATTTTGTATTTCCTTATTCGTGATAAAGGTTTAGTATTCATGCTAGAATTTTATTGATCGGAAACTTAAATACATGTGTGAATACATAAACAAATACCATATCCCTAGTAAGCCTCTACTAAACTAGCTCGTTGATCAAAGATGTTTAAGGTTTCCTAACCATAGACATGTGTTGTCATTTGATAACGGGATCACATCACTAGGAGAATGATGTGATGGACAAGACCCATCCGTTAGCTTGGCATATTGTTTGTTCAGTTTATTGCTATTGCTTTCTTCATGTCAAATACATATTACTTCAACTATGAGATTATGCAACTCCCGGATACCGGAGGAATGACTTGTGTGCTATCAAACATCACAACATAACTGGGTGATCATAAAGATGCTCTACAGGTATCTTCGAAGGTGTTTGTTGAGTTCCCATAGGTCGAGATTAGGATTTGTCACTCCGAGTATCGGAGAGGTATCTCTGGGCCCTCTCAGTAATACACATCATAAGCTTGGAAGCAAATGAATAAGGAGTTAGTCACAAGGTGATGTATTACGGAATGAGTAAAGAGACTTTCCGGTAACAAGATTGAACCAGGTATAGAGATACCGACGATCGAATCTCGGGCAAGTAACATACCGATGATAAAGGGAATTACGTATGTTTGACCGATAAAGCTCTTTGTATAATATGTAGGAGCCAATATGGGCATCCAGGTTCCGCTATTGGTTATTGACCAGAGAGGTGTCTTGGTCATGTCTACATAGTTCTCGAACTCGTAGGGTCCGCACGCTTAACGTTCGATGACGATGTAGTATTATATGAGTTATGTGATTTGGTGACCGAATGTTGTTTGGAGTCCCAGATGAGATCACGGACATGACAAGGAGTCTCAAAATGGTCAAGAGGTAAAGATTGATATATAGGACGATGGTATTCGGACACCGGAAGTGTTTCGTGGGGTACCGGGTACTTATTGGGTCACCAAAAGGGTTCCGGGCACCCCCGGCAAAAGATATGGGCCTTATGGGCCAAGAGGGGAAACGCACCAGCCACAAGGGGCTAGTGCGCTAATACGTCTCCGTCGTATCTACTTTTCCAAACATTTTTGCCCTTGTTTTGGACTCTAACTTGCATGATTTGAATGGAACTAACCCGGACTGACGCTATTTTCAGCAGAATTGCCATGGTGTTATTTATGTGCAGAAACAAAAGTTCTCGGAATGACCTGAAACTCCACGGAGATTATTTTTGGAAATAATAAAAAATATTGGCGAAAGAATCAAGGCCAGGGGCCCACACCCTGTGCACGAGGGTGGGGGGCGCGCCCCCTGCCTCGTGGCCCCCCTGGAGCTCCACCGACCTAAACTCCAACTCCATATATTCGTGTTCGGGGAGAAAAAAATCAGAAGAAAGATTCATCACGTTTAACGATACGAAGCCGCCACCAAGACCTAAACTCTCTCGGGAGGGTTGGTCTGGACTCCGTTCGGGGCTCCGGATAGGAGAATCCGCCGCCGTCATCATCATCAACCATCCTCCATCACCAATTTCATGATGCTCACCGCCGTGCGTGAGTAATTCCATCGTAGGCTTGCTGGACGGTGATGGGTTGGATGGGATTTATCATGTAATCGAGTTAGTTTTGTTAGGGTTTGATCCCTAGTATCCACTATGTTCCGAGATTGATGTTGCTATGACTTTGCTATGCTTAATGCTTGTCACTAGGGCCCGAGTGCCATGATTTCAGATCTGAACCTATTATGTTTTCATGAATATATGTGAGTTCTTGATCCTATCTTGCAAGTCTATAGTCACCTACTATGTGTTATGATCCGGCAACCCCGAAGTGACAATAATCGGGACCACTCCCGGTGATGACCATAGTTTGAGGAGTTCATGTATTCACTATGTGTTAATGCTTTGGTTCGGTACTCTATTAAAAGGAGGCCTTAATATCCCTTAGTTTCCACTAGGACCCCGCTGCCACGGGAGGGTAGGACAAAAGATGTCATGCAAGTTCTTTTCCATAAGCACGTATGACTATATTCGGAATACATGCCTACATTACATTGATGAATTGGAGCTAGTTCTGTGTCACCCTATGTTATGACTGTTACATGATGAACCGCATCCGACATAATTCTCCATCACCGATCCAATGCCTACGAGATTTTCACATATTGTTCTTCGCTTATTTACTTTTCCGTTGCTACTATTACAATCACTACAAAACCCAAAAATATTACTTTTGTTACCGTTACCGTTACTTCCATATTACTTTGCTACTAAATACTTTGCTGTAGATACTAAGTTATCCAGGTGTGGTTGAATTGAGAACTCAACTGCTAATACTTGAGAATATTCTTTGGCTCCCCTTGTGTCGAATCAATAAATTTGGGTTGAATACTCTACCCTCGAAAACTGTTGCGATCCCCTATACTTGTGGGTTATCAAGACTATTTTCTGGCACCGTTGCCGGGGAGCATAGCTCTATTATTTGAGTCACTTGGGATTTATATCTTTTGGTCACTATGAGCAACTTGAAAGGCGAGAAAACGAAAATTTATCCCTCAACTACGAGGGGAGGTAAGGAACTTCCATCTAGCTCTGCACTAGATTCGCCTTCTATTTTGAGTAATCTTGTGACACCTAAACCTGCTTCTGCTATTAATTCTGATATGTCGCATGTTATTGATGATGCCACTTCTGCTATGCATGATACTTATGATGAAACTACTTCTATGCTTGATACTACTGTGCCACTTGGTGAATTTCTTGATGAACAACTTGCTAGGGCTAGAGAGAATGAAATTATTGAAACTGATAATATTGATGAAAGTGATGATGAAGGCTCTCCAAATAAATATGAATTTCCTGTTGTGCCTGAGGGCTATGTTATGGATGAAGAAACTGCTAGAGACTTTCTTGCTTGCAATGATAGAAGTGATCTTAAAAAATTATTAGCTAAGCTTAAACAAAAAACTCTAAATGCTAGAATGAAATATGATCCTGCTTATGCTACTTCACCTATCTTTGTTATTGATAAGGATTATGAATTCTCTGTTGATCCTGATATAATTACTTTGGTTGAATCTGATCCTTTTTATGGCTATGAATCTGAAACTGTTGTGGCACATCTTACTAAAAATGATATAGCCACCCTATTCACTAATGATGAGAGAACTCGCTACTTTTATATCCTTAAAATATTTCCGTTCTCATTAAAGGGTGATGCTAAGATATGGTTTAATTCTCTTGATCCTGGTTGTGTGCATAGTCCCCAGGATATGATTTATTACTTCTCCGCTAAATATTTCCCTCCTGATAAGAAACAAGCTGCTTTAAGGGAAATATATAATTTTGTGCAACTTGAAGAAGAGAGTCTCCCACAATCTTGGGGGAGGCTTCTCCAATTACTTAATGCTTTGCCTGATCATCTTCTTAAGAAAAATGAAATACTTGATATCTTTTATAATGGACTAACCGATGCTTCCAGAGATTACCTGGATAGTTGTGCTGGTTCTGTTTTCAGGGAAAGAACACCGGATGAAGCTGAAATTCTATTGAATAATATGTTGACCAATGAAAATAATTGGACACTTCCTGAGCCAACTCCTGAGCCTATTCCTAAAACAACTCCGAAGAAAAGGGGTGTTCTATTTCTCAGTCCTGAAGATATGCAAGTGGCAAAGAAATCTATGAAAGAAAAATGTATTAAAGCTGAAGATGTTAAGAATTTACCTCCTATTGAAGAAATACATGGTCTTAATTTACCGCCTGTTGAAGAAATATCTGATCTTAATCCATTACCTATTGAAGAAACACATGGTCTTGATAACCCGACATAGGTAGTAAAGGTAAATTCTCTCTATAGATTTGATGAAGGTGATATTCCTCTTTATAAGTCTGCTAGACAATGCTTAGATGAGTTTGATAATTTTATTGTCAAACAAGAAAACTTCAATGCTTATGTTGGTAGACAATTAAAACAAAATACTTATATGATTGAACACTTGGGTGATTATATGTCTAGAGTTAAAGGTGAACTTAAACTCATTAGTAAACATGCTTCTATGGTTACCACTCAAGTAGAACAAGTACTTAAAGCTCAGAATGATTTGCTCAATGAATTAAATAATAAGAATAATGACTGTGCTATTAGAGTTGCAACTAGAGGGGGTAAAGTGACTCAGGAACCTTTGTATCCTGAAGGTCACCCTAAGAGAATTGAGCAGGATTCTCAGAGAAATAATATTGATGCACCTAGTCCTTCTAAAAAGAAGAAAAGGAAAAATGATAGGACTTTGCATGCTTCTAGTGAACCTATTGTAGACACACCTGAGAATCCCAATGATACTTCTATTTCTGATGCTGAAACACAATCTGGTGATGAACATGAACCTAGTGATAATATTAATGATGATGTTCATATTGATGCTCAACCTAGCAATGATAATGATGTAGAAATTGAACCTGCTGTTGATCTTGATAACCCACCATCAAAGAATCAACGTTATGATAAGAGAGACTTTGTTTCTAGGAAACATGGTAAAGAAAGAGAACCATGGGTTCAGAAACCCATGCCTTTTCCTCCCAAACCATCCAAGAAAAAGGATGATCAAGATTTTGAGCGGTTTGCTGAAATGATTAGACCTATCTTCTTGCATATGCGATTAACTGATATGCTCAAAATGAATCCTTATGCTAAGTATATGAAAGAAATTGTTACGAATAAGAGAAAGATACCGGAAGCTGAAATTTCCACCATGCTTGCTAATTATACTTTAAGGGTGGAATACCAAAGAAACTTGGAGATCCAGGAGTACCCGCTATACCTTGCTCCATTAAAAGAAATTATGTTAGAACTGCTTTATGTGATCTTGGAGCCGGTGTTAGTGTTATGCCTCTCTATTTATATCGTAGACTTGATTTGAATAAGTTGACACCTACTGAAATATCTTTGCAAATGGATGATAAATCAACTGTTATACATGTCGGTATTTGTGAGGATGTGCCTGTTGTGGTTGCAAACGTTACTATTTTAACGGACTTTGTTATTCTTGATATTCCCGAGGACGATAGTATGTCTATTATTCTTGGAAGACCTTTTTTGAATACCGCAGGGGCTGTTATTGATTGCAACAAAGGCAATGTCACTTTTCATGTTAATGGCAATGAGCATACGGTACACTTTCCGAGGAAACAACCTCAAGTTCATAGTATAAACTCTATTGGAAAAATTCCATCGATTATTTTTGGAGGTTTTGAATTTCCTCTACCTACTGTCAAGAAGAAATATGATATTCTTATTATTGGGGATGTGCATATCCCCGTTGAGGTAACATAGTGTTATTCGAAATTTCTCCGGTTCCATGTTATTCGGAATGAGTTTGTTAACAAGACTTGATCAACCTTGTTAGTGGATTCCTTTTGATGAGCATGAGATGGATGAAATTAGAAGCACAACCTTCTGTACCCTCTCTCTACTTTTTGTTATTTAGTTGAAATAAAGTAAAAATAGTATTTTCCTGTCTGTTTTCTGAATTATCCGTGCAATATAAAACTACCCCGAAAATAGAAGTTCTCCAAATGCCCTGCCAATTTAATATGATTTTTTTGGAATATTTGAGAATATCTGGCACTGAGAACACAGCAGGGGGAGCAAGCACCTGGCCACGAGGGTCCAGGGCGCGCCCACCCCCCTGGCCGTGCCCCCTGCCTCGTGGGCCCATGGTGGCTCCCCTCCACTTATCCCTGCACACACACTTCCTCTTCCTCCCAAAAAAATCACCATCCAGCTCAAGCACGAGTTCTAGCTCATTTTGCTGCGTTTTTCGATCTCCTTGCTCAAAGCACCTCTCACAAAACTGCTTTGGGGGATTGTTCCTTGGTATGTGAATCCTCCATTGGTCCAATTAGTTTTTGTTCTAGTGCTTTATTCATTGCAAATTTGTGCTGCCTAGGTGACCATGTTCTTGAGCTTGCATGTCAAATTTATATGGTTCCAAGTAGTTCTAATGCATGATATAGGCTCTAGGCACTTGTAGGAGTAGTTGCTATCAATTTTCTTGAGTTTGGTTTACTTTTATTTGAAGTTACTAAAAAATTCAGAAATTTTGCAGAGGAAGAAATATGTTTAGGAAAATGTACCAAGGTGGTCCCTCAAGGAAGCAAGGACCCAGGCTTGCAATGCGTGATGCTGATGATGAACCACCAAGGGACGCTCCCGTGCGTCCTTGTGAATGGCCTTCAGAGGACTTCATGGATCAATCAGGAATCAAGGAAGAATTTAACGCATATTTGCGTAACGCTGATCCTATGAGCTTCGAGGCAGAAAAGTGCCGTCAGTACCACTATCTCACTAGTTCCTTTGTGAGGAGGTTTGAATTTTCATCTTCACGCAATTCTCAAACTGTCCTGTTTGATCTTTATGAAAATTCTTATACTATGGAGTTACAGGATTTTACCACTGCTTGCAAAGTTCCACAATGGGGTAGTACTAGTGAACCTCGCAAATCTGAATTTAGAGATTTTCTTGCTAGTATAACTGTGGGGGAATCTAGAGACATAGCACAAGCTACCATAGGGAGCATTCATTTTCCCGCTTTACATTATTTTGCTCTCTTCATAGGTAGGTGCATAAATGGTAAGGATGAAGCATGTCACATGTGTGTCCCTGACCTCAGTGTTCTGAGGAGTGCTGTGTTAGGAGATAAATCTTATAATTTGGGAGCCATTATTGCACATAGGTTGCATCATAATAGATTTGATGGAGATTTCTTTGGTGGAATTTATGTAACCCGTATAGCTAATTTTCTTGGTATAACCATACGTGAGGATGATATTGAGTTGCCTCCTGCTTATTTGGATTATGAGGCTATGGTTCCTCATCATTTTGTTGAGAGGAACGATCAGTTCCTCCAGTACCGACTAATCTTTGACAGACGATGCACCTATCACGTCGCTCTCCCTACTTCTACCTTCTTTGACTTTCAGGAAAAGGGGAGATATTACATCACTAGAGAGGAGGCAGATGGGTATAAGAGGAGGGCCGAGATAGCTCGCCTCCAAGCTGCAGCCCACGATGCAATGACTGCTGCACCTCAGTACGACCCCAACTACAACTTTGGATATCTGCCAGGCCATCTGTGGCAATAGACCAACTTAGGCCAAAAGCCTAAGCTTGGGGGAGTACGTATTACCCACCAACATTACATTTATGTTCACACACTCATTGCTAGTTGCGGGTGCTCATACTTTTTCACTGTATTATCCATGCTAGTTTATTTTCTTTTTCCTGTTTTCTTCTTGTGTATTTAATAAACCTTAAGAAAAACAAAAAAAATAGTAGTAGCTTTTAGTTAGTTTACTTTTCTTGCTGTAGTAATAATTAAAAAGAAAACCCAAAAATATTTCCTGTTCTTCTTTTGCTTGTTGGGAGCTTTCCCATGTAAATAGTTTTATTTCCTTTCTTTTCTTTGGGGGTCGATGGGAGAAGACCATAATGATAAAATTGTTGAAGTGGCTCTTATATGCATTATTGTTGATTTAACCAAGAGCCCATATTGCCTTGTCTTCTCCTGTTTATTGAATGCTCGCAGATTCCAGCTTAGTCCAATGCACGTGCACTATTATTATTATTCACATCGCTCGGTCGTGCAAGTGAAAGGCAATTATGACGATATATGATGAATTGATTGAGATGAGAGAAGCTGGTATGAACTCGACCTCTCTTGTTTTTGTAAATATGATCAGTTCATCATTCCTGATTCAGCCTATTATGAATAAACATGTTCGCAATGACAATTGGAGATTATAGTTACTTATGCCATGCTTAATTAGCTATGAGTTATAATGGTTTACCTTGTGTGCCAACATGCTATTAAAATGGTTGTGATGTGGTATAGTAGGTTGGTATCCTCCTTTGAATGATTCGACTGACTAGACTTGGCACATGTTCACGCATGTAGTTGAAACAAATCAACATAGCCTTCACGATATTTATGTACATGGTGGATTATATCCTACTCATGCTTGCACTCAATGTTTATTAATTTTAATGCATGTTCATGACTGTTGTCGCTCTCTAGTTGGTCGCTTCCCAGTCTTTTGCTAGCCTTCACTTGTACTAAGCGGGAATATTGCTTGTGCATCTAATCCCTTAAACCCCAAAGTTATTCCATATGAGTCCACCATACCTTCCTATATGCGGTATCTACCTGCCGTTCCAAGTAAATTTGTATGTGCCAAACTCTAAACCTTCAAATGAAATTCTGTTTTGTATGCTCGAATAGCTCATGTATCAACTAGGGCTGTCCGTATCTTCCATGCTAGGCGGGTTATTCTCAAGAGGAGTGGACTCTGCTCCTCACTCGCGAGAAAATGGCTGGTCACCGGGATGCCCAGTCCCATGCTTTATGCAAATCAAATCAAAATAATTGCAAACAAAACTCCCCCTGGGACTGTTGTTAGTTGGAGGCACTCGTTGTTTCGAGCAAGCCATGGATTGATGCTTGTTGGTGGAGGGGGAGTATAAACTTTACCATTCTGTTTGGGAACCGCCTATAATGTGTGTAACATGGAAGATATCGCCATCTCTTGGTTGTTATGTTGACAATGAAAGTATGCCGCTCAAAATATTATTTATCTCTGCTTTAAAATCGAGCTCTGGCACCTCTACAAATCCCTGCTTCCCTCTGCGAAGGGCCTATCTATTTACTTTCATGTTGAGTCATCACCCTCTTATTAAAAAGCACCAGCTGGAGAGCACTTCTGTCATTTGCATTCATTATTGTTAATTTATATTGGGTATGGCTATGAATGGATCTCTTTTACCATGAATTACAATGTCTAGTCAGTCCTTGATCTTTAAAGGTGCTCTGCATTTATGTTTTGCGGTCTCAGAAAGGGCTAGCGAGATACCATCTTGTTATATCATATTATGATTGTTTTGAGAAAGTCTTGTCATCCGAGATTTATTATTATTGCTCGCTAGTTGATTATGCCATTGATATGAGTAAACATGAGACCTAAGAGTTATTGTGAATATGGTTAGTTCATAATCTTTGCTGAAAACTTGAATGTTGGCTTTACATATTTACAACAACAAGAGCAAACAGAGTTTGTAAATATTTTTCTTTATCACTTTCAGTTTATCAACTGAATTGCTTGAGGACAAGCAAAGGTTTAATCTTGGGGGAGTTGATACGTCTCCGTCGTATCTACTTTTCTAAACACTTTTGCCCTTGTTTTGGACTCTAACTTGCATGAATTGAATGGAACTAACCCGGACTGATGCTGTTTTCAGCAGAATTGCCATGGTGTTTTTTATGTGCAGAAACAAAAGTTCTCGGAATGACCTGAAACTCCACGGAGATTATTTTTGGAAATAATAAAAAATATTGGCGAAAGAATCAAGGCCAGGGGCCCACACCCTGTCCACGAGGGTGGGGGCGCGCCTGCCCTCCTGGGCGCGCCCCCTGTCTCGTGGGCCCCCAGGAGCTCCACCGACCTAAACTCCAACTCCATATATTCGTGTTCGGGGAGAAAAAAATCAGAAGAAAGATTCATCGCGTTTTACGATACGGAGCCGCCGCCAAGCCCTAAACTCTCTCGAGAGGGCTGATCTAGAGTCCGTTCGGGGCTCCGGAGAGGGGAATCCGTCGCCGTCGTCATCATCAACCATCCTCCATCACCAATTTCATGATGCTCACCGCCGTGCGTGAGTAATTCCATCGTAGGCTTGCTGGACGGTGATGGGTTGGATGAGATTTATCATGTAATCGAGTTAGTTTTGTTAGGGTTTGATCCCTAGTATTCACTATGTTCTGAGATTGATGTTGCTATGACTTTTCTATGCTTAATGCTTGTCACTAGGGCCCGAGTGCCATGATTTCAGATCTGAACCTATTATGTTTTCATGAATATATGTGAGTTCTTGATCCTATCTTGCAAGTCACTAGTAGAAAAGAGGGCTTTGGTTCAGGCCGGGTCAGCCCATTAGTCCCGGTTCAGTCCAGAACTGGGACCAATGGGGGCACTGGTCCTGGTTCGTGAGGCCAGGGGCCTACCGGGCCTCGTGGGGGCATTGGTCCCGGTTCGTCTGGCCCCTTTGGTCCCGGTTGGTGGGACGAACCGGGACCAATGGGCCTCGCTCCTGGCCCACCACCATTGGTCCCGGTTGGTGGCTTGAACCGGGACCACAGGCTGCCCTTTAGTCCCGGTTCATGCCACAAACCGGGACCAATGAGGTGCCTATATATACCCCTCGCTTGCGAGCAGAGCACTCCAGTGCTCTGTTTTTCTCTGGCTGGCGAGGGGAGGGCTTTGTGGTGCTCTAGCTCACCTCCTATGCACATGAGGTGTTCGATGAAATGCCCGAGCCACACTAGTTAAGCTTTCTCCTCTCGAAGCTCGACCTCAAAGCTCCATTTTCCTTGAGATTTGTCTAGGTTTAGCGGCCCGTCACGTCCCATTCCCGTCTTCACCGCCGTCGATCGCCCGCGCCGATCTCATCGCCGGCACCACCGTGGTGAGCCTCTTGTTCTTATCTGTTGGAAATATGCCCTAGAGGCAATAATAAAATGGTTATTATTATATTTCCTTGTTCATGATAATTGTCTATTGTTCATGCTTTAATTGTGTTATCCGGAAATCGTAATACATGTGTGAATACATAGACCATAACATGTCCCTAGTGAGCCTCTAGTTGACTAGCTCGTTGATCAATAGATGGTTACGGTTTCCTGACCATGGACATTGGATGTCATTGATAACGGGATCACATCATTAGGAGAATGATGTGATGGACAAGACCCAATCCTAAGCATAGCACTAGATCGTGTAGTTCGTTTGCTAAAGCTTTTCTAATGTCAAGTATCATTTCCTTAGACCATGAGATCGTGCAACTCCCGGATACCGTAGGAATGCTTTGGGTGTACCAAACATCACAACGTAACTGGGTGGCTATAAAGGTGCACTACAGGTATCTCCGAAAGTGTCTGTTGGGTTGGCTCGGATAGAGACTGGGATTTGTCAGTCCGTATGATGGAGAGGTATCTCTGGGCCCACTCGGTATTGCATCATCATAATGAGCTCAATGTGACTAAGTAGTTAGTCACGGGATCATGCATTACGGAACGAGTAAAGTGACTTGCCGGTAACGAGATTGAACAAGGTATTGGGATACCGACGATCGAATCTCGGGCAAGTAAAGTACCGATTGACAAAGGGAATTGTATACGGGATTGCTTGAATCCTCGACATCGTGGTTCATCCGATGAGATCATCGTGGAACATGTGGGAGCCAACATGGGTATCCAGATCCCGCTGTTGGTTATTGGCTAGAGAGGTGTCTCGGTCATGTCTGCATGATTCCCGAACCCGTAGGGTCTACACAGTTAAGGTTCGATGATGCTAGGGTTATAAGGAAGGTTTGTATGTGATTACCGAATGTTGTTCGGAGTCCCGGATGAGATCCCGGACATCACGAGGAGTTCCAGAATGGTACGTAGGTAAATATTTATATATGGGAAGTCACCATACGGTCACCAGAAATATTCGGGGGTATACCGGTATTGTACCGGGACCACCAGAGGGGTTCCGGAGGTCCACCGGGAGGGTCCACCTGCCCCGGAGGGCCTTATGGTTTGTAGGTGGAAGGGAACCAGCCCTTAGTGGGCTGGGCGCCAACCCCCCTAGGGCCCTTGCGCCTAGGGTTTGGGGGGAACCCTAAAGGGGGGCGCCCCCCTTGCTTGGGGGGCAAGCTCCCTCCCCCTTGGCCGCCGCCCCCCATCTAGATCTCATCTAGAGGGGCCGGCCCCCTTCCCCCTTCTCCCTATAAATAGAGGGTTGAGGGGAGGACTACAACACCACATCCAAGGTGCAGCCCCTCCCCTCCCCAGCACCTCTCCTCCTCCGCGTGTGCTTGGCGAAGCCCTCCCGGAGAACTGTTACTCCACCACCACCACGCCATCGTGCTGCTGTTGGAGCCTTCTTCCTCAACCTCTCCCTCCTCCTTGCTGGATCAAGGCGTGGGAGACGTCACCGCTCCGTACGTGTGTTGAACGCGGAGGTGCCGTCCGTTCGGCGCTTGGATCATCGGTGATTTGGATCACGACGAGTACGACTCCATCAACCCCGTTCTCTTGAACGCTTCCGCCCGCGATCTACAAGGGTATGTAGATGCGCTCCTCTCCTCTCGTTGCTAGTAAACTCCATAGATTGATCTTGGTGATGCGCAGAAAATTTTAATTTCTGCTACAATCCCCAACAGTGGTATCAGAGCTAGGTCTATGCGTAGTTTCTATGCACGAGTAGAACACAAGTTGTTGTGGGCGTCGATTTTGTCAATTTACTTGCCGTTACTAGTCTTATCTTGATTCGGCGGCATCGTATGATGAAGCGGCCCAGACCGACCTTACACGTACGCTTACGTGAGACAGGTTCCACCGACAGACATGCACTAGTTGCATAAGGTGGCTAGCGGGTGTCTGTCTCTCCCACTTTAGTCAGATCGGATTCGATGAAAAGGGTCCTTATGAAGGGTAAATAGAAATTGGCATATCACGTTGTGGTTTTGGCGTAGGTAAGAATCGTTCTTACTAGAAACCTATAGCAGCCACGTAAAAGTTTGCAACAACAATTAGAGGACGTCTAACTTGTTTTTGCAGCATGTGATATGGCCAGAAGGATGTGATGAATGATATATGTGATGTATGAGATTGATCATGTTCTTGTAATAGGAATCACGACTTGCATGTCGGTGAGTATGACAACCGGCAGGAGCCATATGAGTTGTCTTAATTTATTTATGACCTACGTGTCAACTGGAACGTCATGTAATTACTTTACTTTATTGCTAACCGTTAGCCATAGTAGTAGAAGTAATAGTTGGCGAGACAACTTCATGAAGACACGATGATGGAGATCATGGTGTCATGCCGGTGACGATGATGAACATGGCGCCCCGAAGATGGAGATCAAAAGGAGCAAACTGATATTGGCCATATCATGTCACTATTTGATTGCATGTGATGTTTATCATGTTTTACATCTTATTTGCTTAGAACGACGGTAGCATAAATAAGATGATCCCTCGCTAAAATTTCAAGAAAGTGTTCCCCCTAACTGTGCACCGTTGCGAAGGTTCGTTGTTCCGAAGCACCACATGATAATCAGGTGTCATAGGTTCTAACGTTCGCATACAACGGGTGTAAGCCAGATTTACACACGCAATACACTTAGGTTGACTTGACGAGCCTAGCATGTACAGACATGGCCTCGGAACACAAGAGACTGAAAAGTCGAACATGAGTCGTATAGCAAATACGATCAACATGAAGATGTTCACCGATGATGACTAGTCCGTCTCACGTGATGATCGGACACGGCCTAGTTGACTCGGATCATGTATCACTTAGATGACTAGAGGGATGTCTGTCTGCGTGGGAGTTCGTTAATCATTTGATTAGATGAACGTAATTATCATGAACTTAGTCTAAAAAACCTTTACAATATGTCTTGTAGATCAATTGGCCCACGCTAATGTTGCCCTCAACTTCAACGCGTTCCTAGAGAAAACCAAGCTGAAAGACGATGGTGGCAACTACACGGACTGGGTCCGTAACCTGAGGATTATCCTCATGGCTGCCAAGAAAGCATATGTCCTTGAAGCACCGCTAGGTGATGCACCTGTTTTCCCAGCAACTCAAGACGTTCTGAACGCCTGGCAGTCACGTAGTGATGATTACTCCCTGGTTCAGTGCGGCATGCTTTACAGCTTAGAACCGGGGCTCCAAAAGGGTTTTGAGCAGCACGGAGCATATGAGATGTTCCAAGAGCTGAAAATGGTTTTCCAAGCTCATGCCCGGGTCGAGAGATATGAAGTCTCCGACAAGTTCTACAGTTGTAAGATGGAGGAGAATAGTTCCGTCAGCGAACACATACTCAAAATGTCTGGGTTGCACAACCGCTTGTCTCAGCTGGGAGTTAATCTCCCGGATGACGGGGTCGTTGACAGAATCCTTCAGTTGCTCCCACCTAGCTACAAGAGCTTTGTGATGAACTTCAATATGCAGCGGATGGAAAAGACCATTCCTGAGGTATATTCAATGCTAAAATCAGCGGAGGTGGAGATCAAAAAGGAACATCAAGTGTTGATGGTGAATAAAACCACTAAGTTCAAGAAAGGCAAGGGTAAGAAGAACTTCAAGAAAGACGGCAAGGAAGTTGCCGCGCCCGGTAAGCAAGCTGCCAGGAAGAAGACAAAGAATGGACCCAAGCCTGAGACTGAGTGCTTTTATTGCAAGGGAAACGGTCACTGGAAGCGGAACTGCCCCAAGTACTTAGCGGATAAGAAGGCCGGCAATACCAAAGGTATATGTGATATACATGTTATAGATGTGTACCTAACCAGCGCTCGTAGTAGCTCCTGGGTATTTGATACCGGTGCGGTTGCTCATATTTGTAACTCAAAGCAGGAGCTGCGGAATAAGCAGAGACTGGCGAAGGACGAGGTGACGATGCGCGTCGGGAATGGTTCCAAGGTCGATGTGATCGCCGTCGGCACGCTACCTCTACATTTACCTACGGGACTAGTTTTAAACCTCAATAATTGTTATTTAGTGCCAGCTTTGAGCATGAACATTGTATCTGGATCTCGTTTAATGCGAGATGGCTACTCATTTAAATCCGAGAATAATGGTTGTTCTATTTATATGAGAGATATGTTTTATGGTCATGCCCCGCTGGTCAATGGTTTATTCTTAATGAATCTCGAACGTGATGTTACACATATTCATAGTGTGAATGCCAAGAAATGTAAGGTTGATAATGATAGTCCCACATACTTGTGGCACTGCCGCCTTGGTCACATTGGTGTCAAACGCATGAAGAAACTCCATGCAGATGGACTTTTGGAGTCTCTTGATTATGAATCATTTGACACGTGCGAACCATGCCTCATGGGCAAAATGACCAAGACTCCGTTCTCCGAAACAGTGGAGCGAGCAACCAACTTATTGGAAATCATACATACTGATGTGTGCGGTCCAATGAGCGTTGAGGCTCGCGGTGGCTATCGTTATGTTCTCACCCTCACTGATGACTTGAGTAGATATGGGTATGTCTACTTAATGAAACATAAGTCTTAGACCTTTGAAAAGTTCAAGGAATTTCATAGTGAGGTTGAGAATCAACGTGACATTAAAATAAAGTTCTTACGATCAGATCATGGAGGGGAATATTTGAGTCACGAATTTGGCACACACTTATGGAAATGTGGAATTGTTTCACAACTCACGCCGCCTGGAACACCTCAGCGTAATGGTGTGTCCGAATGTCGTATTCGCACTCTATTGGATATGGTGCGATCTATGATGTCTCTTACCGATCTACCGCTATCATTCTGGGGTTATGCTTTAGAGACTGCCGCATTCACTTTAAATAGGGCTCCATCAAAATCCGTCGAGACGACACCGTATGAATTATGGTTTCGAAAGAAACCTAAGCTGTCGTTTCTTAAAGTTTGGGGATGCGATGCTTATGTCAAGAAACTTCAACCTGAAAAGCTCGAACCCAAGTCGGAAAAATGCGTCTTCATAGGATACCCTAAGGAAACCATTGGGTATACCTTCTACCTCAGATCCGAAGGCAAGATCTTCGTTGCCAAGAACGGGTCCTTTCTGGTGAAAGAGTTTCTCTCGAAAGAAGTAAGTGGGAGGAAAGTGGAACTTGATGAGATGACCCCTCTCGAACTAGAAAGTAGCGCAGCACAAGAAAATGTTTCTGTGGTGCCTGCACCGACTAGAGAGGAAGTTAATGATGACGATCATGATCAAGTTACCACTGAACTTCGTAGGTCCACAAGGACACGTTCCGCACCAGAGTGGTACGGCAACCCTGTCCTAGAAATCCTGTTGTTGGACAACGGTGAACCTTCGAACTATGAAGAAGCAATGGCGGGTCCAGATTCCAACAAATGGCTTGAAGCCATGCAATCCGAGATAGGATCCATGTATGAAAACAAAGTATGGACTTTGACAGACTTGCCCGATGATCGGCGAGCGATAGAAAATAAATGGATCTTTAAGAAGAAGACGGACGCAGATGGAAATGTTACCATCTATAAAGCTCGACTTGTCGCTAAGGGTTATTGACAAGTTCAAGGAGTTGACTACGATGAGACCTTCTCACCCGTAGTGAAGCTGAAGTCCGTCCGAATCATGTTAGTAATTGCCGCATTCTACGATTATGAAATATGGCAAATGGACGTCAAAACGGCATTCCTTAACAGCTTCCTTAAGGAAGAATTGTATATGATGCAGTCGGAAGGTTTTGTCGATCCTAAGAATGCTGACAAAGTATGCAAGCTCCAGCGCTCAATCTATGGGCTGGTGCAGGCATCTCGGAGTTGGATCATTCGCTTTGATGAGATGATCAAAGCGTTCGGGTTTACGTAGACTTATGGAGAAGCCTGTGTTTACAAGAAAGTGAGTGGGAGCTCTGTAGCATTTCTCTTATTATATGTGGATGACATACTATTGATGGGAAATGATATAGAATTCTTGGAAAGTATAAAGGCCTACTTGAATAAGTGTTTTTCAATGAAGGACCTTGGAGAAGCTGCTTACATATTAGGCATCAAGATCTATAGAGATAGATCGAGACGCCTCATAGGTCTTTCACAAAGCACATACCTTGACAAGATATTGAAGAAGTTCAATATGGATCAGTCCAAGAAGAGGTTCTTGCCTGTATTGCAAGGTGTGAGATTGAGCACGGCTCAATGCCTGACCACGACAGAAGATAGAGAAAAGATGAGTGTCGTTCCCTATGCCTCGGCCATAGGGTCTATTATGTATGCCATGCTGTGTACCAGACCTGATGTAAACCTTGCCGTAAGTTTGGTAGGAAGGTACCAAAGTAATCCCGGCATGGAACACTGGACAACGGTCAAGAACATCCTGAAGTACCTGAAAAGGACTAAGGATATGTTTCTCGTTTATGGAGGTGACGAAGAGCTCGTCGTAAAGGGTTACGTCGATGCTAGCTTCGACACAGATCTGGATGACTCTAAGTCACAAACCGGATACGTGTATATTTTGAATGGTGGGGCAGTCAGCTGGTGCAGTTGCAAGCAAAGCGTCGTGGCGGGATCTACATGTGAAGCGGAGTACATGGCAGCCTCGGAGGCAGCACATGAAGTAATCTGGATGAAGGAGTTCATTTCCGACCTAGGAATTATTCCCAATGCATCAGGGCCGATGACTCTCTTTTGTGACAACACTGGACCTATTGCCCTTGCCAAGGAGCCCAGGTTTCACAAGAAGACCAGGCACATCAAGCGTCGCTTCAACTCCATTCGTGAAAATGTTCAAAATGGAGACATAGATATTTGTAAAGTGCATACGGATTTGAATGTCGCAAATCCGTTGACTAAACCTCTTCCATGAGCGAAACATGATCAACACCAGAACTCTATGGGTGTACGATTCATCACAATGTAACTAGATTATTGACTCTAGTGCAAGTGGGAGACTGTTGGAAATATGCCCTAGAGGCAATACTAAAATGATTATTATTATATTTCCTTGTTCATGATAATTGTCTATTGTTCATGCTTTAATTGTGTTATCCGGAAATCGTAATACATGTGTGAATACATAGACCATAACATGTCCCTAGTGAGCCTCTAGTTGACTAGCTCGTTGATCAATAGATGGTTACGGTTTCCTGACCATGGACATTGGATGTCATTGATAACGGGATCACATCATTAGGAGAATGATGTGATGGACAAGACCCAATCCTAAGCATAGCACTAGATCGTGTAGTTCGTTTGCTAGAGCTTTTCTAATGTCAAGTATCATTTCCTTAGACCATGAGATCGTGCAACTCCCGGATACCGTAGGAATTCTTTGGGTGTACCAAACGTCACAACGTAAATGGGTGGCTATAAAGGTGCACTACAGGTATCTCCGAAAGTGTCTGTTGGGTTGGCTCGGATCGAGACTGGGATTTGTCACTCCGTATGACGGAGAGGTATCTCTGGGCCCACTCGGTATTGCATCATCATAATGAGCTCAATGTGACTAAGTAGTTAGTCACGGGATCATGCATTACGGAACAAGTAAAGTGACTTGCCGGTAACGAGATTGAACGAGGTATTGGGATACCGACGATCGAATCTCGGGCAAGTAAAGTACCGATTGACAAAGGGAATTGTATACGGGATTGCTTGAATCCTCGACATCGTGGTTCATCTGATGAGATCATCGTGGAACATGTGGGAGCCAACATGGGTATCCAGATCCCGCTGTTGGTTATTGGCTAGAGAGGTGTCTCGATCATGTCTGCATGATTCCCGAACCCGTAGGGTCTACACACTTAAGGTTCGATGACGCTAGGGTTATAAGGAAGGTTTGTATGTGATTACCGAATGTTGTTCGGAGTCCCGGATGAGATCCCGGACGTCACGAGGAGTTCCAGAATGGTACGTAGGTAAATATTTATATATGGGAAGTCACCATACGGTCACCGGAAATATTCGGGGGTATACCGGTATTGTACCGGGACCACCGGAGGGGTTCCGGGGGTCCACCTGCCCCGGAGGGCCTTATGGGCTGTAGGTGGAAGGGAACCAGCCCTTAGTGGGCTGGGCGCCAACCCCCCTAGGGCCCATGCGCCTAGGGTTTGGGGGGAACCCTAAAGGGGGGCGCCCCCCTTGCTTGGGGGGCAAGCTCCCTCCCCCCTTGGCCGCCGCCCCCCTCTAGATCTCATCTAGAGGGGCCGGCCCCCTTCCCCCTTCTCCCTATAAATAGAGGGGTGAGGGGAGGGCTGCAGCACCACATCCAAGGCGCAGCCCCTCCCCTCCCCAACACCTCTCGTCCTCCGCGTGTGCTTGGCGAAGCCCTGCCGGAGAACTGTCACTCCACCACCACCACGCCGTCGTGCTGCTGTTGGAGCCTTCTTCCTCAACCTCTCCCTCCTCCTTGCTGGATCAAGGCATGGGAGACGTCACCGCTCCGTACGTGTGTTGAACGCGGAGGTGCCGTCCGTTCGGCGCTTGGATCATCGGTGATTTGGATCACGACGAGTACGACTCCATCAACCCCGTTCTCTTGAACGCTTCCGCTCGCGATCTACAAGGGTATGTAGATGCACTCCTCCCCTCTCGTTGCTAGTAAATTCCATAGATTGATCTTGGTGATGCGTAGAAAATTTTAATTTCTGCTACGAACCCCAACATTATCTTCTTTCTTAAAGAAAAAATTCTTACTTTAGATAGATACTTGTCTAATTTTCTTACTATTTTATTGCTTGTTATTATATAGTGCGATCGTTTTGGTATCCGCCCCCGTCGGCCCTCGTCCTATCTATGATTCGGATGTGGTATATATTATCTTTATAACTATTGGTTCATTTATTGTTTATGAAAATTATGTCGACCAACGTGACATAGATTTTATTTATCTAGGAGGTATGTGAACCGGAAATTCCAACCGACCCTATTATCGAGAGGTTAAATTTAGTTGAAGAAGAAAACAATTTCTTGAAGGAAAAAATAAAAAAATTGAGGTGGATAAGATGATATTGGAGTTGCATGTTGCGGATGTCGTCGATGATCACAAGATCAAGATGGATGCAATGCGCTTGAAGATTAGAAAGATTAGAAAATATGCCATTCATACCGAGGCTTGGTATCATTATGCCATTGGATCAATTGTTACCTTGGTTGCGATTATGATCGCATTTGTTTTCGCATTGAAATGTTTTACATAGTTTCAATGTATGGTTTAATTAATTAGATGCTCTGGAGAGCTATATGTTGTTAGATGAGTACTATCTATGTACTTTGGTTTTAATGTGATGATGAACTTCTATTAATTTGGTCACTTAATTATCTATTTATGATGTTCTGTAATGGTTTTTGACACACTTAATTATATATAATGCACGCAGATGAACCGGCAATGGATGTACGGTGACAGACACACCTCCGAGTACATTAAGGGCGTGCATGAATTTCTCGAAGTGGCTGAGGCAAACAAGCAGAATGGTTTTATGTGTTGTCCATGCCCTAAATGTGGGAATAAGGAGTCTTACTCTGACCGGAAAATCCTTCACACCCACCTGCTTTACAAGGGTTTCATGCCACACTATAATGTTTGGACGAGGCACGGAGAAATAGGGGTTTTGATGGAAGACGGCGAAGAAGAAGAGGACGATGACAACTATGTGCCCCTGAATACGGTGATGCTGCAACGGGGGAAGCTGCTGAAGATCAAGAGGAACCAGACGATGTGCCCAATGATGCTGCAACGGGGGAAGCTGCTGAAGATCAAGAGGAACCAGTGCCCGATGATGATGATCTCCGCCGGTTCATTGTCGATGCAAGGACGCAATGCGAAAGTCAAAAGGAGAAGCTGAAGTTCGATCGCATGTTAGAGGATCACAAAAAAGGGTTGTACCCCAATTGCGAAGATGGCAACACAAAGCTCGGTACCGTACTGGAATTGCTGCAGTGGAAGGCAGAGAATGCTGTGCCTGACAAAGGATTTGAGAAGCTATTGAAAATATTGAAGAAGAAGCTTCCAAAGGATAACGAATTGCCCGACAGTACATACGCAGCAAAGAAGGTCGTATGCCCTCTAGGATTGGAGGTGCAGAAGATACATGCATGCCCTAATGACTGCATCCTCTACCGCGGTGCATACAAGGATCTGAACGCATGCCCGGTATGCGGTGCATTGCGGTATAAGATCAGACGAGATGACCCTGGTGATGTTGACGGCGAGCCCCCCAGGAAGAGGGTTCCTGCGAAGGTGATGTGGTATGCTCCTATAATACCATGGTTGAAACATCTGTTCAGAAACGAAGAGCATGCCAAGTTGATGCGATGGCACAGTGAGGACCGTAAGAAAGACGGGAAGTTGAGAGCACCCACTGACGGGTCGGAGTGGAGAAAAATCGAGAGAAAGTACTGGGCTGAGTTTGCAGCTGACCCAAGGAACGTATGGTTTGGTTTAAGCGCGGATCGCATTAATCCTTTCGGGGAGCAGAGCAGCAATCACAGCACCTAGCCCGTGACTCTATGTATGTATAACCTTCCTCCTTGGATGTGCATGAAGCGGAAGTTCATTATGATGCCAGTTCTCATCCAAGGCCCTAAGCAACCCGACAACGACATTGATGTGTACCTAAGGCCATTAGTTGAAGAACTTTTATAGCTGTGGAATGGAAACGGTGTACGTACATGGGATGAGCACAAACAGGAGGAATTTAACCTACACGCGTTGCTGTTTGTAACCATCAACGATTGTCCCGCTCTCAGTAACCTTTCAGGACAGACAAACAAGGGATACCACGCATGCACGCACTGTTTAGATGACACTGAAAGTATATACCTGGACAAATGCAGGAAGAATGTGTACCTGGGCCATCGTCGATTTCTTCCGACCAACCATCAATGTCGAAAGAAAGGCAAGCATTTCAAAGGCGAGGCAGATCACCGGAAGAAGCCCGCCATGCGTACCGGTGATCACATACTTGCTATGGTCAATGATTTACACGTAATCTTTGGAAAGGGTCCTGGCGGACTAGCTGTTCTGAATGACACTGAGGGACACGCACCCATGTGGAAGAAGAAATTTATATTTTGGGACCCACCCTACTGGAAAGACCTAGAGGTCCGCTCTTCAATCGATGTGATGCACGTGACGAAGAACCTTTGCGTGAACTTGCTAGGCTTCTTAGGCGTGTATGGGAAGACAAAAGATACACCTGAGGCACGGGAGGACCTGCAACGTTTGCACGAAAAGGACGACATGCCTCCGAAGCAGTATGAAGGTCCTGCCAGCTACGCTCTTATGAAAGAAGAGAAAGAAATCTTCTTTGAATGCCTGCTCAGTATGAAGGTCTCGACTGGCTTCTCGTCGAATATAAAGGGAATAATAAATATGCCAGAGAAAAAGTTCCAGAACCAAAAGTCTCATGACTGCGATGTGATTATGACGCAAGTACTTCCGGTTGCATTGAGGGGGCTTCTACCGGAAAATGTCCGATTAGCCATTGTGAAGCTATGTGCATTCCTCAATGCAATCTCTCAGAAGGTGATTGATCCAGAAATCATACCAAGGCTAAGGAGTGATGTGGCGCAATGTCTTGTCAGTTTCAAGCTGGTGTTCCCACCATCCTTCTTCAATATCATGACGCACGTCCTAGTTCATCTAGTCGACGAGATTGTCATTCTGGGGCCCGTATTTCTACACAATATGTTCCCCTTTGCGAGGTTCATGGGAGTCCTAAAGAAATATGTCTGTAACCGCGCTAGGCCAGAAGGAAGCATCTCCATGGGCCATCAAACAGAGGATGTCATTGGGTTTTGTGTTGACTTCATTCCTGGCCTTAAGAAGACAGGTCTCCCTAAATCGCGGTATGAGGGGAGACTGACTGGAAAAGACACGCTAGGAGCGGACTCAATAATATGCAGGGACGGGCATTCTTCGTCTCAAGCACACTACACAGTTCTACAGAACTCTACCTTGGTGAGCCTGTATGTCGATGAACACAAGAACAGTCTGCGCTCCAAACACCTAGAGCAGTGTGACGACTAGATTACATGTGAACACATCAGGACTTTCAGCAGTTGGTTGGAAACACGTCTCAGAGGTGACACCACTGTTTGTGATGAGTTGTACTCGTTGTCCAGGGGACCATCTTCGACTGTATTGACTTACAAAGGATACGAGATAAATGGGAATACTTTTTACACGATCGCCCAAGATCAAAAGAGCACCAACCAAAACAGCGGTGTCCGCTTTGATGCAGCAACCGAGAGGGGTAAGGACACATATTATGGTTACATAATGGACATATGGGAACTTTACTACGGACATGATTTTAAGGTCCCTTTGTTTAAGTGCAAATGGGTCAATCTGTCAGGAGGCGGGGTACAGGTAGACCCACAGTACGGAATGACAACGGTGGATCTGAACAATCTTGGGTACACTGACGAACCGTTCGTCCTAGCCAATGATGTGGCACAGGTTATTTATGTGAAGGACATGTCTACCAGACCGAGAAAAAGAAAAGATAAGGAAGCGAATACATCATACGATGAGCCAAAGCGCCACATAGTTCTTTCAGGAAAAAGGGACATTGTGGGAGTGGAGGGCAAGACAGACATGTCTGAAGATTATGAAAAGTTTCATGAAATTCCTCCCTTCAAAGTCAAGGCTGACCCAAGCATCCTGACAAACGATGAAGATTATCCATGGTTACGGCGCAATAAGCAAATGACACAAGCGAAGAAAAAGTGAAGACTTTCTCCCGCAACTATTATGATGATACCATGCCAACTTTGTAACAGACGAGTATGATACCATTGTCCGTTTTGTACACGAAGTGCATCCAGTTTTGCCGTAACCCTCTCAACTTTCTTGCACATGCTATGTGGATGAAATGATGATACCATGCCAACTTTCAACCTTTTCAGAGTTCATTTGAAATGCTTTTCAATTTTAGGGTCTCATAGCTCAAAATAATCAATAAATGCATGAAAAATAACAAATGAAGTCAGAAAGGGTTGAAAATTGATGATGTGGCTTTGAATGGTGCATTTTGAACACACAAAAAGTCAGGAGTTCAAATAAGTTTAAAAAAATGAAATCCCTTTGTAACAGACGAGTTTCCGTATGAAATCCTGATACTTCGAAAGAGATTGTCCGTTTTGTACACGAAGTGCATCCAGTGTTTGCCGTAACCCTCTCAACTTTCTTGCACATGCTATGTGGATGAAATGATGATACCATGCCAACTTTCAACCTTTTCAGAGTTCATTTGAAATGCTTTTCAACTTTCGGGTCTTATAGCTCAAAATAATCAGTAAATGCATGAAAAATGGTGCATGAAAAATAACAAATAAAATAAATAAGTAATTAGAAACAAAATAATATAAACTTTAATAAAATATATAAGTAGAAACAAAATAAAATAAACTTTAATAACATAAATAAAATTTATGAAACTAAAATTATCAAAGTATTTTCTGTTCAAAACATTATAAGCAACCTCTAGTATTATTGAAACTAAAATTATATAAAATTGATGCAACTAAAATTATCGAAGTATTTTCTGTTCAAAATCATTGAAAGCAAAAAGAATTTTCATAAAGAACTTTTTTTGTTAGAAACTTTAATAGCAAAAATAATTATCATAAAGTAGAATAAATAAGTAATTAGAAACAAAATAAAAAAAAATAAGTTTTTTGTTGTAAGTAGAAAGAAAACAAAATAAATAAAGCAAAAAAGAAAACAAAAAAAGGCAAAAAATAAAAATTATGCCACCTACTGGGCCACCACAGCCTGAATACGACTAGAAACCCATCCATGGGCCAGGATTCAGGCCCGCAGAAGGCCCAGTAGGTCCACAGGCATGTACAGAGAGGTTAGGCCCGTAAGGCTGCTTTAGAGAGGAGCTCGACAGCTCAGGCGCACCGCACCTTATAAACAGGTGCGGCTCTCTCTCAGCTAGCGAGGTGGGACTAAACTCCCACCACCACGCCGCTGTGCAAGGCTTTCCGTCCCGGTTGGTGGCACCAACCGGGACTAAAGGGGGCCTTTGGTCCCAGTTGGTGGCACCCGGTGACGGCTCCGGTGAGCGAACAGAGTTCGGCCAGGTAAATATATTAGTTAAGCCTCTGCTGACTAGCTAATTGATGCATTCATTGTTTTGGTATGTACACATATTAATTAACTCTTGTCTTTCTTCTTTTTTCTAGCCCTCTGGATCGAGCACAACTTCGGTAAAGAGACGAGGCCCGAAGAGAAAGTTGCGCTCGGATGAAAGGTTTGAGATCACAGCAATCGCGCGCGACCGCCAACCGATTGAACCCATCCAGACAAAGGAAGCATTTGCTTCTCAGTGCGGGGTTCTTGTTAGGGACAAGATCCCGATCAGCATCCACCAATGGTATAAGCCTAAGAAGGAAGACCCTGAGGTGTCTTATGTCAATGATATGCAAAAAGATGATCTTTGGACTGAGCTGAAGGCAAATTTCACCCTACCGCAAGAGGAGTATCCGGAGAAGCCAGTTAAAGAGCAATTAATCAAGTCTCATGCTCTTAAGAAGATGGCAGACCTATTCAGGAGGTGGAAGAATGAGCTAAAACGTTTGTCGACAAAGAAGAGACACCAGAATTCATCGGCAAATATGAGAAGATCAGAGATCACTGGCCCGCATTTGTGGCCCACATGACATCGGAAAAGAGTAAGAAGGTGTCAGCGACAAACAAGAAAAATGCTGCGAAGAAGAAGCTTCATCATCGCACGGGGTCAGGTGGCTACCTCAAAGCCCGGCCTAAGTGGGCCAAGGCTGAGAATGATCTGCTTGATAAAGGGATCAAACCAGAGACAATGAACTGGCCAGACCGTTGCCGGACTTGGTTCTTCGGGGCTGGCGGAACCTTGGACCCTGTATCAGGGAAGTGCGTTTGGACGGACGAGTAAATGAGAATACCAGTCAAGAGGCTTCAGCACTATATCGATGCAGCACACCAAGGGACGTTCGTTCCAGATAGAGAGAACGACGAGCTCACAATGGCCCTCGGGAATCCTGAGCACCCTGGACAGACACGAGGCACGCCGGGCTCCGTTCCGTGGAAGGCTGGTTTTCCGGACGCAGGCGGTTACAAAAGCCAGGAGAGGAGGAAAAGAGTGGAGCAGACCCAAATTCAGAAGCTGCACGAAAGGGTTCAAGCGCTACAGGAACGAGACGTAGCTCGCAGCAATCGACCTGCCGAAACTACCCCGCCATCTCAGCGGAGAAGTAGCGTGGCTTCTACCGAGCTGCTTCAGCCGGAGCATGTCTTGACGGCTCCTGCTAGCTACCCCGTGGATGCTATCACGGAGTCTCAACATTGCCACCTTATGACGCGATGGGAGAACTTCAAAGTCAAGGCGGCTGTCGGCTCTGTTCGACCTCCTGAATCCGGCGCAACTTTTCACTGTCGTCCGATTCCAGAAGGACATGCTAGGGTGACGGTGGACGAAATAATGGAGGGATTTGAGGACCTCTAGCTTGACCACCCTACCGGTGAAGGGGCGACTCGGCTGGGTTCTGCTCTGAAGACTCCATGCTTATGGCGGAAGGAGCTCATCAACCTTCCGAACTGGACGCCTCCGGCGAGTAAGGGCACTCCGCCTCCTCCTCCGCCTCCTCCTCCGGCGAGTGATCAGGGCACTCAGCCTCCTTCTCCGGCGCGTGGCGGCACTCCGCCTCCTCCTCCGGCGAGTGATCAGGGCACTCAGCCTCCTTCTACGGCGCGTGGCGGCACTCCGCCTCCTTCTCTGTCTGCGCCGGCGCGCCGGAGCAGCCAGCCTCCTCCTTCTCCGCCTCGTCAGCAAGGGCGGAAGAGACCCGCCGCCGCTCCGGCTGCTCCGGCGCATCATAGTCCTTCTCCTCCACCTCGTAAGCAAGGAAAGAAGACAGCCGCAGCCGCTCCGTCTGCTCTGCCGGCGTCTAGCAGTACAGCCAGAGGCGGGAGGCAATACAGATTTGGTCCTTCTCAGAAGACTCCAGGGAAGTTACCATACGAGAGGACCGAGGAGGAAACCACGAAGATCGTGCGAGCCGAAGTGAATAACTTCTTTGAAGGGGTGAAAGCAAAGAAACATCCACCTCCGGAGGAGAAGGTAGATCCGGTGAAAGCGAAGCGCACTCTGGCTGCCCTGACAAAACCACCAAAGTCTCCGCCGAAAGGCAACTATGAGCGCATTATTGGAAAGACATTTGCCGAAGCAGAGCGGTCGGGAAGTACTGTCAGTGATCAATGGTTAAAAGAACGACGAGCTGGGAAAAAAGTTGCCCAGCTCGGCGAACAAGTGAACCAATCGTGCCCCCGCTCAAGGTGTCTAAAGACATCGTCGCTAATGATCCGAGGATGGTGGCCGGTTATAGCAATCTTGGAGATTACCTGCCCGACGATGTACATTATGATTTCTTGGAGGTGGACGAACACAAATACCATTACGGGAAGCCTCTCGTCAAAGATGAAAGATCTCTAGCAACGATGATGCAAAGATTACATGATTGGTACATGAAAACCTGCAGAGAGTCTGGGGGGAGGGATACTTTGATGCTGAGAGTTAAAGAGGAGCATGACCTCGTTGGAATTGAACTGTTGAATGTTCCATTTGAGGAGTTCTTCTAGTTTTTCAATCAAAAGGCCCTCGATAAATCAACGGTCACTTGCTACTGTCTGTAAGTAGTACTACTTCTGTCATTAAGTCTCTCTATATAGGTCAGCTCTTTCATTGCATGTATTTATAATTATCCTCACTATATTATGCAGATTGAAGATCGCCGAATTGAAGAAAAGACAAATCGGTGATATTGGATTCATTAACACAAATCTCATAGATGCAACTGAGGTTAAATATCATGCCGAAAATACCGAGGCCAACTTGCTACGATCGTTGGTAATAAATGAAAACAAAGATATAATACTCTTTCCTTACAACTTCAAGTGAGTGTTACTGTCTTGTGCATATTCGGTTTCCCTTATTAGTCCAGGTTATAGTAATGTAATTGATGACTTATGCATGCGTGCGCAGCTTCCACTATATTCTCCTAGAGATTAAGCTTGAGCAGGGAGTAGTAACCGTCTTAGACTCGAGACGAAAAGATCCCCAGGACTATGCGGACATGACTCAAATGCTCAAGAAGTAAGTTAAATCGATCATTATCCACCATATTAGCAACTTTGTTCATTTCCTGATATCAAGTAATTGTTTTCTTTGTCTGGCAGGGTTTGGAGAAAATTCACCAAAAAATCTCCGGGACTGCCGAAGAAGCTGCAATTTAGACACCCGAAAGTAAGTACTATAGTAGCATGTTCCGCACATCTCCTAGTGATTCAAGCGCTAGTTTCATCAATACCATTTAGCATGCTTACTTATCAGTTTGATTGACCCCTATTTCTTGTAAAGTGGTTGTGGCAGGAACAAGGGAATGATTTCTGTGGATACTATGTTTGCGAGTTCATCCGCCACACGACCTGTGAGCGGGGCTACTCTGACGAACAATATGAAGTGCGTAAGCAATAATATTCACAATTTTATTTTATTACCATCATTTGTGTTGAGTTTCATTTTTCATATATATATGTATTGACCCCCTTCTTCAAATTAGATCTTTCGGATGCGGGATGAACTCCTAACACCACATCGTATGCGAGCAATTCAAGAGGAACTGACGGCATTCTTCCTTGACCACGTGATCGCTGAAGACGAAGAATACCATGTGGACCTTGACTTCGTATATAATTAGGAGATTATATTATAAGAGATAATTATTGTATATATGTAGCCAGTAGTGTCGGATAGATATACGAGAACTTGTTGCTCGACAAATCTCTCGGAGAAGAAGAGGTGGTCGATATCACTTCTCTCTGTATGCATATGTTCATGTTGATCTTATGTTTCCTTCATTTTCTTACTAGCTAGCGTGTCTAGTCCTCTCTATACGTATATAGTACGTAGCGTCGACCAAGCACGGAGATAAGAGAGGACACTTCTCTCTATTAATTAGCTAGCTAACACAATATATGAAACACCTAAATTAACCCCCAAATCCCCCAACCCCCCCCCCTTAAAAAACAAAAACCCTAGCCCTTGAAATGCTGACGTGTGGATGCCTATTGGTCCCGGTTAGTGCCACCAACCGGGATCAAAGTCCCTCCTGCCTGGGCTCACCGCACCGGCCACGTGGAGGCCCATCTGTCCCGGTTCGTGTAAGAACCGGGACTTAAGGGCTAGGGCATTAGTAACGACCCTTTAGTCCTGGTTCAAAAACCAAGACAGATGCCCCTTTTTCTACTAGTGAGTCTATAGTCACCTACTATGTGTTATGATCCGGGAACCCCGAAGTGACAATAATTGGGACCACTCCCGGTGATGACCATAGTTTGAGGAGTTCATGTATTCACTATGTGTTAATGCTTTGGTCTGGTACTCTATTAAAAGGAGGCCTTAATATCCCTTAGTTTCCGCTAGGACCCCGCTGCCACGGGAGGGTCGGACAAAAGATGTCATGCAAGTTCTTTTCCATAAGCACGTATGACTATATTCGGAATACATGCCTACATTACATTGATGAATTGGAGCTAGTTCTGTGTCACCCTATGTTATGATTGTTACATGATGAACCGCATCCGGCATAATTCTCCATCACCGATCCAATGCCTACGAGCTTTTCACATATTGTTCTTCGCTTATTTACTTTTCCATTGCTACTGTTACAATCATTACAAAACCCAAAAATATTACTTTTGTTACCGTTACCGTTACTTCCATATTACTTTGCTACTAAATACTTTGCTGCAGATACTAAGTTATCCGGGTGTGGTTGAATTGAGAACTCAACTGCTAATACTTGAGAATATTTTTTGGCTCCCCTTGTGTCAAATCAATAAATTTGTGTTGAATACTCTACCCTCGAAAACTGTTGCGATCCCCTATACTTGTGGGTTATCATGCGCCCCCATATGGGTCGGCCTAGGAGGAGAAGGAAAAAGCGAAAGGGAAAGGAAAGAGAGGAATAGGATTCCCCCTTCCTTCCCTCCCCACTCTTTCCTTCCCCCTCCGACAAATAAGGCAATGGGGCGTCACTTGGGAGGACCCCAAGTAGGATTCGGCCTACTTGGGGCGCCCTCCTGGCTGCTCCCTTCTCCCATATATATAATATATATATATATATATATGTGTGTGTGTGTGTGTGTGTGTGTGTGTGTGTGTGTGTGTGGGAGGGGGGCACCTAGCACACCCAGACAATTGCCTAGCCGTGTGCGGCGCCCCCCTCCACATTTTATTCCCCCGGTCATATTTTCGTAGTGCTTAGGCGAAGCCCTGTGGAGATCACTTCACCATCACCATGCCGCCACGTTGACGGAACTCATCTACTATCTCGACGTCTTGCTGGATCAAGAAGGTGAGGGATGTCACCGAGTTGAACGTGTACAGAACTCGGAGGTGCCGTACGTTCGGTACTCAATTGGTGGATCACGAAGAAAGTTCGACTACATCAACTGCGTTGTGAAACGCTTCCACTTACGGTCTACGAGGTTACGTAGACACACTCTTCTTGTCATTGCGATGCATCTCCATGGATGGATCATTGCATGTGCATAGATTTTTTTTGTTTTCCATGCAACTACTTCCAACATTGGAATCATGAGCCTGGTCTATGCGTAAATGATATGCATGAGTAGAACACAAAGAGTTGTGGGCGGTGATAGTCATACTTCTTACCGCCAACATCTTATTTTGATTCGGCGGTATTGTGGGATGAAGCGGCCCAGACCAACCTTACATGTCCACGCACATGAGACCAGTTCCACCGACTGACATGCAACTAGTTTTGCATAAAGGTGGCTGGCGGGTGTCTGTTTCTCCTACATTAGTTGAATCGAATTTGACTACGGCTGGTCCTTGAAGAAGGTTAACACAACAAACTTGACAAATCACCGTTGTGGTTTTTGCCGTAGGTAAGAACGGTTCTTGCTAGAAACCCGTAGCAGCCACGTAAAACTTGCAACGACAAAGTAGATGCCGTCTAACTTGTTTTTGCAGGGTATGTTGTAATGTGATATGGTCAAGAAATGATGTGATATACGTTATTGTATGAGATGATCATGTTGATATCTGGCAACCGGCAGAAGCCTTATGGTTATCTCTTTATTGTATGAAATGCAAACGCCATGTAATTACTTTATTTTATCGCTATGAGTTAGCTATAGTTGTAGAAGCAATAGTTGATGAGATGACCACGACGCAATGATGGAGATCAAGGTGTCGAGACGGTAATGATGGAAATCATAACGATGCTTTGGAGATGGAGATCAAAAGCACCAGATGATGATGGCCATATCATGTCACATATTTTGATTGCATAGTTCGTAGTTTCGAGACACCACGTGATGATCGGGTGTTCTCCCTGAGTATGCACCGTTGCTATAGTTCGTAGTTTTGAGACACCACGTGATGATCGGGTGTGATAGACTCTACGTTCATATACAACGGGTGCAAGACAGTTTTGCACATTGATACGTCTCCAACGTATGTATAATTTTTGATTGTTCCATGCTATTATATTATCCACCTAGGATGTTTTATATGCATTTATATGCTATTTTATATGATTTTTGGGACTAACCTATTAACCCAGAGCCCAGTGCCAGTTTCTGTTTTTTGCCTTCTTTTTGAGTATCACAGAAAAGGAAAACCAAACGGAGTCCAATTGACCTGAAATTTCTCAGAGATTATTTTTGGACGAGAAGAAGCCCACGGAGTATCGGAGATGGGCCAGAAGAGTCCCGAGGCACCCACGAGGGTGGGGGCGCGCCCTACCCCTGGGCGCGCCCCTCTACCTCGTGGCTGCCTCGGAGACCCCCCTGACTTGTTCCCGATGCCAAAAATCCCTATAAATACAGAAACCTCGAGAACATAACCTAGATCAGGAGTTTCGCTGCCGCAAACCTTTGTAGCCACCAAAAACCAATCGGGACCTTGTTCCGGCACCTTGCCGGAGGGGGGATCCCTCACCGGTGGCCATCTTCATCATCCGGGCGCTCTCCATGACGAGGAGGGAGTAGTTCACCCTCGGGGCTGAGGGTATGTACCAGTAGCTATGTGTTTGATATCTCTCTCTCTCGTGTTCTTGATTTGGCACGATCTTGATGTATCACGAGCTTTGCTATTATAGTTGGATCTTATGATGTTTCTCCCCCTCTACTCTCTTGTAATGGATTGAGTTTTCCCTTTGAAGTTATCTTATCGGATTGAGTCTTTAAGGATTTGAGAACACTTGATGTATGTCTTGCGTGGGATACCCGTGGTGACAATGGGGTATTCTATTGATTCACTTGACATACTAGTAAGGTACACGTGCATTGCATGCATGAGATTTGGCAACCAAATTATGAATAAATACCACACTATAGCATGTAAGCTTTGAGTCATATATGCATGATGTAGATGTTCGTTTAATTCTTATAGTTCATCTCATTCAAAATCAATTAGTTTTTATAAAAATGTTAATCTATTTTAAGATTCATGGAATTATGTGTTGTAAAGGATAAAGTAAAAACAAATAATGACAATTCATCTAGAAAAAAAAAGTTTGGACAATTATGATACGGAAGATTCTAGAACAAAGGAGAAGTGCTTGTGTTTTGAGGTTTGTGCGTTATGCTTAAGTTCAACCATGGAGTCTTCTAGATTGTACATGTGGCAGAATCTGGTGGAATGTAGATGATATCCAACGGCCAGTAGTGCTCGGATTTGCCATCTCTGCACCGTCGGATTGGCTTCATCCAACGTACATCTTTCAAAGTTATTCGCGCACTATATAGGGGTATAGATGTTTTGGTGATCAACTTGCGGGTTCCGTGACCTTAGGAGTCTATGCATAGGGGTTGACACACGTTTTCGTCTTGACTCTCCGGTAGAAACTTTGGGGCACTCTTTGAAGTTCTTTGTGTTGGTTGAATAGATGAATCTGAGATTGTGTGATGCATATCGTATAATCATACCCACGGATACTTGAGGTGACATTGGAGTATCTAGGTGACATTAGGGTTTTGGTTGATTTGTGTCTTAAGGTGTTATTCTAGTACGAACTCTATGATAGATCGAACGGAAAGAATAGCTTCATGTTATTTTACTACGGACTCTTGAATAGATCGATCAGAAAGGATAACTTTGAGGTGGTTTCGTACCCTACAATAATATCTTCGTTTGTTCTCCGCTATTAGTGACTTTGGAGTGACTCTTTGTTGCATGTTGAGGGATAGTTATATGATCCAATTATGTTATTATTGTTGAGAGAACTTGCACTAGTGAAAGTATGAACCCTAGGCCTTGTTTCAACGCATTGCAATACCGTTTGTGCTCACTTTTATCATTTGCTACCTTGCAGTTTTTATATTTTCAGATTACAAAAACCTAAATCTACCATCCATATTGCATTTGTATCACCATCTCTTCGGCGAACTAGTGCACCTATACAATTTACCATTGTATTGGGTGTGTTGGGGACACAAGAGACTCTTTGTTATTTGGTTGCAGGGTTGTTTGAGAGAGACCATATTCATCCTACGCCTCCCACGGATTGATAAACCTTAGGTCATCCACTTGAGAGAAATTTGATATAGTCCTACAAACCTCTGCACTTGGAGGCCCAACAACGTCTACAATAAGAAGGTTGTGTAGTAGACATCAAGCAGTTTCTGGCGCCGTTGCCAGGGAGGTGAGTGCTTGAAGGTATATCTTTAGATCTTGCAATCGAATCTTTTAGTTTCTTGTTTTATCACCAGTTTAGTTTATAAAATAAACTACAAAAAATGGAATTAAGGTTGCCTCATATGCTTCATCTTTTTAATGTCTTTCGTGAAAATGATGGGAAGGAAAATTGTGCTCAAGTGCTAGAAGAAGAATTACATAGAATGCTTGGCATAAAATATGTGAATGATGAGCATGATTGCAATGTTGTTAGTATGAATTCTTTGAATACCCATGATGCTAATGATATGCAAAGCCACAAGCTTGGGGATGCTATGTTTGATGAAGATGATATTTTTAGTCCCCCAAGTTTTGATGAGAAAATATATTATGATTAAAGCATGCCTCCTATTTATGATGATTATATTGATGAAAGTGGATTTGGAGAGGTCATGACTTTATTTAGTGATGAATCCACTATTTCGGAAGAGGTTCCAATTGATTATGATAACAAAGTTGCTATTTATGATGATTATTGTGATGACATGTATGCTATAAAGAATAATTATAACCATGAAACTTGTCATCATGATTTTAGTTTTCAATTGGATTATGCCTCCCATGATAGTTATTTTGTTGAGTTTGCTCCCACTACTATTAATGAGAAGAAATTTGCTTATGTGGAGAGTAGTAAAATTTCTATGCGTGTGCATCATGAAAAGAATGCTTTATGTGATGGTTATATTGTTGAATTCATTCATGATGCTACTGAAAATTATTATGAGGGAGGAATATATGCTTGTAGGAATTGCAATAATATCAAGTTTCCTCTCTATGTGCTTAAAGTTTTAAAGTTATGCTTGTTTTGCCTTCCTATGCTAGTTGATCATTGTTCCCATAAGTTGTTTGCTCACAAAATCCCTATGCATAGGAAGTGGGTTAGACTTAAATGTGCTTTCCATGTGTTTCATGATGCTCTCTTTATGTTTCAATTCTTATCTTTTATGTGAGCATCATTGAAATCATCATGCCTAGCTAGGGGCGTTAAACGTTAGCGCTTGTTGGAAGGCAACCCAATTTTATTTTTGTTTCTTGCTTTTTGTTCATGTTTAGTAATAAATAATCTATCTAGCCTCTGGTTAGATGTGGGTTTATGTTTTAATTAGTGTTTGTGCCAAGTAGAACCAATAGGATCTTCTTGGGTGATAGTTGTTTGATCTTGCTGAAAAAGACAGAAACTTTGAGCTCACGAAAATAATTGTTAAAATTCAACAGAACGTGATAAAATTCTAATTCTTTTTGCAGAAGATCAGTATACAAATTATCCAGGTTGTCATAGTTTTTAAGAATTTTTGGAGTTCCAGAAGTATTCTAACAAATCAGATTGCTACAGACTGTTCTGTTTTTGACAGATTCTGTTTTCTATGTGTTGTTTGCTTATTTTGATGAATCTATGAGTAGTATCGGAGGGTATGAACCATAGAGAAGTTGGAATACAGTAGATATTACACCAATATGAATTTGGAATGAGTTAACAATAGTACCTAAGTGGTGATTTATTTTATTATACTAACGGAGCTTACGAGTTTTCTGTTGAGTTTTGTGTTGTGAAGTTTTCATGTTTTGGGTAAATATTCGATGGACTATGGAATAAGGAGTGGCAAGAGCCTAAGCTTGGGGATGCCCCGGATGGCATCCCCTCTTTCGTCTTCGTTCATCGGTAACTTTACTTGGAGCTATATTTTTATTCACCACATGATATGTGTTTTGCTTGGAGCGTCATTTTATTTTATTTTGTTTTACTTGCTGTTTGAATGAAATACCAAGATCCGAAATTCTTAAATGTTAGAGAGTCTTAACATAGTTACATAATTATTCAACTACTCATTGATCTTCACTTATATCTTTTGGAGTAGTTTGTCATTTGGTCTAGTGCTTCACTTATATCTTCCTAGAGCATGGTGGTAGTTTTATTTTGAAGAAATTGTTGATCTCTCATGCTTCACTTATATTATTTTGAGAGTCTTTTTAGAACAGCATGGTAATTTGCTTTGGTTATGAATTTAGTCCTAATATGATAGGCATCCAAGAGGGATATAATAAAAACTTTCATATAAGTGCATTGAATAGTATGAGAAGTTTGATACTAGATGATTGTTTTGAGATATGAAGATGGTGATATTAGAGTCATGCTAGTAGAGTAATTGTGAAATTGAGAAATACTTGTGTTGAGGTTTGCAAGTCCCGTAGCATGCACGTATGGTAACCGTTGTGTGACAAATTTGAAGCATGAGGTGTTCTTTAATTGCCTTCCTTATGAGTGGCGGTCGGTGTCGGTGCGAAACGACACCTATGGGATCACAAGAATCCCTACTACGGTTGCCGGGGCGCAGGGTTGTGAGAAGAGCAGGGCAGTCAACACAAGGATCGTTTACCCAGATTCTGGCCGCGAGGATGTGTAATACCCTAGTCCTGCTATGGTGTGTATTTGAGAGAGTTCTTCAGCTCTCGAACTAGCTATGGTGGCTGCGTAGTTCCAGAGCCGAATCCCTCTCCAGTATGCCAAGGGCCTCCTTTTATAGTCAGAAGGGGCTGCCACAGTGGCACACAGGAGGTGGAAAGGCCTACAGTGCTGCGAGCTTATCGCTCGTGTTACAGGACAAGACGCATTTAATGCGTAGCTTAGGTGTCCCTTAGCTTTATTGGGGACGGGAACGAGGCCCGTCCCGTCCGTTGCCGCCTCGCCTTGCTTCGACATGCGCTCAGGCCAGCGGTGCATGCGGCGCCATGTAGGCAGGCAGGCAGCTGAGGTGGCGTGGTGGTAGGGTCTTCACGAAGATCTGCATGCCACCACGCAGGTGTTTGCTGAGTTGGCCTAGAGTCCGCCCGTCGCCACGCAGGTGCCTGCCCAGCTGGTTGAGCTAGCAGCTGCTTGGGGACGGCGGTGGAGTCTTGGTCGACGCGGGCCTGGCTGTGGCCCCGCTGACGCCCTCGGCAATGGCCTTGCCGGGGGCCCGGCAAGGGTCTTGCCGTGGCGTTGCAGTCGTCCCCGGCAAGGCGCTTGCTAGGGGTCTTGTGGATCTCCTCGGCAAGGATCCCGCCGAGGGTCGCCGTCTTCTGGTTCTCATCTAATCTCATATCTCTATGGTCTTGACAAAGATTTGCATGCTACCACGGAGGTGCCTCCCGAGCCCTAGTTCCAATGTGGTTGGTTGAGTTGGAACCCGTGGGCTCAAGGGTGGCTCGCTCTGTTAGCATCGGGAAAGTGCCCCGACAAGGCTCTTGCCGGGGCCGCGGAGGCTGCCCGGCAAGGGCCTTGCCGGGGGAGCCCACCTCGCCCTCTCGCTCTTTGGTATCTTTGGTCCTGACGTTGCCTTGGCCATCTTGTCCTTCGGCTTCTCTCTGGCTCCCCTCCTCTGCCCTGCTTAGTGTGGTCGTGGCGCGCGGCTCCGACTGCACGTGCACAAGTAAAGGGGTACAAAGGTGTGCCCCTACTTTTGTACACCGACAGGAGCCCCCGGGCCTGGGCCACACATAAGCGCGACACGTTGTTGGGCCAGGCCCAGAACGGTGCGCGGGCAGGTGGGCGGATTTTCACCGTAGTAACTCTTCATCCGCTGCGCTTCCCCACGACCCGCATTGAACGTGCGTCGTGGAGGATCGTGCGTGACGTGGGGGGCATGCGTGGGGCGGTTCTCGCATGCATGCGTCACATCGCGGTAAAGAGGCGGCTCGTGCCGTCCCCATAAAAAGAGGGAGGCGTGGAGGCACGGTTCATTTACTGGATGGACTTGGGTCGCAGTCTTCAAGGTGCCCATGCCCCCCCCCCCGATCACGGGGCGGGGAACGGTCGCCTCATCCGTCTTTTCGACCCTGCTCGCTCGCCACGCGTCCTTCATGCAAGTGGCGGGCGTCGGAGGCGGGAAACCGGGCCGTCGCTGATTGGGGCAGTGGGTCGGTCCTGATTCCCTACGCCTTTGACGACTGGATTGGCTGAGTGGGGCGGCCGAGCCTCGACCCCACCCCTTTATAAGGAGGGGGGGGGCGTCGTCCCACATTCCTTCAGCATCCACCCTCCTCCACCTCCGCTTCTTTCTTCCACCTACCATGGCGAGAGGAGGCGTAGGGCCTTCGACGGTGGCGGCGAGGGTTGCTGCTCGTCAGCACGTCCCTCCTTCCCACGAACCCATGGCGGCGGAGCCAGCCATGAGAGGAGGGGAGGGGGCGTGGCCGAGGTCGCCGCGGCGGTCGGGGGAGAGGGGGACGAGGTGGCGCGGCGGCCGTGCCTCCGCCAGCGGTGCCTCCCACGATGGAGGGTCACGTCGGGGACCAGCCCCGCGAGTTCTTCAGCAGGCTGCGCCGGCCACCACGTCGTCGTCTCCGTCTCCCCACCCCCTTCGCTGAGGAGATGGAGCTCGATCCGCCCTAGACCCTCAGATTGCACATGAGGGGCTGCGGGACCGCCAGTACGCGGTCGACGTCGACTTCCCCGCTCCGTATGTTATGTATCTCCGTCATGGATGGAACACATTTCCTCGCATCCATAGCCTGACGGTGGGGCTCGTCCTCTACTCTTCAAGTTAATGGAGGGCGGCCTACTCTCCGTCAAGGTCTTCGGAGATCTTGGAACTCGCCTGAAGTGCTGTGTGGAGAGCTCCTCCGACGATGAAGATTCCTCCTCGAGCGGGAGTGACGAGGAGGACAGCGACAACGACGACGAGGGAGTCGGGCGGCAGGATGCCGACCCCGACTTTGACTAATCGCGTCGCCCCTCCCTCGGCCTCGCGCCCTGCCGAGGGCCTTCCTCGTCAAGCTCTCCAATGGCGCGTTCCCCATCTCCTCCTTGGGCGGCTGGCGTAGGAGGGCCAGAGAAGGCGAAGAAGGCAGGCGACGGCCGTCAACTCGGCGTACGCGGGCACCGAAGCCTTCGTCGCGTATTGTCGGGCTGTTGCCTGATACGTCTCCAACGTATCTATAATTTATGAAGTATTCATGCTATTATATTATCCGTCCTGGATGTTTATGGGCTTTATTATGCACTTTTATATTACTTTTGGGACTAACCTATTGACCCAGAGCCCAGTGCTAGTTCCTGTTTTTTCCCCTAGTTTCAGTGTTTTGAAGAAAAGGAATATCAAACGGATTCGAAACGGAATGAAACCTTCTGGAGGAGTTATTTTTGGAAAGAAAGCAACCCGGGAGACTTGGAGTGCACGTGAGGAAAGCAACGAGGGAGGCACGAGGCAGGGGGCGCGCCCACCCCCCCTGGGCGCGCCCTCCACCCTCGTGGGCCCCTCGTGGCTCCCCTGACGTATTTCTTCCGCCTATATATATCCATATGCGCTAAAACGATCGGGGAATAGAATAGATCGGGAGTTCCGCCGCCGCAAGCCTCTGTAGCCACCAAAAACCAATCGGGACCCTGTTCCGGCACCCTGCCGGAGGGGGGGATCCCTCACCGGTGGCCATCTTCATCATCCCGGCGCTCTCCATGACGAGGAGGGAGTAGTTCACCCTCGGAGCTGAGGGTATGTACCAGTAGCTATGTGTTTGATCTCTCTCTCTCTCGTCTTCTTGAGGTGGTACGATCTTGATGTATCGCGAGCTTTGCTATTATAGTTGGATCTTATGATGTTTCTCCCCCTCTACTCTCTTGTAATGGATTGAGTTTTCCCTTTGAAGTTATCTTATCGGATTGAGTCTTTAAGGATTTGAGAACACTTGATGTATGTCTTGCTGTGTTTATCTGTGGTGACAATGGCATATCACGTGATCCACTTGATGTATGTTTTGGTGATCAACTTGCGGGTTCCACCCATGAACCTATGCATAGGGGTTGGCACACGTTTTCGTCTTGACTCTCCGGTAGAAACTTTGGGACACTCTTTGAAGTTCTTTGTGTTGGTTGAATAGATGAATATGAGATTGTGTGATGCATATCGTATGATCATACCCACGGATACTTGAGGTGACATTGGAGTATCTAGGTGACATTAGGGTTTTGGTTGATATGTGTCTTAAGGTGTTATTCTAATACGAACTCTTGAATAGATTGATCTGAAAGAATAACTTTGAGGTGGTTTCGTACCCTACAATAATCTCTTCGTTTGTTCTCCGCTATTAGTGGCTTTGGAGCGACTCTTTGTTGCATGTTGTGGGATAGTTATATGATCCAATTATGTTATTATTGTTGAGAGAACTTGCACTAGTGAAAGTATGAACCCTAGGCCTTGTTTCAACGCATTGCAATACCTTTTACGCTCACTTTTATCATTAGTTACCTTGCTGTTTTTATAATTTCAGATTACAAAAACCTATATCTACCATCCATATTGCACTTGTATCACCATCTCTTCGCCGAACTAGTTCACCTATACAATTTACCATTGTATTGGGTGTGTTGGGGACACAAGAGACTCTTGTTATTTGGTTGCAGGGTTGTTTGAGAGAGACCATCTTCATCCTACGCCTCCCACGGATTGATAAACCTTAGGTCATCCACTTGAGGCAAATTTGATACTGTCCTACAAACCTCTGCACTTGGAGGCCCAACAACGTCTACAAGAAGAAGGTTGCGTAGTAGACATCATTGCCTCATCTTCTAGCCCCTCCGCCGGCACCGGGATGCTCTCTTGGCGCCTTCTGCTTCTAGCACCTCGCCTAGGCGGTCCTTTCGCCCTCCTGCTGCCTTGTTTCACCTCCCGAGGAGAGGGACAAGAAAGGGATTACGGGCACCTTATCTCTTTTTAGTTTGTAAGCGTGCGGGCACTTGTTAATTTTTAGACTTGTAACCCCCTTGCTCATGTTTTTTATTCCGTACGAACTGTACCTGTATGAGTCATTTTTAATGAAAATGGGTGTTTTGCCGGGTTCTTTGTGCGTGAGCGAGGCCCATGCCAAGGATGAATCCTTGTTATTTCTAAGGTAAACATTGTCGCCCGGCAACAGGCCTTGCCGTCTTCCCCCCCACTTTGGTCGACCATTCTCACGCTCTTGGCGGAGGCAGGGCGAAGCAGGGTTAGGCCCCTCGTTCATTTCTCTTGCCACCGCGGCTACGACCAAGTTTTGACCCAGGGGATAGCTCTTGGGTACCGGAAAAGGGGAGCATGGTGGTTTTAAGAATATAAACGAGGTTTCATATGTCCCAGTTCTATACGGAAGTGCATAATAGGGGATAAAAGACTTATCTGAATCCGCAGCCCCCGGCAACCTTGGCTTGCCGTGGTTGGATCCTTGTGTCTTCAGCCCCCGGCGATCCTGGCTTGCCGGGGCCGGAGCGCCGGTCCATCCTCTTTCTCCCAAGCGGCTCAGGAGATATGTCCACATGCCATGCGAACCAAAGAGGACAGAAAGACGCACACTCGACCTCTAGGCTAGGGGTTAGTCGCCGCTAAGCACTATCAACCCTAACCGAGGAAGAGACTTAACCTAGCAAGCGTGCTATAACTTAGGGCGCAAGCGCTTCATTTATTTATGCTTAGGGTATGCGCCTGGCTTTGTACAGAGGGTTACATGCCTTGCCGGCAAAGCTTGTACAAAAGGTGGCTTGCCGGGGGGCCCGGCAAGCCGCGCCTTATGGGTAAAACTTGCGAAGATGCTCGCTGTTCCAGGAATTGCTCACTGGGATAGCATCTTCAGTCTCCAGGCAGACTGCGCCGGGCCTGGTGACTCGTATTACCCGATAAGGGCCTTCCCACTTCGGCGTCAACTTGTTGGTATTCTTGGCCGACTGAACGCGCCGAAGAACAAGGTCGGCTTCCTCAAAGCTTCGGGCATGAACCTTGCGGCTATGGTAGCGGTGCAAGGCATGCTGGTAGCGTGCTGCTCTCATAGCCGCCCGAAGACGACCTTCCTCAAGGAGCGTTGCTTCATCTTTCCGCAATTGCTCTTGCTCAAGCTCGTCGTAAGCGAGCACTCGAGGTGACCCGTATGTGAGTTCTGTGGGGAGAACTGCTTCTGCCCCGTATACCAGGGCAAAGGGTGTCTGGCCGGTGGCTCGATTTTGCGTTGTCCTGATCGACCAAAGAACTGTCGGCAACTCATCGATCCTGCGCCTTCCGCTCTTGTGCAGCTTGTCAAAAGTCTTTCTCCTCAGGCCTCGCAACACTTCAGCATTTGCCCTCTCTGCTTGGCCGTTGCTCCGTGGGTGTGCCACGGAGGAAAACCACACCTTGCGGCCGAGGTTTTGGATGTATTGCATGAAGGTGTGGCTTGTGAACTACGCTCCGTTGTCGGTGATGACTCTGTTTGGCACACCGAAACGGCAGAATAGTCCCTTGAAGAACTTGACGGCCGACTGTGCTGTCACCTTCCTCACTGCTTCCACCTCCGGCCACTTTGTGAACTTGTCGATTGCAACGTACAAGTATTCAAAGCCCTTGACAGCACGGGGGAAGGGGCCCAGTATGTCGAGCCCCCAGACCAAAAATGGCCAGGAGAGAGGGATTGTTTGAAGGGCTTGAGCTGGTTGATGAAGCTTCTTTGAATGGAACTGACACGCTTCACACTTGGTTACTAGTGCCATTGCATCCTGGAGGGCAGTGGGCCAGAAGAAACCCTACCGGAACGCCTTGCCGGCAAGGGCCCTCGACCCTATGTGGGAGCCACATATGCCTCCGTGTATCTCCGCCAATAGCTCCAGTCCTTCCTCCCGGGGAATACACTTCAATTTCACACCGTTCGATCTCTTTCTGTATAGGACGTCATCGACGAACTGATACATAGCAGATCGACGAGCTACTTTCTCCGCTTCTTCCTGCTCCTCAGGAAGCTCCCTTGTTTGGAGGAATCAGACGGTATGCTGCGCCCATCCCGGAGCCCGGGGCTCAACGGCAAGGACCAAAGGCATTTCTTCTGCCATGGGAGCGGCCGTCTCTACGGCCAGGGCTTGACGGCCTGCCAGAGTCGGTCGCTCCTTGGGAGGCTCAGGGCCCACGGCAACACCCTTGCCGGTGGCCCCTGGGGCTCGGCGGGAAAGTACTTGCCGGGGCCTGATTTCCTCTGCTTGTTCTGCTCCGTTGAAGGTTCAACGGATGGTTGAGTCAACCGAAGCAAAAAGGTACCTAGTTCCACAGGTAGCTTGAATGCAGCGCGCTTTGATAGGTAGTCAGCGATGTCGTTCTCCGCTCGGGGAACGTGCTCCGCTTGTATACCGTCAAAGCGCTCTTCCAGCTTCCTCACCTCATGTACGTAGGCCTCCATCAACGGGCTCTGATAATCCTTGATGACTTGTCTGACGACAAGCTGTGAATCACCCCAGACGATGAGCTTTTTTACTCCGAGGTCTGCCGCGATCCTGAGACCGGCAAGCAATCCCTCGTATTCAGCAGTGTTGTTGGTGGACATCTCCCTGGGAAAGTGCATCTGGATTACATACTTGAGGTGCTCTCCGGTGGGTGCGACGAGCAGCACACCAGCACCGGCGCCTTGCAGCGAGAAAGCTCCGTCAAAGTGCATAATCCAGTCGCGAGTTGTTTCCTTGCCGGGGAGAGTGGTCTCCTGGACCTCTTCGTCAGGCGTTGAGGTCCATTCTGCAATGAACTCTGCGAGGACTCTGCTCTGGATGGTTGAAGTACTTTCGAACTTCAACCCAAAGCTTGACAATTCCAAGGCCCACTCCACAATCCTTCCGGTTGCGTCTGGGTTGTGCAGTATCCATTGCAACGGGAGGCGGGTGACGACGGTGATCTCGTGGGCTTGGAAGTAATGACGCAGCTTCCTCGAGGCCATAAGGAGGCCAAAGAGCAATTTCTGCACACCGGAGTACCTTGACCTAGCCCCCTGCAAGAGGGAGCTGACAAAGTAAATCTCATTTGGCCGCGCGGGCCCCGCCCTGACGGCGTGAGTCTCTGCCGGGAGCCTTGCCTTGCCGGCACCAGGCCCTGTCGGGGGAGTCTCTGACTAGCCGCCCACTGGTCCTACCGTTGCCACTACCTCTTCGTCAATCTCCCTCTACGCCACTAGCGCGGCACTGACCACTTGGTTCGTCGCCGCCAGATACAGCAGCAACGGTTCTTGTGGTTTTGGGGCAACTAGTATCGGCGTAGAGGAAAGGTATCTCTTCAGGTCTTGCAACGCCGCTTCGACCTCTGGGGTCCACTCCATTGGGCCCGCCTTCTTCAGGATCTTGAAAAAAGGAAGGGCGCGCTCGGCAGACTTGGAGATAAATCGGCTCATGGCGGCAACGCAGCCAGTGAGCCGACGCACATCCTTGATCCGCTTGGGCGCCTCAATCTGCTCGATAGCCTTGATCTTGTCTGGGTTTGCCTCGATTCCATGCTGCGACACGAACAACCCAATAAGTTTGCCGGACAGAACGCCGAAGACACACTTCTCAGGGTTCAGCTTGAGGTTGATCTTGCGCAGGTTGGCAAACGTCTCTTCTAAGTCTTGTACAAGAGTCGCCCTGTCCTTGGTTTTGACCACTATGTCACCATATAGGCTTCCATATTTCCTTGTAGCTGGGGTTGAAAACCAATTTGGACTGCCCTTGCAAACGTTGAGCCAGCACTCTTCAAACTGAAAGGCAGCCGTAAAAAGCAGTACGTACCACATGGGGTGATGAATGATGTCTTCTCTTCGTCTTCTCTTGTCATGAAGATCTGGTGGTAGCCCGAGTAGGCATCGAGGAATGATAACAGATCACACCCGGCCGTGGAGTCAACAATCCGGTCGATGCCACATCCTCAACCTTGTTCATCGCCAGCTCTTCGCGCATCTTGCGGTTGCGCATGTTCTGATGGAACACGCTGATCACGGCGGCGGGATGAACATCGGGGATGTTGTACTGCTGTGACAGCCTGGTTTTTGCCCTCCTTTATTTGCTTGATTTTTCATTTGCATTGATTTTGAAATTTGGATTTTTTGAATCTTTTCATATGGACTTAAACACTTGGGTACCCTTGGCTTTCACCCAAGTGCATCATTTCTCTCCCTAACCATCATTCCCTCTCTGATCCTACCCAAAATAATATTTGGAATATTTTTCTTAAATGAAAAATATTCATTTTTCCTCTCTGAAACCCTAGCTAGTTCAATGAGCTCGATAGCAACCCCAATTTTTCTGGCTCACAAAAATCTGAGAAAATTCACAAATATTCTTTGAACCCTAGGGCACCTTCCTGAGCAAAACTATTTCATCACTTTTTGGAATATTTTTGCTACAGAAAATATTTTCTGTTCTGGACAGAGATGGTGGTTTCTACAGCAACTACCATTTTACTTGCTCCATTGTGCCTGAACTTTCTTGTGCATCTTCACCTTAGTAGATGATGGCTAGCCTCCAAAGCACAGCCCCCAACTCCCAGCCATTTGACCTCAGTAACCTCTAAAAGTTATTGATCAGAAACTTACCTGGCTTGTAAAATCTTCTCTACTGCATCTGGAGCCAAACCAAAGCATGGTAATCTTCAAAACTACCACGAACAACAAGCCAGACATGATCTTTGGACGTTGGTCGGCCTGAGGGAAGAGTTCATGCGGTGACCACACGTGTTCATGATGCCAGCATGCATGTCGACGCGCTTCAAGTGCCGCCGAGCGCTCTGTTTCGCGCGTGCTCGCTTCCCCGACTGCCCGAGCGTGCCAAACTTCGCCACCATCTTCGTCTCAACTCCCTTAACTCCCGCTGGCACTCGCCGACGCCGGAGCTCGCCGCAGCGAGCACGGGCGCGGTCCGGCCAACGCCATAGTGCGCTCTACACTGTGCTCGTCGCCTTCCTCTTGATCCTGTGCTCGTCCCCGTTCGCCCACAGTCTCCGCGTGAGTTGCGTCGCCTTCTCCTTCTCTCACTGACGCTGCTCATCGTCAGGCGCAGTGTCCAGGTGTCGCCGGCGAAGCCCGAGCCACCCCCGACGCTCGCCTATAAAAGGAGCCACCCCCAGCCTCCTCGAGCACCATCCTCCACTCCCACACACTCCAGAAACGTGTAGATAGCCGTAGCCCGGTCGGGCAAGCCGCGGGCTGCCGTCCCCGAGCTCGAGCTCACCGGCAATCCCCTCGGGTCGTCGCGGTAGCTCCAGCCCCTCCCAGGCCAGGGCGACCCTTCCAGAGACTCCGCCTCTCTCCGGTGAAGCCGTCCCGCCCACTTGGAGCCCCTGGAGTTGCCTCTGCACGCCGTCTTCCTCATCTCCGGTGACCACCGCTCTCTGCCTCCGCTTGCGAGGTCGATTCTGACGCAGTCCGACCACCCCTAGCTACGCTAAGGGTACGGGCAGGTGCGCATCCATCCCCTCTCTCGATCCCTCCCTCTCGTTTGGGCTAAGGAGCCCTTGTCGCCGGCGAGAGCTCCGGCGAAGCCGCGACCCCCTCTGTTTCCTCCTCGCTCTCCCCCTCGCCTGACTAGCGGGGCCCGCTAGTCAGCCACTCTATACGCGCGCAGAGCGGTACGAGTGGTGGCGAGAACTCCGGCGAAGCCGCGACCCCCTCTGTTTCCTCCTCCCTCTCCCCCTCGCCGTACTAGCGGGGCCCACTAGTCAGCCACTCTGTATGCGCGCGAAGCACCCCGAGGCTTTACGCCTTCGACGTCACCCCCCCTCAGTTTGTTTTATTTAAATTCAAATTCATTTAATTTACAGAGATCATCAAACAGCTATAACTCTTCAACCATAAGTCCAAATGAATTGATTCTTTTTGCATTGTGTTCTTTGCAAATAAATCTAGCAGCTCACCAAAGATGAGATTTTTCTGTGCTGCCCAGATTTTCTGGTGATTTTCAGAAGGGTTCTTGATATTTTCTTCTTGTGTTTAAAATTATTTTCAGAGGGTGGGCCTTGTCTTGAGGATCACCAGAAGGCTTGTGAACCTCATCTGCACTAAGGCAAGCCACAGCAACATTTTCATGGTTCCATTTCAATATTTATGATTTTCTTACTTGAATGAAAAGTTTAATCCATGCATTTAAATAACTATTATGTTATTTTTATTCTGTTAAGTGCTTGTTTTAGTTAATATGCTTGATTTACAGAATGTTTGAAACTAACTTAGCTGGTAAGGAATCTAGGATTCATTTGTCATGATGAAAGAATAATATTGTGATACAAATGAGTAATTACTTAAAGTTATTTTCTTGCATGAGTAAAATAATAAAAATTTGCTAGAAAATATTCTGGTTAAAGTAAGGTTTTTCCTAACCAGAAAAGTGGCATAAGTTGTTGATGCTTATGCTTAGTGTGAATACGGTTGACTCGGTCATTTCCATTAATATGTGATGCATAGGTTAAGTTGCATTTCATGGCATACTATGACATAGGTTATTTTTACTTTAAGTTGAACCTAAATATAACTCAACTTGAACATATCGTTGGCTGGGTCATGGTGCCACTGAATCGAGTTTTTCCCAGTGCAACCACATTTGCCTTATGGGAGGCCTTGATTCAGTCTGTTGTCATGCCTCTGGTCGGTGCCTCCAACTAGGGAAGGTTATGGGCTTGCTTACCCTGGCCCGGTAAGCAGACATAACCTTGTCTGCCCGTTGTTGAGATTATGGTACCGAGTCTCCTTGTGTCTTTGGTAGACATGGGGCCACCCAGGACTAGCCTAGTGGGGATTGTGTCGGAGTGACCGAGAGAGTGTCATGGCAATGGAGGGGTTTCATCGGAATGCCGTTGGTCCACCCGAATGGGAGTGCGAGGCCATGGGTTCCGTGGTGTGGGTACAGTGTGCTACCTCTGCAGAGTGTATAATCTATCGATAGCCGAGTCCACGGTCACGGACACGCTCGTAGTAGGTCCCACCATGGGTCAACGTTAAATAAATTTTGCACACTAAGTTATGAACTTTGCACTGTTGATGATGGCGGAAAGGCCATCGAGATGTTCGAGACCAAGCATTGGTCGTGGTTGTGATCGCCGTAAGGATCACGAGCCACCCATGTCAAGACCACGATGGTGGTTTGTTCGTGATCCGAGAACGATCATGGTTGGTAAGTCGGTCCCGAGGGACGTTTATCACAAGAGCATGGTAACAGCATGCTGAAACATTATTGCATTATTAATTGATTAATTATCATGATATTGTTTGTCATTATGATTATGCATGTTGTGAGCTTGCAAGTACATTCAATGTACTGACCTGGCGTGTCATGCCAGATTTCAGGAAAGTCTCGTTGGAAAGGAACGCTGCTCGAGTCTAGATCGTGTCCACATCGGTGTCCCTGTGCTATGGAGTTTCTGCTACGACGTTGTTCCGCTGCCGCGTAGTTGTTATGATCGAGGCCCCTTTATGTTCACTAAATAATGTACATATTGTTCAGCCGCACCGTGTGTGCCGCTTGGCCTCGACCCCATTGTAATATAAACTCTGGTCCGCTAGCATTAATAAAGCGTTTGTTTTCTGTACCAAGATGTTGTGTGTTGCCAGAAGACATGGTCTCTGGGCTGGCAATGCATGGTAAACCGGTCGCTCTGAGCCGGGGTGCCACAACGCTTTGTATCAGAGCCGCGCTGACTGTACGCCACGCTAGACTACGACGTGTTAACTGGACGTTAGATACGAGTTTAAGTTGAGTGCCGGTAGCAATTGTAGCTGGTTGTTGCATTGCATGCACTTGCTTTATTTTTTTATGCTTACCTGCTAATGGTTGTGAGTGTAGATGGCTCCGGTGCCGTTTCCGTGCCAGTTGCAGCTGATGCCGTACACGTCAACGCACCTCCTTCGTAACGTGTGGCGTCGGTTGTACCCCCTCGGAGACGATCCAGTCTATCGTGTGTACCGGGAGCGTCTAGCTGATTCAGTATATGAGTATCACATAGTGGTTACTCTGCGCACTAGTTCCGACTCCAGCTCTTACACTCGTACTTCTCGGAGCGGTTACGCCTCTACTGCTTCTCAGGCTGTCCAGTTTGCTGCATTCGAGGTCCTTGTCGAGCTTCGCTACAACGAGGTCCGAATGCAGAACCACCCAAGTTTCTATTACTACCCTTCTCTGCACGACAATGGTCGTGTCCGTTTCCCTATCATTGATCCGGAGTCTGATAGTGTTGCTAGCCACCTTGCCCGTTATGTCACTGCTAGCTATCTTATGATCCACGAGCTGGCTCGAGAGCTGACTCGTGCCCGTATTGCTTTAGCCACTGCTTTAGTCACTACTAGATCTGCCACTACTCCATCCTCTCTGGGATTTACTCCTTATATTCTAGCCAGTTCTAGTTCCCCTCTTTCACCGGTTACTCCCCCGAGTAGCTCGGGCGCCTCGACGGTGAACCCTCTCAGTGCCCCTGCTGAGTGGGTTACACTTCTCGGCACTCCTGTAGCCCCGATGATTCACCCTACCCCTGCCCCTGAGGGAGAGCCCTCTAGGAAGCTTCGTCGCTACCTTTAACCCGGAGGTCTCAGTTAACCTCGTCAGTTCAGGATCCGAGTCCGCATCAGGAGAGGACCCCGTAGCACCAGCAGAGCAGTAGAGCCCCTAAGTATCCGCAGTCATTGGGATGATGTCCGAATATAGTAGCACAAGTCATGATGTTTCGTTGCATGTATGAGAGTAGTTGAACCTGGCATGTTGGCTATCTTTCATGTATGAGTCTATGTATAATTATGTTGGAACTCTATTTTTATTCGCCGTGTTTTCCTCGTCATTTCGGTTTTTCTCGGCCTTTTGTTGCTGGCTTTTCCCCAATTTATTTTGAACGTTTCTCATCTCGGTTGCGTTACCTTGGGAAAAATCATAATAGGATGCCGCGGGGAGGCAGCAGCAGCAACGTTCGCGAGGGTACCCCTGTTCGTCGTTCCGCACGACAGACAGGACACTCCCCCGAGCCGTACGTTCCGCCACCGCCTCCCCCGCCAAATCCGCCCTCCACCGAGCAAATTATGCGTATGTTTGAGGAAAGACGGAACAACGATCTGATTGAAATATTAAGAAGTGTGCAAGCTATGGTTGGACAGAATGGAAATCAGAACGGTCATTACTCCAAGCTGTCAGATCTTCAAAGAACCAAGCCACCCAGTTTCTGTCAGATTGTTGATCCCTTGGATGCAGACGATTGGTTGCGTACCATTGAGAAAAAGCTTGAGATTGCTCGTACTGAAGAAAATGATAAAGTCCCATTTGCAACTCATTATCTTGAAGGCGCTGCTACCATATGGTGGGAAAATGCAAAAGCCATGTGGCCTGCTGATGAAGAAATCACCTGGGAAAAATTCAAGGAGCAGTTCCGAAATATCATATCCCTACTTGAGTTATGAAGACTAAGCAGCGTGAATTTCTCACACTCGTCCAAGGAAATCAGTCTGTGGGTGAATATTTGCAAAAATACAATCATCTGGTCCGTTACTCCCTTTATGACGTGGCCACCAAAGAAATAAAGATTGACAGATTTCTTGGTGGATTAAATCCGCAACTCCGGTGTACTCTCAGTATGTTAGATTTCCCTGATTTCCAAACCCTAGTGAACAAGGCTTTCATTGCTGAAAGGGAGCACAAGCTGGTATCAGATACTAGGCCTGTTAACAACGACAACAAGCGTAAGTTTGAGCCAAAGATGGATAGGCAACCAGTGCAAAAGGCTCGTACCTGGCAGCAGACTTAGGTGGAATACAAGCCCAATTGGCAACAGAATGTTAACAAGACCACCACTCAAGTCAAGAATGTCATGACCAACCCAGTGCATGAGGAGCGCCAGCGCAACAATTCTTGCTTCAGTTGTGGGCAAAACGGACATTATGCCAGACAGTGCCCCAAGAACACCAAAGCAAATGCTCTAGTCAGGCCACAAGTTAACTATATGGAGTCATGTCTGACCTAGCAAAACTTTACTGGGTACGTACATCACCTCTCCGCCAATGAAGCCCAAGAGAACCCCGAAGTCGTCATTGGTATGTTTTCTATTAATAACATACCTGCAGTAATTTTATTTGACTCTGGGGCTTCCCACTCTTTTATTTCTCGGAGTTTTGTTGCCCAAAACAACCTTCCTTGTTCGATTTTGGGCAAAAATATGCTGGTACAAACCCCGGGATCTTTAATCAAGAGCAATCTGGTCTGTTGCAATCTGGAAATCAATATCAACGGAGTCGGTTTTCCAACTTCTTTGATAATTCTTGAGTCCGACAAGTTGGATGTTATATTGGGTATGAACTGGTTGACCCAATATCAAGTTTGCATAAACTGCGCAACCCGAGAAGTCACTTTGACCAGTCAGAATGGGCAGACTACAAATTTCTATGCTCGCCAAAGCATATCCAAGAAAGAGATGGTCTTCACCGTTGTGGCTGAATTGGAATCAATTCCTGTGGTCGGTGAGTTTCTTGATGTATTTCCAGAAGAGCTGCCAGGCATGCCGCCAGATCGAGAGCTTTAGTTTGCAATAGATCTTGTGCCCGGAACTGCACCGTTATACAAGAAGTATTACCGGATGCCCTCATCGGAATTAGTGGAGCTAAAGAAGCAGCTTGATGAATTGCTCCAGAAAGGATATATCCGTCCCAGCTCTTCACCATGGGGATCACCTGCTATTTTCGTGGACAAAAAGGATGGCAGTCTCCGCATGTGTGTGGATTACCGATAGTTGAATGAGGTCACCATCAAAAATAAATATCCGCTGCCAAGGATTGATGATCTGTTTGATCAGCTCAGTGGGGCCAAGGTATTCTCTAAAATTGATTTACGGACCAGATATCATCAGCTCAAGATTAAAAAGGAAGATATTCCTAAGACCGCATTCACTACTCGGTACGGTCTTTATGAATATACAGTTATGTCCTTTGGTCTCACCAATGCCCCTGCTTTCTTCATGCATATGATGAACAAAGTATTCATGGACTTCCTTAACAAGTTCGGTAGTCTTCATCGATGACATACTCATTTACTCCAAGGGTGAATAAGATCACAAGAATCACCTCCGAGCAGTGTTACAACGACTCCGCGACCATCAGCTTTACGCCAAATTCAGTAAATGTGAGTTTTGGCTCAAGCAAGTTGGGTTTCTCAGACATATACAATCCGACGAAGGTATAGCCGTTGACCCGAGCAAAGTAAAGGATGTGCTCGATTGGTTGCCACCCACAACCGTAACACAGATCCGAAGTTTCCTTGGATTAGCCGGATATTATCGTCGTTTCATTGAATGATTTTCCAAGATTGCTAAACCCATGATAGAGCTGCTCAAAAAGGATAAGAAGTTTGAATGGACTAAGGACTGTGAGAAAAGTTCCAACGAGCTAAAGATACGGCTGACAACTGCACCTGTATTAACTCTTCCGGATATCTAGCGCAGTTTTGATGGGTACTGTGACGCCTCCAGACAAGGACTTGGATGCGTACTTATGCAAGACGGCAAGGTAGTAGCATATGCATCACGACAGCTACGACCCCACAAAGGAAATTATCCTACTCATGATTTGGAATTGGCCGCGGTGGTTCATGCGCTAAAAATTTGGAGACACTACCTCATGGGAAAAAGGTGCCAAATTTTTACTGATCACAAAAGTCTCAAGTATATATTTACTCAGCCGAATTTAAATCTCCGTCAACGAAGATGGCTTGAGTTGGTCAAGGATTATGATCTTGGAATAAGTTACCACCCGGGTAAGGCCAACGTGGTTGCCGATGCACTCAATCGAAAGCCTGTCAGCCTAAATGTCATATTGAAATCCTTGCCTCCTGAACTTCAAGAGGAGATCGCTCAGCTTGACCTGGTCATAGTTAATGTTGGCCTCGCTAATGTTTTGGAAGTCACCCCCACACTTGAGGAAGAGATCCACAAGGCCCAGCCAGCTGACATCGAGCTACAAAAATGTGTCAAGAGCCCGACGGCAGGACAGACCCCAGATTTCTCAAAGGACAAACTCGGTACCCTCCGGTTCCGTGGAAGGATTTGTGTACCCAATCAGCCGGACTTAAAGAAGAAAATCATGTCGGAAGCACACGAATCCTCATATTCCATTCACCCGGGAGGTACGAAAATGTATGAGGACCTTAGACAAATATTCTGGTGGGATGGAATGAAGAGAGACATTGCTTATTTTGTGGCCTGTTGCGACATATGCAACAAGGTGAAGGCAGAGCATCAGAAGCCAGCAGGACTCCTCCAACCGCTGCCGGTTTCGCGTTGGAAATGGGATGATGTTTGTATGGATTTCATTACAGGACTGCCTAAGACTCAGCGAGGCAATGATGCAATCTGGGTCATAGTGGACACCTTAACTAAGGTTGCTCACTTGATTCCGATCAGCACCAGATATCGAGCGGATCAACTTGCACAGCTGTATGTATCCAGAATAGTCAGTCTGCATGGAGTCCCCCGAACCATCACTTCCGACCGAGGTACCCTGTTTACCTCCACTTTTTGGTCACGTCTCCATCAAGCCTTGGGGACAACGCTGAAATATAGTATTGCTTATCATCCTCAGACGGATGGACAGACCGAGCGGGTAAACCAAATACTCGAAGATATGTTGCGAGCCTGTGCTTTAGCCCAAGGACCTAAATGGGAAGACTGCTTGCCATATGCCGAGTTTTCATATAACAACAGTTTCCAGACTAGTCTAAAAATGTCACGGTATGAAGCTTTGTATGGCCGTAAGTGCCGCACTCCTTTAAATTGGTCTCAAACTGGAGATAGCCGTAGCTTTGGAACGGATCTCATGATGGAAGTTGAGCAACAAATTAAGGAAATCAGGGACAGACTGCAATTGGCCAAATCTCGACAGAAGAGTTATTATGATGCAAAGCACCGACAGATCAGTTTTGAACCCGGAGAACACGTACACCTCCGAGTCACTCCTATGAAAGGAGTCAAGAGATTTCAGACTCGTGGAAAGTTGGCACCTAGATTTATTGGTCCATTTCCAGTCATGTCCCGAGTGGGCTCTGTTGCATATCAGTTGGAACTACCCCCTAAATTATCGGACGTGCACAATGTGTTTCATGTTTCCCAGTTAAGGCGATGTATATCCCCGCCTGAGAAAAGGACTGCTATGGCTGAGATAGAATTGGAAAATGTTTTAACCTATGAAGAGAGACCGTTTAGAATTTTGGATCAGATGGAAAGGGTCACTCGCAGTAAAGTAAGAAAATTCTACAAAGTTCAGTGGGAGCCTCACACAGAGTCAGAATCAACTTGGGAGCGGGAAGAATTTCTACAGTCACATTATCCAGAGTGGTTTTCCCAAGAAACCGAATCTCGAGGACGAGATTCATTCTAAGTGGGGGAGGTTTGTGACAGCCTGGTTTTTGCCCTCCTTTATTTGCCTGATTTTCCATTTGAATTAATTTTGAAATTTGGAGTTTTTGAATCTTTTCATATGGACTTAAACACTTGGGTACCCTTGGCTTTCACCTAAGTGCATCATTTCTCTCCCTAACCATCATTCCCTCTCTGATCCTACCCAAAATAATATTTGGAATATTTTTCTTAAATTAAAAATATTCATTTTTCCTCTCTGAAACCCTAGCTAGTTCAATGAGCTCCAAAGCAACCCCAATTTTTCTGGCTCACAAAAATCTGAGAAAATTCACAAATATTCTTTGAACCCTAGGGCACCTTCCTGAGCAAAAATATTTCATAACTTTTTGGAATATTTTTGCTGCAGAAAATATTTTCTGTTCTGGACAGAAATGGTGGTTTCCACAGCAACTACCATTTTACTTGCTCCATTGTGTCTGAACTTCCTTGTGCATCATCACCTTAGTAGATGATGGCTAGCCTCCAAAGCACAGCCCCCAACTCGTCGCCTTCTCCTTCTCAAACTGACGCTGCTCGTCACCGGGCGCATTGTCCAGGTGTCGCCAGTGGAGCCCGATCCACCCCCGACGCTCGCCTATAAAAGGAGCCACCCCCAGCCTCCTCGAGCACCATCCTCCACTCCCACACACTCCACAAACGTGTAGATAGCCGTAGCCCGGTCGGGCAAGCCGCGGGCCGCCGTCCCCGAGCTCGAGCTCACCGGCGATCCCCTCGGGTCGTCGCGGTAGCTCCAGCCCCTCCCAGGCCAGGGCGACCCTTCCAGAGCCTCCGCCTCTCTCCGGTGAAGCCATCCCGTCCACTTGGAGCCCCTGGAGTTGCCTCTGCACGCCGTCTTCCTCATCTCCGGCGACCACCGCTCTCTGCCTCCGCTTGCGAGGTCGATTCTGACGCAGTCCGACCACCCCTAGCTACGCTAAGGGTACGGGCAGGTGCGCCTCCATCCCCTCTCTCGATCCCTCCCTCTCGTTTGGGCTAAGGAGCCCTCGTCGCCGGCGAGAGCTCCGGCGAAGCCGCGACCCCCTCTGTTTCCTCCTCCCTCTCCCCCTCGCCTGACTACCGGGGCCCGCTAGTCAGCCACTCTATACGCGCGCGGAGCGGTACGAGTGGTGGCGCCCCGACGCTTTACGCCTTGGACGTCACCCCCGCTCAGTTTGTTTGATTTAAATTCAAATTCATTTAATTTACATAGAGCTTCAAATAGCTATAACTCTTCAACCATAAGTCCAAATGAATTGATTCTTTTTTGCATTGTGTTCTTTGCAAAGAAATCTAGCAGCTCACCAAAGATGAGATTTTTCTGTGCTGCCTAGATTTTCTGGTGATTTTCAGAAGGGTTCTTGATATTTTCTTCTTGCGTTTAAAATTATTTTCAGAGGGTGGGGCTTGTATTGAGGATCACCAGAAGGCTTGTGGACCTCATATGTACTAAGGCAAGCCACAACAACATTTTCATGGTGCCATTTCAATATTTATGATTTTCTTACTTGAATGAAAAGTTTAATCCATGCATTTAAATAACTATTATGTTATTTTTATTCTGTTAAGTGCTTGTTTTAGTTAATATGCTTGATTTACAGAATGTTTGAAAGTAACTTAGCTGGTAAGGAATCTAGGATTCATTTGTCATGATGAAAGAATAATATTGTGATACAAATGAGTAATTACTTAAAGTTATTTTCTTGCATGAGTAAAATAATAAAAATTTGCTAGAAAATATTCTGGTTAAAGTAAGGTTTTTCCTAACCAGAAAAGTGGCATAAGTTGTTGATGATTATGCTTAGTGTGAATATGGTTGACTCAGTCATTTCCATTAATATGTGATGCATAGGTTAAGTTGCATTTTATGGCATACTATGACACCGGTTATTTTTACTTTATGTTGAACCTAAATATAACTCAACTTGAACATATCGTTGGCCGGGTCATGGTGCCACTGAATCGAGTTTTTCCCAGTGTAACCACATTTGCCTTATGGGAGGCCTTGATTCGGTCCGTTGTCATGCCTCTGGTCGGTGCCTCCAACTAGGGAAGGTTATGCGCTTGCTTACCCTGGCCCGGTAAGCAGAAATAACCTTGTGTGCCTGTTGTTGAGATTATGGTACCGGGTCTCCTTGTGGGATTGTTTTGGCCACGACGGTGGTCGTTGTGTCTTTGGTAGACATGGGGCCACCTAGGAATAGCCCAGTGGGGATTGTGCCGGAGTGGCCGGTAGAGTGTCATGGCAATGGAGGGGTTTCGTCGGAATGCCGTTGGTCCACCAGAATGGGAGTGCGAGGCCATGGGTTCCGTGGTGTGGGTACAGTGTGCTACCTCTGCAGAGTGTATAATCTATCGATAGCCGAGTCCACGGTCACGGACACGCTCGTAGTAGGTCCCACCATGGGTCAACGTTTAATAAATTTTGCACACTAAGTTATGAACTTTGCACTATTGATGATGGCGGAAAGGCCATCGAGATGTTCGAGACCAAGCATTGGTCGTGGTTGTGATCGCCGTAAGGATCACGAGCCTCCCATGTCAAGACCACGATGGTGGTTTGTTCGTGATCCGAGAACGATCACGGTTGGTAAGTCGGTCCCGAGGGACGTTTATCACAAGATCATGATCACAGCATGCTGAAACATTATTGCATTATTAATTGATTAATTATCATGATATTGTTTGTCATTATGATTATGCCTGTTGTGAGCTTGCAAGTACATTCAATGTACTGACCTGGCGTGTCATGCCAGATTTTAGGAAAGTCTCGTTGGAAAGGAGCGCTGCTCGAGTCTAGATCGTGTCCACATCGGTGTCCCTGTGCTATGGAGTTTCCGCTATGGCGTTGTTCCGCTGCCGCGTAGTTGTTATGATCGAGGCCCCTTTATGTTCAGTAAATAATGTCCATATTGTTCAGCCGCACCGTGTGTGCCGCTTGGCCTCGACCCCATTGTAATATAAACTCTGGTCCGCTGGCATTAATAAAGCGGTTGTTTTCTGTACCAAGATGTTGTCTGTTGTAAAAAAGACATGGTCTCTGGGCTGGCAATGCATGGTAAACCGCTCTGAGCCGGGGTGCCACAACTGCACCTGGCTGAACCTCTGGATGTACTTGCGCAGGGTTTCCCCTTCCTTCTGGGGAATGATATGCAGATCACTGGCCTGGCCATGAGCTTGGTGGCCCCCGGTGAAGTCACCAATGAACTCATGGCACAGATCCGACCAAGAAGAGATGGATTCCGCCGGCAAGTGCATCAACCAAGACATGACGTTGGGCTTCAGTGCCAAAGGGAAGTAATTGGCAAGCACCTTGTCATCGCGAGCTCCGGCAGCTTGCATCGCGATGGTGTAGATGCTGAGGAACTCTGACGGATGGGTCTTGCCGTTGTACTTCTCGCCAACGTCGGGCTTGAACATGCGGTGGGACGGCCACTGGAACTACCGTAGCTCACAGGTAAAAGCTGGGCAATCCACCTCGTAAGGTAGGCCGCCGGAGCTCCCCGGCGCTGGGTGGTCCATAGCGGGTCCCTCCCGCTTGTCCGACTGGTGGCGCGTATCGCGCCGGCGCTCGATAGTGGTTCGAGCATCTTCGTGGGCTCGTTCTCGAAGAACTTGGTGTTGGTCGCGGTGGGTCCGTGGGTCGGACGACGCTATGGAAATATTATCACAAGCGTCATCGCGACGGACCCACACCCGTTGTGGCTGGCGTGGAGGAGGAGAGTGCACCATGGCCGCAGCACCCCCGGCCCCTCCACCGCTGGCATGCGGTGGTTCGACGGAGCGCCGGCCCGAAGGCCCCACCGGTCGTGGATCATCTGTATTGGCGACGGCGATGAGGCTCCAGATGGTAGCTCTCCACTCGTCGAGCTTCTCCGCAGTATGAGGGAAGTCGAGGAGCAGCTGCGCGCACGCCAAAGCTTCCGCTGGCGTGGGTGGTGCTGATAGCTGCGTGGACCGTGGCGCGCTTCGACTTCTAACTACATTAGATGGAGCTCTACCATGGCCCAGCGGCTGCGTGCCATTTTCGCCAGCACTTCTGCGAGCATGCTGGACTCCTTCGTCCCGCGACGATGCACAGGGCTCTTCCCACGGTAGTGTCCGGGGTCTCCATCATGGTGGCGCTGCTTGTCGCGCGTACCCTGGGAAGAGCGCACTGTGGGCGCCGACGTGTGCGTCTTGGAGGTTGCTGCGCCGCCCGTGGGTGGCACAACGACACTTCTGGAGGGCCCCGCGCCGCCTGTGGGGGGCCCAGCTCTGTCTTTGGATTTGGCGGCATGCGGCCCGTCGCCTGGCGCAAGGACGACGCCGCTCGCCAGGCTCTGACTGCCAGAGCGATGCTGGTGCTCGCGGACTGCGGCCCGGGTCCTGTCCGCGACCGGCCCGCTGCTCGCCCGCACTGGCACGGGCCGTTCGGCTCCCGACGAGCCGATCGCCGTGATCGTCTTCTTCTTGGGAGCCATGCCGATGAAGAACTGCTAGGCTAACTACTAGACCAGATTCTCACAATTGCGCCCCCTACCTAGCGCGCCAAAGATGTCGGTGGGAAACGACAGCTATGGGATCACAAGAATCCCTACTACGGTTGCCGGGGCGCAGGGTTGTGAGAAGAGCAGGATTAGCAGTCAACACAAGGATCGTTTACCCAGGTTCGGGCCGCGAGGATGCGTAATACCCTAGTCCTGCTTTGGTGTCTATTTGAGAGAGTTCTTGAGCTCTCGAACTAGCTATGGTGGTTGCGTAGTTCAAAAGAGCCGAATCCCTCTCCAGTATGCCAAGGGCCTCCTTTTATAGTCGGAAGGGGCTGCCACAGTGGCACACAGGAGGTGGAAAGTCCTACAGTGCTGCGAGCTTATCGCTCGTGTTACAGGACAAGTCACATTTAATGGGTAGCTTAGGTGTCCCTTAGCTTTATTGGGGACGGGAACGAGGCCCGTCCCGTCCGTTGCCGCCTCGCCTTGCTTCGACATGCGCTCAGGCCAGCGGTGCATGTGGCGCCATATAGGCAGGCAGGCAGCTGAGGTGGCGCGGTGGTAGGGTCTTCACGAAGATCTGCATGACACCATGTAGGTGTTTGCTGAGTTGGCGTAGAGGCCGCCCGTCGCCATGCAGGTGCCTGCCCAGCTGGTTGAGCTAGCAGCTGCTTGGGGACGGCAGTGGAGTCTTCGTCGACGCGGGCCTGGCTGTGGCCCTGCTGACGCCCTCGGCAAGGGCTTTGTCGGGGGCCCGGCAAGGGTCTTGCCGTGGCATTGCAGTCGTCCCCGGCAAGGCGCTTGCCGGGGGTCTTGTGGATCTCCTCAGCAAGGATCCCGCCGAGGGTCGCCGTCTTCTGGTTCTCATCTGATCTCATATCTCTATGGTCTTGACAAATATTTGCATGCTACCACGGAGGTGCCTCCCGAGCCCTAGTTCCAATGTGGTTGGTTGAGTTGGAACCCGTGGGCCCAAGGGTGGCTCGCTCTGTTAGCATCAGGCAAGTGCCCCGGCAAGGCTCTTGTCGGGGCCGCGGAGGCTGCCCCGGCAAGGGCCTTGCCGGGGGAGTCCACCTCGCCCTCTCGCTCTTTGGTATCTTTGGTCTTGGTGTTGCCTTGGCCATCTTGTGCTTCGGCTTCTCTCTGGCTCCCCTCCTCTGCCCCGCTTAGTGTGACCGTGGCGCGCGGCTCCAACTGCCCGTGCACAAGTAAAGGGGTACAAAGGTGTGCCCCTACTTTTGTACACCACAGTCGGGGACGAGCGATGGTCTTTTCCTACCAATCTATCCCCCTAGGAGCATGCGTGTAATACTTGGTTTTTGATGACTTGTAGATTTTTACAATAAGTATGTGAGTTCTTTATGACTAATGTTGAGTGTCGGGTGGTTGGTGCGACATATGCCAAGGGATGGCTTGTCATTGTGGGAGCCAATAAAACGTCGCTGGTGCCCGGAAACGGGATGAGGCGAAGACATGCACGCCGGCGAATCTTACCCAGGTTCGGGGCTCTCCGAGGAGATAACACCCCTAGTCCTGCTCTGCGGGGTCTCCGCATGATCACTAGATCGATAAAGGGTAGCTACAATCGCTCCTAGAGCTGTTGAGATCAAGGGAGAAGAAGAACAAGGCTAGCTCTTGCTTCTCTCTATCTATGGTGTGTGTGCTATGCTTAGAAGGCAGCTCTATGCTCAGAGGCCAACTATGCTTGGGTGCCAACCCTTTGCATGGGTGCTCCGGGGGGTTTATATAGGCCTACCCCCCGGGGGTACAATGGTAATCCGACTGGGAACTGGTCCCAGCCGTCAGTGTCTACGCTCGCCGGCTTCTCCGCCGGCTGCTGGGCCCCGCCGGCTGGTGGGTCCCGTCGGCTGCCGGCTACTTGGTCGACAGGCCGGCCCCACCGCCTAGGGTCTTGTCGGCGGCCGCTTACTGTAGCCTTGCCTGTGATGACAAGGGCTTTGTCAAGGTAAGCATGGCTACAGTGGGCCGCCTTGGGGGCTATCACTGTAGCCTTACCTCGTCTTGTCTCCTTAATGGGGCTCCTGCTTCAAGGAAGGGAGTAGCCGGCTTCTGGAGGCCGGCTATGCTCTTGGCCGACCGGGAAAGGCCGGGCCGCCTTCACGCCTCACTCTGGCTGAAGGGGCCAGCAGTCCTTGGGCCGTACAGGAGTGGGTCGTGGATGACGTCGAGGCTAGCATGGCTACAGTGCCGAGCCGCACGGGAGACGTTCGTCCCGTACGGCCTCCTGTAGCCATGCCCGCCTCGGGCTTCGGGGGTAGTGGGGCCGCACTGTGGCCACACCCCGTCGTGTCGCTGTTATGTGGGAACAACTTTGGTGGTTGTGGTCTCGGCCGGCTACTAGGAGCCGGCGTCCCTCTTGGCCGGCTTCTTGGAGTCGGCCACCCCGTAGTCGTCCTGGGGAGAGGTTACTCGAGGCTGGGTCGCCTTCTGGGAGTCGGGTTTAGAGGTAGCCCGCTAGGGAAGGCGGCCCAAATGCTTGGAGCGCTTGAAGGCCCAAAGGCCTGATAATTTTTCTGAAGAGCCAGGGGTAGTCGGTTTGGCTACCCGTGGCCAATTACTCCGACAGTAGTCCCCGAAGCTGGTTGGGCTTCGAGGTGGAGCAAGGGTTGAGAAGCTCGATCAGCTTCCTATCTTGACAAGCCGGCAGCTGGGAGCCGGCCTTGGTCAGGTGCGCCGCCCGAGTCGAAATCTTCTGGAGTCGGAGGGCAGGAACCCACAGGCACGTGCACCGGGCCGCGGGCCGGCCACGGGCCGTTGGCGAACCACGTGGCCGGAAAGCCTGCCAGCCCACGCGCGTGACGGGACGTCGCCGCAGGGCGGGGGCCCGCCACGTCCGCGCCCCGGCCCAGGCGCGGATCCTTTGTATCCCGAAACCGCCCGCACGTTCCGTGCGGCAGTTTCGGCTCGCATTTATGCGCTATAATCGCGAGACGTGGGGGGAGTGGGCGCAGTTAATCCCACGTCTCCCCCCCCCCCCCCCACGTCCGGCCTCTTCGGCCTCATGAGGCTATAAGTAGGGGGAGGTGGAGGGCGGCAGGCCCTCGCACGCTCCTCCTGCTTCCACCGTCTTCTTCCCTCGCTCGTTCTCGCGACAGCGCCTCGCCGCTGCGCCCTTCCACCGCACGCTCCTCCGCCGCCGTGCTAGCTCTCACCATGCCTCCCCACGTAGAGCAGCTTGGCGGGGATTGGGACGGCTCCATCGTCCATGATGACCACGTCGACTTCCTCCGCGACACGCGGCGGCTGCCCGGCGCGGACAAAGTGGAGGTCCGCCTTGCGCCGGCGAAGGAAATCTCGCCGAGGCCGCGGGAGGGCGAGCGGGTGGTCTTCCGCTCGCAATTCTTGCGCGGCTTCGGCCTGCCAGTGAGCGCCTTCTTCCGCTCCTGGCTCGAATTCTATCAGCTCCAGCCGCACCATCTCACCCCCAACGTGGTGGTGCTGCTGTCTGCCTTCGTCACCCTGTGCGAGGGCTATCTCGGCGTCCTCCCCACCCTTGAGCTCTGGGGGGAGCTTTTCCAGTCGAAGCTGGGCACGCGCAGCAAGGGCGTGCCGGCTCATACTGGCGCCTTCATCGCGTCGCGGAGATCGGGCGCCGACAACCCCTTCCCCGTCATCACGCTAATCCAATCGGTGAAGAAGTGGCAGAAGTCGTACTTCTACGTGCGGAACATCGCTCCGCGGGGCGACTACATCAACCTGCCGGCTTACGTAGCTGGCCCACCGGTGGGCAGGCTGCCCCAGTGGTCCTTCCGGGCTGTGACGCTGTCGCAGGCAAGAAACGCCGCCATCGCCCGACTGCGGGTGATGGTCTAGTCGGAGGGCCTGACGGGGCCCGACCTCCTGGCCGCGTTCGTCACGCGCTGGGTTCTTCCGCTCCAGAGCCGGCCTCATCTGATCTGTCAGATGAGCGGCCAGCTCGATCCGAGCCGAATGTGCACCAAGAAGATGCCGCGGCACGAGGTCGCCTACATGGTGAACTACCTCGCCAACTGCCAATCTCTGAAGAGTGGCAATTCGGCAAGGAGCCATATAGCCGTGCCAATCCTCCGCCTACGGTACGCTCCCCTTGTCTCCTTTTCTCTCTCTCTCTCTCTCTCTCTCTCTCTCTCTCTCTCTCTCTCTCAGCCTTGTTGCCGAGTTCCTCTGGGCCGACTCTAACTTAGTCGGCTTGTTCTTCGACAGAGCCCTCTGCTTCGGCCGGCCGGCGGGTCAGACGCGGAGCGTCGCTTCGTCCCCGACCGGACCAAACATGACCTGGAGGACCCCGACCTGGGAGCGGTCCATATGGACGACGCCATCGAGCCGACCGGTGGCCAAGCCGGCGGCGAAGCAGGCGTCTCCGGGTTCACTGCTACCTTCGACGACTGGCCGGACGAGGATGAAGCCGAAGCCGTCCCGCGCCGCCAGCCGGCATCTGGACGCGGCGCGGGCTCCTCCGGCGCGCAGCCTGCTCGGGGTGGAGGCCATAACCGTCACGCCGCCCAGGGCTTGTTCGGCAGCCGAACGAAGAAGCCCAGGGGTGGGGCGGCAGCCACCAGGCGGGAAGAGGCGGCCGCGAAGGCGGCTCGCTTCCGCAAAGTGGTGAAGCAGCCGCAGACCGTGTCGGCGTAGGCTATCTTTCTCTGTGTACTCTCTTTCTTTCTTTTCTTTCTTTCTTTGGTGGTTCTTGAACTCTCGTCCTTTTCTTCGACGATCAGAGCTCCGTTGTCACTTGAGCGAGCGGCTGCCGGCTCCGTCGTCGAGTCGCCAGGGGGCTCTGGGAGCACCACCCACCGTGTAGATCCCCGCGCCGCCCTCCAGGAGGCGACGGAAAGGAACGCGCGGGAGGTGCGGGAAGAGCAGGAGGCGGAGGCACGGAAGGCAGCCGCCGCCCAGGCGGCTCGGGAGGAAGAGGCGGCGAAGGCACTCGCCGAGGCCGCAGCCAAGGCCCAGGCAGAGGTCGAGGTCGCGGCGGCGGCAGGGGAGGCTTTGATGGTCACCCCCCTACGCGCCATGGCGCCTGGGGACGTGGAGCCCTCGCCAGGGGGAGCCAGCGGCTCCCAGCCGGGGCTGGAAGGAAGCGGCGACGACGTCGTCATTTTGGAGAAGGGCCCGGAGCCGACCCAGCCAACTGGGGCGGCCCAAGGCGGCCGGCCTGATTCGCCGCCTGCACAGTTGGCGGAGGGCGAGCCGGCCGCGGGGGCTGAGGTGGCGGTCCGGGCTCCGCCAAGCCGGCGTGCGGGGAAGGCCGCGTCGGAGCCGCAGCAGGCTGCGTCGGAGCCACAGCCGGCCGTGGGCTCCAGCTCGTTGGCCCGAGACGCGGAGGCGGCCAGCGCTACCTCGGGGTGGACGCCAGGCGGAGGGACAGCCGTAGTGAACGTGGCTGCACAAGACGTCCGGACCCGGCTCCAAAGCCAAGCCGCGGCGCTGAGGCAGTTCACCGACGAATTCCTCGCAACGCGGGCAGCCATCCGGGTTAGTATTCTTGTCTTGTTTCTTCTTGAACTTGATTTCTCTTCTTGATCTTAATTTCTTCCGTGGGGCCGCGTCAGCGCACCCACTGGGTGTAGTCCCCGAGTTCCGAGTCGGCTGCTGAGCAGGCGGCTTGGAACTTCTTGGAGAATTTGCCTTTGCTGTTTTTGTTCTCACTTCGGTCTTCTGTCCATCTTGTAGGACTACCACAACCTTCGAGCGGCCGCCTTTAACTCCCAGGCTCGGGAGCTGACTCAGAAGACGGCCGACCTTACTGAGAGCCGAGGTATGTGACTTGATCTTTATCTCATGTGGGGGCGCATCAGCGCACCCACTGGGTGTAGTCCCCGAGATTCGGGCCGACTGCTGAGCAGTCGGCTCGGATCTTCCTTGACGATTTCTTATATTCTTGTTCTTCTTCCGTTCCTGGAGCGGCCAACGCCGGTCTGAGGGCACAGCTGGGGGAGTCCCAGACTGCTCTTCGTGCCAAGGATGCCGAGCTCGCCGCCTTGGTGCAGGAGCGCGACCGCCTGGTCAAGAAGCTGGCCGACCAGGAGGAAGGCCACAAGGCGGCGCTGAAGGCTGCGCAGGATCGCGAAGCCACCCTCCAGGCCGAGTTCGAGACGGAGGCGGCCGGCTGCACAGAGGCCAGGCAGACTCTGATCTCCGGCTATGGCAAGATCGAGGATCTGGTTGACGGTAAGTCGTCTACCCCTTCGTCCTTTCTTGCCATCTGCCACTTTGGCTTGTTTTTCTGATTTTGGTGTTCTTCTCTTCCTTTCTTCTTCGCGCAGAGTACTTCCCTGGCTATTCAACTGCCGCCAACCAGGCCATCGAGGCCCGTCGCCAGGCGAAGAGGCAAGCCGGCTTCGAGATCTCGCCAACCGCCGGCCGCTCGCTGGAGGAACAGCTCCTGGCGATCCAGGCTCGCATCCAACCGGCTCACAGGCTACTCCGCCGGCTTCAGCGTGCCGGGTCGTAGGTCTTGGCCGCCCTCTGGCCCGGCCAAGTGGTCCCTCGCACCCCCAGTCGGACCGCCGACTGGCTGGAGGTGGCAGTCGGCCGCTTCCAGGCTTGGAAGGCGTCAGCGGCTCGCTCCGGTGCCAGGCGAGCGCTGGAATTCGTCAAGGCCTGGTATCCCGGCCTGAACCTGGACCAGCTGGCTACCTGGCGGCAGCAAGCCGACATGGAGCTGGAGCCGGCACGGCCGGCCATCATTCGGCGGGCTTCAGCGATCGCCGACTACACCGACACCAACGTCTTCGCCCCCGAGGTGGACGACAATGGAGTCGCCCAGCCGGAAGATTGGTTCGGGCTGGACCCGGCGTACGGCGAGGACTCAGCGGAGGAGATCGACTCCAGCGACGAGGGCGAAGAGGAGGAGGAGGAGGGTGAAGACGCCGAGCCGGCTGGTGGAGAAGCCGGCCGGTCTCAGCCTGACCGCGCCTCCAGTACTACGTCGCGCGCGAGTGCGTCTCCCGCCGCAGGAGGTGGTCAAGCCGGGACCAGCTAGGCGGCCACTCCTTCAGCCGGCGAGGTCGCCTTCACCGACCAGCTCGGCCTTCATGTCGCGCCCTAGTCTTCTTTCTTTTGTTTTCCTGTCTTGTTACTTTTGAACAATGTTTGGTTAAGTCTGCACAATTCCACCCACTGGGTGTATTCAAACTTAAGTCTGTTGCCGGCCTGTTGGCGGCTTTTATGTATATAAGTTATGCAATCGGCCTTTCCTTGTACTTTTTGCTTTTTGTCCTTGTGCTTTTTCCTTTGCCGCCCTCCCTTGGTTGCCGCCTCCCCAGTCAAACAATTGCTCTGCAATCTGTAGCCGGGGAGTGCCTGGCCGATTGGGGAGGGGGAAGTACTTTAGCTCTGCCGGACTTAAGCTAAGTTTTTTTTTTGGAAGCCGGCCAGCCGGCTGCTTTGACAGCCGGCAGGCATATTTGGAGGCCATCTCTTTGCTATATAGGTTAGTTGTTCCTTAGCCTTTTTTCGTGTCGGCGTCCTTTCTGTCTTTCCTCTTGCAAGTCGGACAGTCAGTTCTTTGAGCTGCGACTTTCAACAAGGGAGGACTCGGGAGCCGGCGCACTACTTTGCTGACTTTAGGAAGAACTTTCGATATAGCTCAAGGCGGCCAGTCCCCGGGCCGACTAGTCGAACCCGGTGCCGGACAAAAATTCAAAATGTAATAATACATTCATGGATATGACACTCGTCATTCATAGATAAACAAAGGCAGTCCCCGAGTACTGTTCGGGGGGCCTGTTGGTTTGTACTTAATACAAAAGGGTAGCGTGATACATACTGCTTTTCAGCTGTAAAATCGTCTTAGGAGGTTTGCGTTCCATGGTCGCTCCGACTCCTTGCCGGAGTCGTCTCTCTTGCGTGCTCTTGGTTTTTGCGCATCGATCAAGTAGTAGGAGTCGTTGCCGAGTGCCTTGCTGACGACGAAGGGGCCTTCCCAAGGGGCCGAGAGCTTGTGCTGGCCGGCTGTTCGCTGGATCAGCCGGAGCACAAGGTCGCCCTCTTGGAAGGATCTTGGCTTGACCTTGCGGTTATAGTAGCGGCGCAGCCCTTGCTGGTAGATGGCGGACCGGCTGAGCGCTAGCAGCCGGCCTTCTTCCAGTAGGTCCACGCCGTCTTCTCTTGCTTCTTTGGCTTCCTCCTCCGTGTACATGGTGATCCGAGGCAAGTCAAACTCAATGTCTGTTGGGATGATGGCCTCGGCACCGTACACGAGGAAGAATGGAGTGAAGCCGGTTGACTTGTTGGGTGTAGTGCGCAGACTCCAGAGGACAGCCGGCAGCTCTTCGAGCCAGCAGCCGGCCGATCGCTCCAGTGGTACAACCAGTCGGGGTTTGATGCCGGAGAGGATGAGTCCATTTGCTCGCTCAACCTGGCCGTTTGACTGCGGGTGGGCAACGGACGCTAAGTCCAGTCGGATGCCCTGCGTCGTGCAGAAACGTGCCAGTGCTCCTTTGGTGAAGTTCGTGCCGTTGTCGGTGATGATGTTGTGCGGCACGCCGTACCGAGTAGTGATGTCGGTGATGAATGTCACGGTAGTCGTCTCGTTCAGCTTCTTAATCGGCTTGGCTTCGATCCACTTTGTGAACTTGTCCACAGCAACGAGTAGATGTGTCAGGCCGCCGCAGGCTGTCTTCAAAGGGCCCACCATGTCCAGTCCCCAGACGGCAAAAGGCCAGGTGAGGGGAATGGTCTTGAGGGCAGAAGCCGGCAGGTGTTGTTTGGAACTGAAAACTTGACATCCTCTGCAGCTCTTGACTATTTCTTTAGCATCCTCCAAGGCAGACGGCCAGAAGAAACCATGGCGGAAAGCCTTGGCCACGAGGGATCTTGAGGCGGCGTGATGGCCGCATTCGCCTTGGTGGATGTCTTTGAGGATTGCCACTCCTTTTTCTGGCTCGACACAACGCTGGAAGACTCCAGTGACGCTGCGCTTCACAAGCTCTCTGTTGATTATTGTATATGATGCGGCTCGTCATTGCACTAGTCTTGCTGAGATCTCATCAGTCGGCAGCTCTCTGCTGACTAGGAACTTGAGGATGGGCTGGGCCCATGAGGGAGCTGTGACTTCTTCTTCTATTAATGTGGCCACCATGACTCGGGTGGGTGGGTTGGGTGTTGAATTGGAGTCGGCCACCGCTTCTTGTGTCGTTGCAGTCCCCGGGCCGACTGCTGCAGTCCCCGAGCCTGGTTCGGAAGTCCCCGGGCCGGGTGCGACTACGGCAGTCCCCGGGCCAGTCGTCGAAGTCCCCGTGCCGCCTGCGGGATTTCTCCAGTCGGATCCGGCTGTTTATGGCGTAGGCGGCACGAAGATGGAATCTGACTCTGGAGACGGCTTGATGGACGGCTTGATGGACGGCTTGAGGAGGCGCTGGAGGGAGACGCCAGTCGGTATGGCTTGTCGGGTGGAGCCGATTCGTGCTAGGGCATCTGCTTGGTCGTTGTCGGCCCTTAGCACGTGAAAGAACTCGCACCCTTCGAAGTATCCGCTCATCTGCTGGATGAGGAAACGGTAGCTCGCCATGTTCACGTCCTTGGCGTCCCAGTCGCCAGATGATTGCTGGACCACCAAGTCTGAGTCGCCGTAGTACAGGATCCGGCGTATGCCGAGTTCTTTGGCTAGCCGGAGCCCATGTACGAGCGCCTCGTACTCGGCCACGTTGTTGGAGGCGGCGAAGTGGATCTGCAGCGTGTACTTGAGCTTGTCGCCTTTGGGAGAGGTGAGGACGATGCCGGCTCCCAAGCCGGTGCGCATCTTGGACCCGTCAAAGTGCATCCGCCAATGGGTAGAGTCGGGAGCCGGCGGTAAGTACTGGGTCTCGGCCCAGTCGACGAGGAAGTCGGCCAATGCTTGCGACTTGATGGCGGTGCGGGGCTGATAGAAAATTGTGTAGGGCGCCAAGGCAATGGCCCATTTGGCCACCCGGCCGGATGCATCCCGGCTGCCTATGATCTCGGCGAGCGGGGCAGTGCACACAACCGTGATGGGGTGCTCTTGGAAGTTGGGCTTCAATTTCTTGGCAGCGAAGTACACCCCATAGCACATCTTCTGGTAGTGCGGGTAGTTTTGCTTTGAGCTGGACAGTACTTCGCTGAGATAGTAGACCGGCCTCTGGACTAGCTGGGCTCGGCCTTCCTCCGGGCGCTGGACCACAACAACAGTGCTGACGACTCGGCTTGTCGCGGCGATGTAGAGGAGCATGGGATCCTTCTCAGTCGGCACGGCCAGGACAGGCGGAGTGGTCAACATTTTCTTCAACTCATGGAAGGCTTGGTCGGCTTGATCATTCCACTCAAAGTGAGTGGACTTCTTCATGAGTCGGTACAGAGGGAGAGCCTTCTCTCCTAGTCGGCTGATAAAACGGTTCAGGGAGGCTAAGCAGCCAGTGAACTTCTGCACATCTCGCAGCTTGGTGGGAATCTCCATCCTCTCGATGGCCTTGATCTTGACAGGGTTGCACTCAATGCCGCGTTCGGAGACCAGGAAGCCTAGCAGCTGGTCGGCTGGCACTCCGAACACGCACTTCTCGGGGTTGAGCTTGATCTGGAATCGGCGCAAGTTGGCAAATGTTTCTTTCAGGTCTTCCAGCAAGGTACCGCGCTTCTCTGTCTTCACCACAATGTCGTCTACATAGACGTGGGCATTTCTGCCGAGTTGTTTCAAGAGACATTTCTGCATGCAACGCTGAAAAGTGGCACCAGCATTTCTCAAGCCGAATGTCATTGTCAGGTAGCAGAAAGCTCCAAAGGGTGTGATGAAGGCAGTCTTCAGGCGGTCAGTCGTGTCCAACTTGATCTGATGATACCCTGAGTATGCATCCAAAAAACTTAACAGCTCGCATCCGGCTGTGGAGTCTATCACTTGGTCAATCCGTGGCAAAGCAAACGGATCTTCTGGGCAAGCCTTGTTCAAACTCGTGTAGTCTATACACATACGCCACTTGTTATTCTTCTTCAGAACCAGAACTGGGTTGGCAAGCCATTCTAGAAAGAACACTTCCATGATAAAGCCGGCGGCAAGGAGCCGGGCTATCTCTTCTCCCACAATTCTTCGCTTCTCTTCTGATAGTCGGTGGAGGGGTTGCTTGACCGGCTTCGCATCAGCTCGGACATGTAGTTTGTGCTCGGCGAAATCCTTCGGGACACCCGGCATGTCCTTTGGGGGCCATGCAAAGATGTCTCGATTCTCACGGAGGAAGTCGACGAGCTCGCCTTCCTATTTACTGTCCAAGTTCGCCCCAATCACGGCGAACCACTTCGGGTGCTCCGGGTCTAGAGGTATCTTCTTCGTCTCTTTGGCAGGCTGGAAGGAGCCCTGCGCATCACAATCCTTGGGGTTGGGCGACAAGGCCGGCTGCTTGCCGGCCATGGCCACAACTCGTTCCAACATCTTCTTCTCTTCTGCCACCACGAGGGACTCGGCCAGCCGGCTGCTGGCCATGGCACACTCGATGGACTTCTTGTAGTCGCCGGCTACCGTGATGATCCCCTTCGAGCTCGGCTCTTCATCTTCAGGTAGGCGTAGTGGGGCACAGCCATGAACTTGGCCAAAGCAGGTCGGCCAAGTAGTGCATGATAGGGGCTCTCCAAATCCACCACCTCGAACCATATTGCTTCCCGGCGAAAATGATCTTTGTCTCCGAAGAGAACATCCATTTTGATCTTGCCGATTAGAGAGCAAGATAGGCCGGGTACGATACCATGGAAGACGGTGCGGCTCGGCATGAGCTGCTTCGCTTTGATGTTCAGCTTGTCCATGGTATCGCGGTACAGTATGTTGATACTGCTTCCGCCGTCTATCAGGACGCGGGAAAATCTGGCAGCTCGCCTCTCCGTCGCGAGGGTGACGTCCAAGACCATCGCATAGGAGCCAGGCGAAGGCATCACCTCTGGGTGGTCGGCCTGGCTCCAGCTGATTGGCTTTTCTGACCAGTGCATGAACTCGGCGGTGCTAGAGGCGACTGCATTCACTTCTTGGTGCTGTCGGCGTCGGATGCGCTTGTCGTCGGCTTGACTTGTGAAGACGACGTAGGCGGCGTGCTCTTCGGGGAATTCGTCTTGGATGGCGCCGACCGCCGGCCGAGCCGCCGACTGCTGGGGAGCTGGAGGCGACGGGCCGGGAGGCGGAGGCGGCACCATCCCTTCGCCCTTGGTGATGCGGGTGAGCCAGTGGCATTTCCGGGTTGTGTGGTTAGACGGCTTCGCGCCGCTGTGGAACTTGCAGGGAGCATCGAGTGCTTGTTCGTAGGAGAAAGACGGTTGCCAGGGTGGCCGGCCACCCTTCTTCTTGGGAGCGGGCCGCTCTTCGGGCTGCTCGTCTTCAATTGTGGCCACCTGCCGACTGGAGGAAGTCGGCATGGGGCCCTTGCGCTTGTGGTCGTTCGGGTAGGGGCGCCGATTAGGGTCGCCAGCCGGCGTCTTGGGAGCCGGAGCAACTACTTTCCCCGAGGCGTCCACTCGGAGCTCGGTCTTCATTGAGGAGTCGACAGTGGCGTACTTGTCAGCGATGACGAGTAGCTCGTCGAGGGTAGCCGGCTCGTCGCAGAGGAGTCGGTGCTTGAGGAGGGTGCCCTCTCGGCACCCGGCAGTGAAGTACTCGATGGCCTGGACCTCATGCACTCCCTCGCAGGAGTTGCGGAGCTCGGCCCATCGCGTGAGGTAGTCGCGGGTCGACTCGTTGGGCCCCTGGACGCAGAGGGAGAGCTGGCGAGGCTTGGGAGGCCGCTTGTAGGTGCTAGTGAAGTTGCGGACGAAAACTTCGGTGAAGTCCAGCCAACTGTTGATGCTGTAGGGCTTGAGGCTGTTGAGCCATGTACGCGCCGTGCCTTGCAGCATCAGGGGGACGTACTTCATGGCGACGCGCCGATTGCCGTTGGCGATGCTAACGGCCGTGGAGTAGTCGATGAGCCAATCTTCTGGCTTCACTGAGCCGTTGTACTTGGGCGTGTCTCTGGGGAGCGAGAACCCTTTGGGGAAGGGCTCGTCGCGGATGCGGGGGCCAAAGCATGGCGGGCCGACATCGTCTTCTTCTTCTAACGCCAAGGATCGAGCAAGGCGGTCGATCCTGTGGCGGGCGTCGTTCTCGCCGACTCCTTCTCAGCGGCCGAGTCGGTCGCCAAGAGTCGGATGTATGAGAGGCGGCGGAGTGAGGCGTCTTTCTCTTCGAGGCGGGGGAGGAGGCGGGTTTCCCTGGTGCTCTACAGCTCGAGGGCGGCCATCCGCGTCGCGCTCGATGGTAATGCGAGTCCGGCTGCGGCTGGCAGCCGGCTCCTTGTCTTTCTTCTGGCGCGCGCTGCTCGCAGTCGGCGAGCGGGACGTCGCGGCGTGCTCCCGGCGCGGGGGATGGCTATCAGCACGGGCGCCGGCTTCGTGCCGTTCTGCAGCCGCGTCGATCAGCTGCTGGATCTGTCTTGTCATGTAGGGGAGCTCATCGGCTCCCAACCCATTGAGCTCCTCTGCAGCCGCCTGAGCGGCTCGCAGATTCTCGAGCGGGGTGGCATAGACGGGGCGATCCGCGCCCAGCATGCTGGAACGGCTGCGCCGCGCTTCTGGACGAAGCCGGATCGGCTCGGGCCGCTAGGCGGCGGCGCGGTCGACTTCGCGCTGGTGGGCCTCGGTGAGGCGTCTCATCGAGGCTATCTTCTTGCCCTCCGCGATGAGGGCAAGGCGGCGTGCTTCCAGGGTCTCGGCGTCGGCGTCGGCCGGGATGGGGACGGAGAGGTCGTGCATCGCCGCTTGCTGAGCGTCGCGGGCATTCTCGCCTGAGTTGGAGACGTGGCTGACAACCAGCACTTCGGTGACAGCGCTGCTGCCGCTGTCAGCTCGAGGGAGGGGGTCGTCGAAGACCACCACGTCGGAGGGGTAGGCGTCGAGCGACGTGGTGTCAGAATCGATGAGCATCGGGTCGGTGGAGCCGACCGACTCCACATCTGCAATAGGCTCGCTGGAGACGTGAAGCTGGTCGAGGAGGCTGACGAGGCGGCTCTCGGGGTAGTCGGTGCCTGCGTCGGACGCAGGCTCGTCGGAGATGCGAGTCTCGCCGAGCAAGTCGGCGAGGCAGCTCGCTGCGCAGGCGTCGTCGACGCCTTGCAGCGCGTCAAGGCAAACGCCATCGGGCGCAGCAGGCTGGCTGCGCTCGCGGGGGAGGAAGAGGGTTCCCGTCCAGAACAGGTCTCCGGACGATGGTGCACCTGGCCCCACGGTGGGCGCCAAATGTCGGGTGGTTGGTGCGACATATGCCAAGGGATGGCTTATCATTGTGGGAGCCAATAAAACGTCGCCGGTGCCCAGAAACGGGATGAGGCGAAGACATGCACGCCGGCGAATCTTACCCAGGTTCGGGGCTCTCCGAGGAGATAACACCCCTAGTCCTGCTCTGCGGGGTCTCCGCATGATCACTAGATCGATAAAGAGTAGCTACAATCGCTCCTAGAGCTGTTGAGATCAAGGGAGAAGAAGAACAAGGCTAGCTCTTGCTTCTCTCTATCTATGGTGTGTGTGCTATGCTTAGAAGGCAGCTCTATGCTCAGAGGCCAACTATGCTTGGGTGCCAACCCCTTGCATGGGTGCTCCGGGGGGTTTATATAGGCCTACCCCCCGGGAGTACAATGGTAATCCGACTGGGAACTGGTCCTAGCCGTCAGTGTCTACGCTCGCCGGCTTCTCCGCCGGCTGCTGGGCCCCGCCGGCTGGTGGGTCCCGCCGGCTGCCGGCTACTTGGTCGATAGGCCGGCCCCACCGCCTAGGGTCTTGTCGGCGGCTGCTTACTGTAGCCTTGCCTGTGATGACGAGGGCTTTGTCAAGGTAAGCATGGCTACAGTGGGCCGCCTCGGGGGCTATCACTGTAGCCTTACCTCGTCTTGTCTCCTTAATGGGGCTCCTGCTTCAAGGAAGGGAGTAGCCGGCTTCTGGAGGCCGGCTATGTTCTTGGCCGACTGGGAAAGGCCGGGCCGCCTTCACGCCTCTCTCTGGCTGAAGGGGCCCGCAGTCCTTGGGCCGTACAGGAGTGGGTCGTGGATGACGTCGAGGCTAGCATGGCTACAGTGCCGAGCCGCACGGGAGACGGTCGTCCCGTACGGCCTCCTGTAGCCATGCCCGCCTCGGGCTTCGGGGGTAGTGGGGCCGCACTGTGGCCACACCCCGACCGTTATGTGGGAACAGCTTTGGTGGTTGTGGTCTCGGCCGGCTACTAGGAGCCGGCGTCCCTGTTGGCCGGCTTCTTGGAGTCGGCCACCCCGTAGTCATCTTGGGGAGAGGTTACTCGAGGCTGGGTCGCCTTCCGGGAGTCAACTTTAGAGGTAGCCCGCTAGGGAAGGCGGCCCAAATGCTTGGAGCGCTTGAAGGCCCAAAGGCCTGATAATTTTTCTGAAGAGCCAGGGGTAGTCGGTTTGGCTACCCGTGGCCAATTACTCCGACATTGAGTCCATGGATTATACGCACTCTCACCTTTCCATCATTGCTAGCCTCCTCGGTACCGTGCATTGCCCTTTCTCACCCCGAGAGTTGGTGCAAACTTCGCAGGTGCATCCAAACCCCGTGATATGATACGCTCTATCACACATAAACCTCCTTATATCTTCCTCAAAACAGCCACCATACCTACCTATTATGGTATTTCCATAGCCATTCCGAGATATATTGCCATGCAACTTTCCACCGTTTCATTTATTATGACACGCTTCATCATTGTCATATTGCCTTGCATGATCATGTAGTTGACATCATATTTGTGGCAAGGCCGCCATGCATAATATTTCATACATGTCACTCTTGATTCATTGCCCATCCCGGTACACCGCCGGAGGCATTCATATAGAGTCATATTTTGTTCTAGTAACGAGTTGTAATCATTGAGTTGTAAATAAATAGAAGTGTCATGATCATCATTAATAGAGCATTGTCCCATAAAAAAAGGAAAGGCCAAATAAAAAAAGGAAAGGCCAAATAAAACAAAGAAAAAAATGAGAAAGGCCAAATAAAAAAGGGAGGCCCAAAAAAGAAAAAAAGGGGGGACAATGCTACTATCCTTTTTCCACACTTGTGCTTCAAAGTAGCACCATGATCTTCATGATAGAGAGTCTCTTATTTTGTCACTTTCATATACTAGTGGGAATTTTTCATTATAGAACTTGGCTTGTATATTCCAACAATGGGCTTCCTCAAATGCCCTAGGTCTTCATGAGGAAGCAAGTTGGATGCACACCCACTTAGTTTCTTTTGTTGAGCTTTCATACATTTATAGCTCTAGTGCATCCGTTGCATGGCAATCCCTACTCCTCGCATTGATATCAATTGATGGGCATCTCCATAGCCCATTGATTAGTCGCGTCGATGTGAGACTTTCTCCTTTTTTGTCTTCTCCACACAACCTCCATCATCATATTCTATTCCATCCATAGTGCTATGTCCATGGCTCGCGCTCATGTATTGCGTGAAAGTTGAAAAAGTTTGAGAATACTAAAGTATGAAACAATTGCTTGGCTTGTCATCGGGGTTGTGCATGATGGGAGCATTTTGTGTGACGAAAATGAAGCATGCCTGTCGGTGGGAAATGACACCTATGGGATCACAAGAATCCCTACTACGGTTGCTGGGGCGCAGGGTTGTGAGAAGAGCAGGAATAACAGTCAACACAAGGATCGCTTACCCAGGTTCGGGCCGCGAGGGTGCGTAATACCCTAGTCCTGCTTTGGTGTCTATTTGAGAGAGTTCTTGAGCTCTCGAACTAGCTATGGTGGCTGCGTAGTTCCAAAGAGCCGAATCCCCCTCCAGTACGCCATGGGCCTCCTTTTATAGTCGAAAGGGGCTGCCACAGTGGCACACAGGAGGTGGAAAGGCCTACAGTACTATGAGCTATCGCCCGTATTACACGACAAGACGCATTTAATGCGCAGCTTAGGTGTCCCTTAGCTTTATTGGAGACGGGAACGAGGCCCGTCCCGTCCGTTGCCGCCTCGCCTTGCTTCGACACGCGCCCAGGCCAGCGGTGCATGCGGTGCCATGTAGGCAGGCAGGCAGCTGAGGTGGCGTGGTGGTAGGATCTTCACGAAGATCTGCATGCCACCACGCAGGTGCTTGCTAAGTTGGCGTAGAGGCTGGCCGTTGCCATGCAGGTGCCTGCCCTGCTGGTTGAGCTAGCAGCTACTTGGGGAGGACGGTGGAGTCTTGGTCGGCGCGGGCCTGGCTGTGGCCCTGCGGACGCCCTCGGCAAGGGCCTTGCCGGGGGCCCAGCAAGGGTCTTGCCGTGGCGTTGTAGTCGTCCCCGGCAGGGCGCTTTCCGGGGGTCTTGTGATCTCCTCGGCAAGGATCCCGCCGAGGGTCGCCGTCTTCTGGTTCTCATCTGATCTCATATCTTTATGGTCTTGACAAAGATTTGCATGCTACCACGGAGGTGCCTCCTGAGCCCTAGTTCAAATGTGGTTGGTTGAGTTGGAAACCGGTGGGATCAAGGGTGGCTCACTCTGTTAGCATCGGGCAAGTTGCCCCGGCAAGGCTCTTGCCGGGCCCGTGGAGGCTGCCCCGGCAAGGGCCTTGCCGGGGGAGTCCACCTCGCCCTCTCGCTCTTTGGTGTCTTTGGTCTTGGCGTTGCCTTGGCCATCTTGTGCTTCGGCTTCTCTCCGGCTCCCCTCCTCTGTCCTACTTAGTGTGGTCGTGGCGCGCGGCTCCGATTGCCCGTGCACAAGTAAAGGGGTACAAAGGTGTGCCCCTACTTTTGTACACCGACAGGAGCCCCCGGGCCTGGGCCACACATAAGCGCGACACGTTGTTGGGCCAGGCCCAGAACGGTGCGCGGGCAGGAGGGGCCGATTCTACCGCAGTAATTTTTCGTCCACTGTGCTTCCCCACGACCCGTGTTGAACGTGCGACGTGGGGGAGGGTGTGTGATGTGGGCGGCATGCGTGGGGCAGTTTCCGCATGGATGCGTCACATCGTGGTAAAGAAGCAGCTCGCGCCTTCCCCATAAAAAGAGGGAGGCGTGGAGGCGCGGCTCATTTACTGGATGGACTCGGGCTGCAGTCTTCGAGGCGCCCACGCCCCCCCCCCCCCCCCCCCGATCACGGGGCGGGGAACGGTCGCCTCACCCGTCCTTTCGACCCTGCACGTTCGCCACTCGTCCTTCATGCAAGTGGCGGGCTGTGGAGGCGGGAAACCGGGCCGTCGCTGATTGGGGCAGCAGGTCGGTCCCGATTCCCCGCGCCTCCGCCGGCAAGATTGGCTGAGTGGGGCGGCCAAGCCTCGAACCCGCCCCTTTATAAGGAGGGGGAGGGGGGCGTCGTCCCACATTCATTCAGTATCCATCCTCCTTCATCCTTGCTTCTTTCTTCCACCTGCCATGGCGAGAGGAGGTGCTGGGCCTTCGACGGTGGCGGCGAGGGTCACTGCTCGTCAGCGCGTCCCTCCTTCCCACGAGCCCGTGGTGGTGGAGCCAGCCACAAGAGGAAGGGGGAGGGTGCGTGGCCGAGGTCGCCGCGGCGGTCGGGGGAGAGGAGGACGAGGTGGCGCGGAGGTCGTGCCTCCGCCAGCGGTGCCTCCCGCGATGGAGGGGCACGTCGGGACCGGCCCCGCGAGTTCTTCATCAGGCTGCGCCGTCCACCACATCATCGTCTCCGTCTCCCCACCCCCTTCGCTGAGGAGGTGGAGCTCTATCTGCCCCAGACCCTCAGATTGCACATGAGGGGCTGCGGGACCGGCGGTATGCGGGTCGACATCGACTTCCCCGCTCCTCATGTCATGTATCTCCATCGCGGGTGGAAGACATTTGCCCGCATCCATAGCCTGACGGTGGGGCTCGTCCTCTACTTCAAGTTAATGGAGGCTGGCCTGCTCTCCGTCAAGGTCTTCGAAGATCTTGGCACTCGCCTGAAGTGCTGCGTGGAGAGATCCTCCGACGATGAAGATTCCTCCTCAAGCGGGAGTGACGAGGAGGACAACGACAGCGGCGACGAGGGAGTCGAGCGGCAGGATGCTGACTCCGACTTCGACTGGCTGCGCCGCCTCTCCCTCGGCCATGCGCCCTGCCGAGGGCCATCCTCGCCAAGCTCTCCATCGGGGTGCTCCCCGTCGTCTCCTTGGGCGGCTGGCGTTGGAGGGTCGGAGAAGGTGAAGAAGGCAGGTGGTGGCCGTTAACTCGAAGTACACGGGCACCGACGCCTTTGCCGCGTATTGCCGGCCCGCTGCCTCGTCTTCCAGCTCCTTTCCCGGCACCAATATGTTCTCTTGGTGACTTCTGCTCCTCGCACCTCGCCTAGGCACCCCTTTTGCCCTCTGCTGTCTTGCTCCATCTTCTGAGGAGAGGGACAAGAAAGTGATTACGGGCATTTTATCTCTTTTTAGTTTGTAAGCCTGCGGGCACTTGTTAGGTTTAAAGCTTGTAATCCCCTTGCTCATGTTTTTGTTTCCGTACGAACTGTACCTGTATGGGACATTTTTAATGAAAAAGGGTGCTTGCCGGGTTCTTTGTGCATGAACGAGGCCCATGCCAAGGATGAATCCTTGTTATTTTTATAATAAACATTATCATCCGGCAACAGGCCTTGCCATTTCTCTCCTCCAGTCAACCATTCTCGCTCTTTTGGCGGAGGCAGGGGCGAAGTAGAGTTAGGCTCCTTGTTCATCTCTTCGCCAACGCAACTACTACCAAATTCTGACCCAGGAAGTAGCTCCCAGGTACAGGAAAAGGGGAGCACGGTGGTTTTAAGAACATAAACGAGGTTTCACATGTCCCAGTTCTATACGGAAACGCACAACAGGGGGATGAAAGACTTCTCTGAATCCGCAGCCCGCGGCAACCTTGGCTTGTCGTGGTTGGATCCTTGTATCTTTAGCCTCCGGCAACCTTGCCTTGCCAGGGCCGGAGCACCGGTTCGTTCTCCTTTTCCCAAGCGGCTCAGCAGAAGTACCCTACGAACCAAAGAGAACAGAAAGACGCACACTCGACCTCTAGGCTAGGGGTTAGTCGCCGCTAAGCACTATCAACCCTAACCGAGGAAGAGACTTAACCTGGCGTGCATGCTATAACTTAGGGCGCCAGCGCTTCATTTATTTATGCTCAGGGTCTGCGCCTGGCTTTGTACAGAGGGTTACATGCCTCGCCGGCAAAGCTTGTACAAAAGGTGGCTTGCCGGGGATCCCGGCAAGCCGCGCCTTATGGGTAAAACTTGCGGAGATGCTCGATGTTCCAGGAGTTGCCCACTGGGATAGCATCTTCGGTCTCCAGGCGGACTGCGTCGGGCCTGGTGACTCGTATTACCCGATAAGGGCCTTCCCACTTCGGCGTCAACTTGTTGGTATTCTTGGCCGACTGAACGCGCCGAAGAACAAGGTAACGTTCCTCAAAGCTTCGGGCATGAACCTTGCGGCTATGGTAGCGGCACAAGGCTTGCTGGTAGCGTGCTTCTCTCACAGCCGCCCGAAGACGATCTTCCTCAAGGAGTGTTGCGCCATCTTGCCGCAACTGCTCTTGCTCATGCTCATCATAAGCGAGCACTCGAGGTGACCCGTATATGAGTTCCGTGGGGAGAACTGCCTCTGCCCCATATACTAGGGCAAAGGGTGTTTGGCCGGTGGCTCAATTTGGCGTCGTTCTGATCAACCAAAGAACCGCCGGCGACTCATCAATCTAGCGCCTTCCGCTTTTGTGCATCCTGTCAAAGGTCTTCGTTCTCAGGCCTCGCAACACTTCAGCATTCGCCCTCTCCGCTTGGCCTTTGCTCCGGGGGTGTGCAACGGGAGCAAATCAGACCTTGCTACCGAGGTCTTGGATGTACTGCATGAAGGTGTGGCTTGTGAACTGTCTGCCGTTGTCGGTGATGACCCTGTTTGGCACACCAAAACGGCAGACTAGTCCCTTGAAGAACTTGACGGCTGACTGTGCTGTCACCTTCCTCACCGGTTCCACCACCGGCCACTCTTTGAACTTGTCGATTGCAACGTACAAGTACTCAAAGCCCCCAACAGCACGGGGGAAGGGGCCCAGTATGTCGAGCCCCCAGACCAAAAATGGCCAGGAGAGAGGGATTGTTTGAAGGGCTTGAGCTGGTTGATGAAGCTTCTTTGAATGGAACTGACACGCTTCACACTTGGTTACTAGTGCCGTTGCATCCTGGAGGGCGGTGGGCCAGAAGAAGCCTTGCCGGAATGCCTTGCCGGCAAGGGCCCTTGACCCTATGTGGGAGCCACATATGCCTCCATGTATCTCTGCCAACAGCCCCAGTCCTTCCTCCCGGGGGATGCACTTCAATTTCACACCATTCGGTCTACTTCTGTACAGGACGTCATCGATAAACTGGTACAAGGCAGACCGACGGGCTACTTTTTCTACTTCTTCCTGCTCCTCAGGAAGTTCCCCTGTCTGGAGGAAACGGACTATGTGATGTGCCCACGCCGGAGCCTGGGGCTCGACGGCAAGGACCAAAGGCATCTCTTCCGCCATGGGAGCGTCCCTCTCTACGGCCAGGGCTTGATGGCCTGCCAGAGTCGGTCGCTCCTCGGCAGGCTCAGGGCCCACGGCAACATCCTTGCCGGTGGCCCCTGGGGGCTCAGCGGGAAAGTACTTGCCGCTGATTTCCTCCGCTTGTTCTGCTCCGTTGATGGATCGACGGATGGTTGAGTTAAGCGGAGCAAAAAGGTACCTGGTTCCACAGGTAACTTGAATGTGGCATGCTTTGACAGGTAATCGGCGATGTCGTTCTCCACTCGGGGAACTTGCTCTGCCTATATACCGTCAAAGCGCTCCTCCAGCTTCCTCACCTCATCTACGTAGGCCTCCATCAACGGGTTCTGATAATCTTTGTTGACTTGTCTGACGACAAGCTGCGAATCACCCCTGACAATGAGCTTTTTAACTCCGAAGTCTGCTGCGATCCTGAGACCGGCAAGCAATCGCTCATACTTAGCAGTGTTGTTGGTGGACATCTCCCTGGGAAAGTGCATCTGGATTACATACTTGAGGTGCTCTTCGGTGGGTGTGACGAGCAGCACACCAGCACCGGCGCCTTGCAGCGAGAAAGCTCCGTCAAAGTACATAATCCAGTCATGAGCTGTTTCCTTGACGGGGAGAGTGTTCTCCTGGATCTCTTCGTCAGGCGTTGAGGTCCATTCTGCAATGAACTCCGCCAGGACTCTGCTCTGGATTGTCGAAGTACTTTCAAACTTCAACCCAAAGCTCGACAACTCCAAGGCCCATTCCACAATCCTTCCGGTCGCATCTGGGTTGTGCAGTATCCGTTCCAACGGGAGACGGGTGACGACAGTGATCTCGTGGGCTTGGAAGTACTGACGCAGCTTCCTCGAGGCCATAAGGAGGCCGAAGAGCAATTTCTGCACACCGGAGTACCTCGACATAGCCCCCTGCAGGAGGGAGCTGAAAAGTAAACCGGGTGCTGCATCATCTTCTTCTTCTGCACCACTTCACTTGACTGTGAGGGCACTGCCCCGATGGCATTTGACTCTGCCGGGAGCCTTGCCTTGCCGGTGATGTCTACTACACAACCTTCTTCTTGTAGACGTTGTTGGGCCTCCAAGTGCAGAGGTTTGTAGGACAGTAGAAAATTTCCCTCAAGTGGATGACCTAAGGTTTATCAATCCGTGGGAGGCGTAGGATGAAGATGGTCTCTCTCAAACAACCCTGCAACCAAATAACAAAGAGTCTCTTGTGTCCCCAACACACCCAATACAATGGTAAATTATATAGGTGCACTAGTTCGGCGAAGAGATGGTGATACAAGTGCAATATGGATCGTAGATATAGGTTTTCGTAATCTGAAAGTATAAAAACAGCAAGGTAACAAGTGGTAAAAGTGAGCACAAACGGTCTTGCAATGCGTTGAAACAAGGCCTAGGGTTCATACTTTCACTAGTGCAAGTTCTCTCAACAATAATAACATAATTGGATCATATAACTATCCCTCAACATGCAACAAAAGAGTCACTCCAAAGTCACTAATAGCGGAGAACAAACGAAGAGATTATGGTAGGGTACGAAACCACCTCAAAGTTATTCTTTCTGATCAATCTATTCAAGAGTCCGTAGTAAAATAACATGAAGCTATTCTTTCTGTTCGATCTATCATAGAGTTCGTACTAGAATAACACCTTACGACACAAATAAACCAAAACCCTAATGTCACCTAGATACTCAAATGTCACCTCAAGTATCCGTGGGTATGATTATACGATATGCATCACACAATCTCAGATTCATCTATTCAAACCAACACAAAGTACTTCAAAGAGCGCCCCAAAGTTTCTACCGGAGAGTCAAGACGAAAACGTGTGCCAACCCCTATGCATAAGTTCACAAGGTCACAGAACTCGCAAGTTGATCACCAAAACATACATCAAGTGGATCACGTGAATATCCCATTGTCACCACAGATAAGCACGGCAAGACATACATCAAGTGTTCTCAAATCCTTAAAGACTCAATCTGATAATATAACTTCAAAGGGAAAACTCAATCCATTACAAGAGAGTAGAGGGGGAGAAACATCATAAGATCCAACTATAATAGCAAAGCTCGCGATACATCAAGATCGTATCACCTCAAGAACACGAGAGAGAGAGAGAGAGAGAGAGAGAGAGAGAGAGAGATCAAACACATAGCTTCTGGTACATACCCTCAGCCCCGAGGGTGAACTACTCCCTCCTCATCTTGGAGAGCGCCGGGATGATGAAGATGGCAACCGGTGAGGGATCCCCCTCCGGCCGGGTGCCGGAACGAGGTCCTGATTGGTTTTTGGTGGCTACAGAGGCTTGCGGCGGCGGAACTCCCGATCTATTCTGTTCCCCGATGGTTTTAGGGTATATTGATATATATATATAGGCAAAAGAAGTCGGTCAGGGGAGCCACGAGGGGCCCACGAGGGTGGAGGGCACGCCCAAGGGGGTGGGCGCTCCCCCTACCTCGTGCCTTCCTCGTTGCTTCCCTTACGTGCACTCCAAGTCCCCTGGATTGCTTCCGTTCCAAAAATAACTTTCCCGAAGGTTTCATTCCGTTTGGACTCCGTTTGATATTCCTTTTCTGCGAAAGACTGAAACAAGGGAAAAAACAGAAACTGGCACTGGGCTCTGGATTAATAGGTTAGTCCAAAAAATAATATAAAAGTGTTTAATAAAGCCCATAAACATCCAAAACAGAATATATGATAGCATGGAACAATCAAAAATTATAGATACGTCTGAGACGTATCAGCATCCCCAAGCTTAATTCCTGCTCGTCCTCGTGTAGGTAAATGATAAAAACAGAATTTTTGATGAGGAATGCTACCTAACGTATTTATCCATGTAATTCTCTTTATTGTGGAAAGAATATTCAGATCCATAAGATTCAAGACCAAAGTTTAATATTGACATAAAAATAATAATACTTTAAGCATACTAACAAAGTAATCATGTCTTCTCAAAATAATATGGCCAAAGAAATCTATCCCTACAAAATCATATAGTCTGGCTATGCTCTATCTTCATCACACAAAATATTTAAATCATGCACAACCCCGATGACAAGCCAAGCAATTGTTTCATACTTTTGATGTTCTCAAACTTTTTCAATCTTCACGCAATACATGAGCGTGAGACATGGACACAGCACTATAGGTGGAATAGAATGGTGGATGTGGAGAAGACAAAAAGGAGAAGATAGTCTCACATCAACTAGGCGTATCAACGGGCTATGGAGATGCCCATCAATAGATATCAATGTGAGTGAGTAGGGATTGCCATGCAACGGATGGACTAGAGCTATAAGTGTATGAAAGCTCAAAAAGAAACTAAGTGGGTGTGCATCCAACTCGCTTGCTCACGAAGACCTAGGGCATTTTGAGGAAGCCCATCATTGGAATATACAAGCCAAGTTCTATAATGAAAGATTCCCACTAGTATATGAAAGTGACAACATAGGAGACTCTCTATCATGAAGATCATGGTGCTACTTTGAAGCACAAGTGTGGTAAAAGGATAGTAGCATTGTCCCTTCTCTCTTTTTCTCTCATTTTTTTTATTTTTTTTCATTTTTTATTTGGTCTTTTCTCTTTTTTTTATGGCCTCTTTTTTTAGTCCGGAGTCTCATCCCGACTTGTGGGGGAATCATAGTCTCCATCATCCTTTCCTCACTGGGACAATGCTCTAATAATGATGATCATCACACTTTTATTTACTTACAACTCATGAATTACAACTCGATACTTAGAACAAAATATGACTCTATATGAATGCCTTCGGCGGTGTACCGGGATGTGCAATGACTCATGAGTGACATCTTTGAAAGAATTATGAATGGTGGCTTTGCCACAAATACGATGTCAACTACATGATCATGCAAAGCAATATGACAATGATGGAGCGTGTCATAATAAATGGAACGGTGGAAAGTTGCATGGCAATATATCTCGGAATGGCTATGGAAATGCCATAATAGTAGGTATGGTGGCTGTTTTGAGGAAGGTATATGGTGGGTGTATGATACCAGCAAAAGGTGCGCGGTATTAGAGAGGCTAGCAATGTGGAAGGGTGAGAGTGCGTATAATCCATGGACTCAACATTAGTCATAAAGAACTCATATACTTGTTGCAAAAATCTATTAGTTATCGTAACAAAGTACTACGTGCATGCTCCTAGGGGGATAGATTGGTAGGAAAAGACCATCGCTCGTCCCCGACCGCCACTCATAAGGAAGACAATCAACAAATAAATCATGCTCCGACTTCATCACATAACGGTTCACCATACGTGCATGCTACGGGAATCACAAACTTTAACACAAGTATTTCTCAAATTCACAACTACTCTACTAGCATGACTCTAATATCACCATCTTCATATCTCAAAACAATCATCAAGTATCAAACTTCTCATAGTATTCAGTGCACTTTATATGAAAGTTTTTATTATACCCATCTTGGATGCCCATCATATTAGGACTAAATTCATAACCAAAGAAAATTACCATGCTGTTTAGGACTCTCAAAATAATATAAGTGAAGCATGAGAGTTCATATATTTCTTCAAAATAAATCCTCCGCCGTGCTCTAAAAGATATAAGTGAAGCACTAGAGCAAACAACAAACTACTCTGAAAGATATAAGTGAAGATCAATGAGTAGTCGAATAATTATGCAACTATGTGAAGACTCTCCCACAATTAAGAATTTCAGATCTTGATATTTTATTCAAACATAAAGCAAAACAAAATAAAATAAAATGACGCTCCAAGCAAAACACATATCATGTGGTGAATAAAAATATAGCTCCAAGTAAAGTTACCGATGGACGAAGATGAAAGAGGGGATGCCATCCGGGGCATCCCCAAGATTAGGCTCTTGGTTGTCCTTGAATATTACCTTGGGGTACCTTGGGCATCCCCAAGATTAGTCTCTTGCCACTCCTTATTCCGTAGTCCATCGAATCTTTAACCAAAACTTGAAAACTTCACAACACAAAACTCAACAAAAAACTCGTAAGCTTCGTTTGTATAAGAAAATAAATCACCACTTAGGTACTGTTGTGAACTCATTATAAATTCATATTGGTGTAGTATCTACTGTATTCAAACTCCTCTATGGTTCATACCCTCCGATACCACTCATAGATTCATCAAAATAAGCAAACAACACATAGAAAACAGAATCTGTCAAAAACAGAACAGTCTGTAGTAATCTGTATCAAACTTATACTTCTGGAACTCAGAAAAATATACCAAAATAGGACGACCTAGATAATTTGTTTACTGATCTACTGCAATTGGAATCAGTATTTTATCACTTTCTGGTGATATTTAACAATTGTTTTCGTGAGCAGAAAGTTTCTGTCTTTTTTCAGCAAGATCAAATAATTATCATCCAAGAAGATCCTATAGGTCTTACTTGGCACAAACACTAATTAAAACATAAAACCACATCTAACCAGAGGCTAGATCAAATATTTATTACTAAACAGAACCAAAAAGCAAGGAACAAAAATAAAATTGGGTTGCCTCCCAACAAGCGCTTACGTTTAACGCCCCTAGCTAGGCATGATGATTTCAATGATGCTCACATAAAAGATAAGAATTGAAACATAAAGAGAGCATCATGAAGAATATGACTAGCACATTTAAGTCTAACCCACTTCCTATGCATAGGGATTTTGTGAGAAAACAACTTATGGGAACAAGAATCAACTTGCATAGGTAGGTAAAACAAGCATAACTTCAAGATTTTAAGTACATAGAGACGAAACTTGATATTATTGCAATATGTAGAAGCATATGATCCTCTCTCATAATAATTTTCAGTAGCATAATGAATGAATTAAACAATATAACCAGCACCTAAAGCATTCTTTTCAGGATCTACAAGCATAGAAAATTTACTACTCTCTACATAAGCAAAATTCTTCTTATCCGGAATAGTGGGAGTATCATAAGAAACTCGAATACTATAAATTGTTTCCACATTAAAAGAGTAATGTTCAGAAAAAGGGTAATCATAATCATGACAAGTTTTATAAATATAATCATCACTACTTTTTATAGCATAAGTTTCATCACAATAATCATCATAAGTAGCAACTTGGTTCTCATCATAATCAATTGAAACCTCTTCCGAAATAATGGATTCATCACTAAATAAAGTCATGACCTCTCCAAATCCACTTTCATAATTATCACAATAAGATTCTACATCCTCCAAAATATTGGGATCATTACTTACTAAAGTTGACACTCTTCCAAACCCACTTTCATCAATATAATCATCATAAGTAGGAGGCATGCTATCATCATAACAAATTTGCAAATCAAAACTTGGGAGGCTAAAAATATCACCTTCATTAAACATAGCATCCCCAAGCTTGGGACAAACATTAATTGCAGCAAATATATTCTCAAACTTGTCATCCTCATCAAACATAGCTTCCCCAAGCTTGGGCCTTTTCATATCATAAGCATAATCATTCTCATCATTAATAGTATGGATAGCACCAATAGTATAGCAATTATCATCCAATGAGTAGTAGGAGCAACATCATTTGGGAGGGATACCTTTTTACCTTTGCTTCTCCATCTTTTCTTTTTCTTCTTTACATCATGTGTGGGTTTAACCCTCTTTTTTGTGCTCCTTATTGATGAGATTGGTTGAATAGAAGGCTCCTCCTCGTTACCTGATTCATCATAAGAAATAATAGGAGAATATTGGGAAGTCTCTTCCCTTTCATTAGTATTATTTTCATCCTCTATTTGTTTTCTTTTCTTTATGTAATTGTCAATATAAGGATTTTCAATGCAATTCACCGCACAATACATATAAATTTCTTCTAGATCAATATCGAGGAATTTCTCCAGGTTATATTCTGGAATATGCTTAGTTTGACATTTCATTTCTTCATAACCCAAAAGCAAACTAAGTTCATTATGATGTGCAAGGGAAATCAAGTCATCACAATTTTTGGACACGATTCGATCATGAAACAATTTGCATTTGATATTTAAATGACCATGTTCATTGCAAAGTTCACAAGTATGGCTAAGATATTTTAAATTTTCAGCACTAACATTTAGCCTTTCTTGCAACCATTTAGTTTCTAAATACTTATGCCTCTTGCAAAATCTATCTTCTCTATTTGGTATGTACTTGCAAACTCTATGCACTCCACAAAATTCGACATGCTTATAAGAGATATTTTCATCATGACTAGTGCAATCATCATTAGTACTATGGATATTCAAGGAGTTCAAACTAACAACATTGCAATAATGCTCATCATTCAAAGATTTAGTGCCAAACATTTTATAGACTTCTTCTTCTAGCACTTGAGCACATTTTTCCTTCCCATCATTCTCATGAAAGATATTAAAAAGATGAAGCGTATGAGGCAAACTCAATTCCATTTTTTTTGTAGTTTTCTTTTATAAACTTAACTAGTGATAAAACAAGAAACAAAAAGATTCGATTGCAAGATCTAAAGATATACCTTCAAGCACTCACCTCTCCGGCAACGGCGCCAGAAAAGAGCTTGATGTCTACTACACAACCTTCTTCTTGTAGACGTTGTTGGGCCTCCAAGTGCAGAGGTTTGTAGGACAGTAGCAAATTTCCCTCAAGTGGATGACCTAAGGTTTATCAATCCGTGGGAGGCGTAGGATGAAGATGGTCTCTCTCAAACAACCCTGCAACCAAATAACAAAGAGTCTCTTGTGTCCCCAACACACCCAATACAATGGTAAATTATATAGGTGCACTAGTTCGGCGAAGAGATGGTGATACAAGTGCAATATGGATCGTAGATATAGGTTTTCGTAATCTGAAAGTATAAAAACAGCAAGGTAACAAGTGGTAAAAGTGAGCACAAACGGTCTTGCAATGCATTGAAACAAGGCCTAGGGTTCATACTTTCACTAGTGCAAGTTCTCTCAACAATAATAACATAATTGGATCATATAACTATCCCTCAACATGCAACAAAGAGTCACTCCAAAGTCACTAATAGCGGAGAACAAACGAAGAGATTATGGTAGGGTACGAAACCACCTCAAAGTTATTCTTTCTGATCGATCTATTCAAGAGTCCGTAGTAAAATAACATGAAGCTATTCTTTCCGTTCGATCTATCATAGAGTTCGTACTAGAATAACACCTTAAGACACAAATCAACCAAAACGCTAATGTCACCTAGATACTCCAATGTCACCTCAAGTATCCGTGGGTATGATTATACGATATGCATCACACAATCTCAGATTCATCTATTCAAACCAACACAAAGTACTTAAAAGAGCGCCCCAAAGTTTCTACCGGAGAGTCAAGACGAAAACGTGTGCCAACCCCTATGCATAAGTTCACAAGGTCACAGAACTCGCTAGTTGATCACCAAAACATACATCAAGTGGATCACGTGAATATCCCATTGTCACCACTGATAAGCACGGCAAGACATACATCAAGTGTTCTCAAATCCTTAAAGACTCAATCCGATAATATAACTTCAAAGGGAAAACTCAATCCATTACAAGAGAGTAGAGGGGGAGAAACATCATAAGATCCAACTATAATAGAAAAGCTCGCAATACATCAAGATCGTATCACCTCAAGAACACGAGAGAGAGAGAGATCAAACACATAGCCTCTAGTACATACCCTCAGCCCCGAGGGTGAACTACTCCCTCCTCGTCATGGAGAGCGCCGGGATGATGAAGATGGCCACCGGTGAGGGATCCCCCCTCCGGCAGGGTGCCAGAACTGGGTCCCGATTGGTTTTTGGTGGCTACAGAGGCTTGCGGCAGCAGAACTCCCGATCTATTCTGTTCCCCGATGGTTTTAGGGTATATCGATATATATAGGGGAAAGAAGTCGGTCAGGGGAGCCACGAGGGGCCCACGAGGGTGGAGGGCGCGCCCTGGGGGGTGGGCAAGCCCCCCTACCTCGTGCCTTCCTTGTTGCTTCCCTTACGTGCACTCCAAGTCCCCTGGATTGCTTCCGTTCCAAAAATAACTTTCCCGAAGGTTTCATTCCGTTTGTACTCCGTTTGATATTCCTTTTCTGCGAAACACTGAAACAAGGGAAGAAAACAGAAACTGGCACTAGGCTCTGGGTTAATAGGTTAGTCCAAAAAATAATATAAAAGTGTTTAATAAAGCCCATAAACATCCAAAACAGAATATATAATAGCATGGAACAATCAAAAATTATAGATACGTTGGAGACGTATCAGCCGGCACCAGGCCCTGCCGGGGGAGTCTCTGACTTTCCGTCTGCCAGTCCTGCTGCTGCCACTGCCTCTTCATCAACCTCCCTCTGCACCACTAGCGCGGCATTGACGACTTGATTCGTCGCTGCCAGATACAGCAGCAACGGCTCTTGTGGTTTAGGCGCAACTAGTACCGGTGTAGAGGAAAGGTATCTCTTCAGGTCTTGCCACGCCGCCTCGGCCTCTGGGTTCCATTCCATTGGGCCTGCCTTCTTCAAGATCTTGAAAAGGGGAAGGGCGCGCTCGGCAGACTTGGAGATGAATCGGCTTATGGCGGCAACGCAGCCAGTTAGCCGACGCACATCCTTGATCCGCTTGGGCGCCTCAATCTGCTCGATAGCTTTGATCTTGTCTGGGTTTGCCTCGATCCCACGCTGCGACACAAAGAACCCGAGGAGTTTGCCGGATGGAACACCGAAGACACACTTCTCAGGGTTCAGCTTGAGGTTGATCTTGCGTAGGTTGGCAAACATCTCTTCTAAGTCTTGTACAAGAGTTGCCCTGTCCTTGGTTTTGACCACTATGTCATCCATATAGGCTTCCATATTTCTATGTAGCTGGGGTTCAAAACCAATCTCGACTGCTCTTGCAAATGTTGAACCAACACTCTTCAACCCGAAAGGCATGCGTAAAAAGCAATACGTACCACATGGGGTGATAAATGATGTCTTCTCTTCATCTTCTCTTGTCATGAAGATCTAGTGGTAGCCCAAGTAGGCGTCGAGGAATGACAACAGATCACACCTGGCCGTGGAGTCAACAATCTGGTCGATGCGCGGCAACGAGAAGGGGTCCTTGGGACAAGCCTTATTGATATCTGTGTAGTCAATACACAACCTCCACTTCCCATTTGCCTTGCGCACCACCACCGGATTGGCCAACCACGTCGGATGGAGCACTCCTCTCACCAAACCCGCCACTTCCAACTTCCTGATCTCCTCTGTGATGAACTCCTGCCTTTCCAGAGCCTGCTTCCTGACCTTCTGCTTGACAGGCCGCGCATGAGGACAGACAACTAGGTGGTGCTCAATCACCTCCCTGGGAACACCGGGGATGTCAGATGCTTCACATGCAAACACGTCGACATTCGCCCGCAGGAAGGTGACGAGCGCGCCTTCCTATTTGCTGACAGGGTGGAGCTTATGGTGAAAGCCCCTCCCGCGGCATCCTCCCTAACGGACACCTTCTTGGTCTGCGGTGGCTCAGCTCTGGATTTCTTGCTCTTGCCGGTGGAGCTCTCTGGCACGTCCTCGACGGTAGCACAACACCCCGAAGAGGTGCGCTTGCCGGAGTGGGTGTGAGAGGTCTTGCCGGGCTTCTTCTTCCCTCCCGGGGCTTCAACGGCAGGAGCAAGTGCCTTGGCGGCAGTTGCTGCAACTGCTTCTCGGTAGAGTTGGTCGGCGCAAATCAGCGCGTCCTTCTTGTCGGAGGGGACGGAGATGATGGTCAATGGCCCGGGCATCTTCAGCATGTTGTAGACGTAGTGCGACGCCGCCATGAACTTGGATAGTGCCGAGCGGCCAAGGATCCCGTTGTAGGGCAAGGGGATCTCGGCTACATCGAAGACGATTCTCTTCGTCCTGTAGTTCAACTCTCCTCCAAACGTCACGGGCAGTGTGACCTTCCCCTTCGGCTGACTCCTCCCCGGGTTGACCCCTTGAAACATGCCCGTTTCCTCAAGGTCTCCATCAGGAATTTGCAGCCTTTTGACCACGACGGGCGAGATCAAGTTCAGGCCGGCCCCACCGTCGACCAACATCTTGTTCACCATGAGGTTGCGTATCGTTGGTGAGACCAACAATGGCAAACACTCGACCGCGGTTGTGCGGTCAGGGTGGTCCTCGATGTCAAAGATGAGGGGCGTGCTGGACCACTTCAGCGGCTTCTGAGCGTCGAACGACGGCTCTGCTGCTGTAATCTCACGCACCCATTGCTTGAGCTGGCAGTGAGAAGTATGCAGTGAGGCGCCACCATCGACGCACATGGCCTCTCTAGCCTTCTGGAACTCTTGCTCGCCGGACTCGTCGTCCTCGTCATGATCATCGTCTTCTTGCTTCTTGTCACGGCCCCGGGCGTGCCTCTTTTGCTGGTTGTCCTTGCCGCGGCGGCCTCCTTGGCCGCCACGCTTCTTGCCGGATCCCTCGGCAGCATCCTGGCCTTTCTCCTTGTCCCGCCTCTCGTACTCAGCTTTTTGCTTCTCGGCAAGCAGCTCGACTTGTCGGCAGTTCTGGAGGTCGTGGCCCTTGGTGCGGTGGATCTTGCGGTACTGCTTGTCAGAGCTTCCTGGCTTGTCGGCAGCCGCCAAGGCCCGGCAGGCGGAGCACCCGGCAATCTCCTTGCCGGGGTCGTCTGCCTTGGCCTTCTTGGCAGCGCCGGTGCTATCGGATCCCTCGACGCCAAGCACGGTCTTGCCCCTGCGTTTCCTATTGCGACGCCGGCCCTTCTTCGTCGGGGCGGCGGTGTCTTCATCAGTAGAGTCGATTTCCGCGCCGGCGTCCTCGCCGGGGTACTTCCTTCCCTCTTCAGCCCGGGCGCACCTATCGGCCAGAACATAAAGTTCGGCCACATCCTTAACCTTGTTCATCGCCAGCTCTTCGCACATCTTGCAGTTGCGCATGTTCTGATGAAACGCGCTGGTCACGGCGGCGGGATGAACATCGGGGATGTTGTACTGCACCCGGCTGAACCTCTGGATGTACTTGTGCAGGGTTTCCCCTTCCTTCTGGGGAATGATATGCAAATCACTGGCCTGGCCATGAGCTAGGTGGCCCCCGGTGAAGGAATCAACGAACTCAAGGCACAAATCCGACCAAGAAGAGATGGAATCCGCCGGCAAGTGCATCAACCAAGACATGACGTTGGGCTTTAGTGCCAACGGGAAGTAATTGGCAAGCACCTTGTTGTCGCGAGCTCTGGCAGCTTGCATCGCGATGGTGTAGATGCTGAGGAATTCTGACGGATGGGTCTTGCCGTTGTACTTCTCGCCAAGGTCGGGTCTGAACGTGCGGTGGGATGGCCACTGGATCTGCCGCAGCTCACGGGTAAAAGCTAGGCAACCCACCTCGTAAGGAAGGCCTCCGGAGCTCCCCGGCACTAGGTGGCGCATATCGCGCCGGCGCTCGATAGTGGTTCGAGCATCTCCGTGGGCTCATTCTCGGAGAACTTGGCGTTGGTCGCGGTGGGTCCGTGAGTTGGATGACGCTATGGAAATATTATCACAAGCATCATCACGACGGACTGACACCCGCGGTGGCTGGTGTGGAGGAGGGGAGTGCACCGTGGCCGCCGCACCCTCGGCCCCTCCACTGCTGGCATGCGGTGGCTCGATGGAGCGCCGGCCCGAAGGCCCCGCCGGTCGCGGATCATCTTTATTGGCGACGGCGACGAGGCTCCGGATGGTGGCTCTCCACTCGTCGAGCTTCTCCGTAGCAGGAGGGAAGTCGAGGAGCAGTTGCACGCGCGCCAAAGCTTCCGCTGGCGTGGGTGGCGGCGACAGCTACGAGGACCGTGGTGTGCTTCGACTTCTAACTACGTTAGAAGGAGCTCTACCACGGCCCAGCGGCTGCGTGCCATTTTTGCCAGCTCTTCGGCGAGCATGCTGGACTCCTTCATCCCGCGGACGATGCACAGGGCTCTTCCCACAGCGGTGCCCAGGTTCTCCAGCATGGTGGCGCTGCTCGTCGCGCGCACCCTGGGAAGAGCGCGCTGTGGGCGCTAGCGTGGGCGTCTTGGAGGTTGCTGTGCCACCCGTGGGTGGCACAACAACACTCCTGGAGGGCCCCGTGCCGTCTGCGGGGGGGGCAGCTCTGTCTTTGGATTTGGCAGCATGCGGCCCGTCGCCTGGTGCACAACGACGCTGCTCGCCAGGCTCTGACTGCCAGAGCGATGCTGGTGCTCGCGGACTGCGGCCCGGGTCCTGTCCATGACCGGCCCGCTGTTCGCCCGCACTGGCACGGGCCGTTCGGCTCCCGATGAGCCGATCGCCGTGATCGTCTTCTTCTTGGGAGCCATGGCGATGAAGAACTGCTAGGCTAACTACTAGACCAGATTCTCACAATTGCGCCCCCTACCTGGCGCGCAAAAGATGTCGGTGGGAAACGACACCTATGGGATCACAAGAATCCCTAACACGGTTGCCGGGGCGCAGGGTTGTGAGAAGAGCAGGAATAACAGTCAACACAAGGATCGTTTACCCAGGTTCGGGCCGCGAGGATGCGTAACACCCTAGTCCTGCTTTGGTGTGTATTTGAGAGAGTTCTTGAGCTCTCGAACTAGCTATGGTGGTTGCGTAGTTCCAAAGAGCCGAATCCCCCTCCAGTATGCCATGGGCCTCCTTTTATAGTCGAAAGGGGCTGCCACAGTGGCACACAGGAGGTGGAAAGGCCTACAGTAGTATGAGCTTATCACCCGTATTACAGGACAAGACGCATTTAATGCGCAGCTTAGGTGTCCCTTAGCTTTATTGGGGATGGGAATGAGGTCGGTCCCGTCCGTTGCCGCCTCGCCTTGCTTCGACACGCGCCCAGGCCAGTGGTGCATGCGGTGCCATGTAGGCAGGCAGGCAGCTGAGGTGGCGCGGTGGTAGGATCTTCACGAAGATGTGCATGCCACCACGCAGGTGCTTGCTGAATTGGCGTAGAGGCCGCCCGTCGCCACGCAGGTGCCTGCCCAGCTGGTTGAGCTAGCAGCTGCTTGGGGACGGCGGTGGAGTCTTGGTCGACGCGGGCCTGGCTGTGGCCCCGCGGACGCCCTCGGCAAGGGCCTTGCTGGGGGCCCGGCAATGGTCTTGCCGTGGCATTGCAGTGGTCCCCGGCAGGGCGCTTGCCGGGGATCTTGTGGATCTCCTCGGCAAGGATCCCGCCGAGGGTCGCCGTCTTCTGGTTCTCATCTGATCTCATATCTGTATGGTCTTGACAAAGATTTGCATGCTACCACGGAGGTGCCTCCCGAGCCCTAGTTCCAATGTGGTTGGTTCAGTTGGAAACCCGTGGGCTCAAGGGTGGCTCGCTCTGTTTGCATCGGGCAAGTTGCCCCGGCAAGGCTCTTGCCGGGGCTGCGGAGGCTGCCCCGGCAAGGGCCTTGCCGGGGGAGTCCACCTCGCCCTCTCGCTCTTTGGTGTCTTTTGTCTTGGCATTGCCTTGGCCATCTTGTGCTTCGGTTTCTCTCCGGCTCCCCTCCTCTGTCCTGCTTAGTGTGGCCGTGGCGCGCAGCTCCAACTGCCCGTGCACAAGTAAAGGGGTACAAAGGTGTGCCTCTACTTTGTACACCGACAACGGCCAAACTATATGATTTTGTAGGGATGAGCATTCTTTGGCTATGTTATTTTGAGAAGACATAATTGCTTGGTTAGTATGCTTGAAGTATTATTATTTTTATGCCAATATTAAACTTTTGTCTTGAATCTTTCGGATCTGAACATTCATGCCACAATAAAGAAAATTACATTGAAAATTATGTTAGGTAGCATTCCACATCAAAAATTCTATTTTTCTCATTTACCTACTCGAGGACGTGCATGAATTAAGCTTGGGGATGCTTGATACGTCTCCAACGTATCTATAATTTTTGATTGTTCAATGCTATTTTATTATCCATCTAGGATGTTTTATATGCTATTTTATATGATTTTTGGGACTAACCTATTAACCCAGAGACCAGTGCCAGTTTCTGTTTTTCCCTTTTTTTGAGTATCGCAGAAATGGAAAACCAAACGGAGTCCAATTGACCTAAAATTTCTCGGAGATTATTTTTGGACCAGAAGAAGCCCACGGAGTATCGGAGATGGGCCAGAAGAGTCCCGAGGCACCCACGAGGGTGGGGGCGTGCCCTACCCCCTGGGCACGCCCCCCTACCTCATGGCCGCCTCGGAGACTCCCTGACTTGTTCCCGACGCCAAAAATCCCTATAAATACAAAAAACCCCAGAACATAACCTAGATCAGGAGTTCCACCGCTGCAAGCCTCTGTAGCCACCAAAAACCAATCAGGATCCTGTTCCGGCACCTTGCCGGAGGGGGGATCCCTCACCGGTGGCCATCTTCATCATCCCGGCGCTCTCCATGACGAGGAGGGAGTAGTTCACCCTCGGGGCTGAGGGTATGTACCAGTAGCTATATGTTTGGTCTCTCTCTCTCGTGTTCTTGATTTGGCATGATCTTGATGTATCGCGAGCTTTGCTATTATAGTTGGATCTTATGATGTTTCTCCCCCTCTACTCTCTTGTAATGGATTGAGTTTTCCCTTTGAAGTTATCTTATCGGATTGAGTCTTTAAGGATTTGAGAACACTTGATGTATATCTTGCGTGGGATACCCGTGGTGACAATGGGGTATTCTATTGATTCACTTGATGTATGTTTTGGTGATCAACTTGCGGGTTCTGTGACCTTAGGAATCTATGCATCGGGGTTGACACACGTTTTCGTCTTGACTCTCCGGTAGAAACTTTGGGGCACTCTTTGAAGTTCTTTGTGTTGGTTGAATAGATGAATCTGAGATTGTGTGATGCATATCGTATAATCATACCCACGGATACTTGAGGTGACATTGGAGTATCTAGGTGACATTAGGGTTTTGGTTGATTTGTGTCTTAAGGTGTTATTCTAGTACGAACTCTGTGATAGATCGAACGGAAATAATAGCTTCGTGTTATTTTACTATGGACTCTTGAATAGATCGATCAGAAAGGATAACTTTGAGGTGGTTTCGTACCCTACAATAATCTCTTCGTTTGTTCTCCGCTATTAGTGACTTTGGAGTGACTCTTTGTTGCATGTTGAGGGATAGTTATATGATCCAATTATGTTATTATTGTTGAGAGAACTTGCACTAGTGAAAGTATGAACCCTAGGCCTTGTTTCAACGCATTGCAATACCGTTTGTGCTCACTTTTATCATTTTCTACCTTGTTGTTTTTATATTTTCAGATTACAAAAACCTATATCTACCATCCATATTGCACTTGTATCACCATCTCTTCGCCGAACTAGTGCACCTATACAATTTACCATTGTATTGGGTGTGTTGGGGACACAAGAGACTCTTTGTTATTTGGTTGGAGGGTTGTTTGAGAGAGACCATCTTCATCCTACGCCTCCCACGGATTGATAAACCTTAGGTCATCCACTTGAGGGAAACTTGCTACTATCCTACAAACCTCTGCACCTGGAGGCCCAACAACGTCTACAAGAAGAAGGTTGTGTAGTAGACATCACACATGCAGAATACTTGGGTTAAACTTGACGAGCCTATCATGTACAGACATGGCCTCGAAACACTGGAGACCATAAGGTAGAACGTGAATCATATAGTAGATATGATCAACATAGAGATGTTGACCATTGATGACTACCCCATCTCACGTGATGATCGGACATGGGTTAGTTGATTTGGATCATGTATCACTTAAAAACTTGAGGGATGTTGATTTAACTGGGAGTTCAATAGTAATTTGATTAATTGAACTTAATATATCATGAACTTAGTCCTGATAGTATTTGCAAATCTATGTTGTAGATCAATAGCTCGCGATATAGCTCCCTTATTTTATGATATGTTCCTAGAGAAAAATAAGTTGAAAGATGATAGTAGCAATGATGCGGACTGGGTCCGTGATCTAAGGATTATCCTCATTGCTGCACAGAAGAATTATGTCCTTGATGCACCGCTAGGTGATAGACCTATTGCAGGAGCAGATGCACACGTTATGAATGTTTGGCAAGCTCGGTATGATGACTACTTAATAGTTTAGTGCGCCATGCTTTACGGCTTAGAATCAGGACTTCAAAAACATTTTGAACGCCACGGAGCATATCGGATGTTCTAAGAGCTGAAATTGGTATTTCAGAGTCATGCCCGTGTCGAGAGGTATGAGACCTCTGACAAGTACTTTGCCTACAAGATGGAGGAGAGTAGCTCAACTAGTGAGCATGTGCTCAAAATGTCTGGGTGCTACAATCGTTTGAATCAAGTGGGAGTTAATCTTCCAGATAAGATGTTGACTGACAAAGTTCTCTAGTCACTATCACCAAGCTACTAGAACTTCGTGATGAAATATAATATGCAAGGGATGACTGCTACCTCTCGAGCACTGTGTTGGTTTTCCCTTGAAGAGGAAAGGGTGATGCAGCAAAGTAGCGTAAGTATTTCGTTCCCTCAGTTTTTGAGACCCAAGGTATCAATCCAGTAGGAGGCCACACTCAAGTCCCTTGTACCTACACAAACAAATTAGAACCTTGCAACCAACATGATAAAGGGGTTGTCAATCCCTTCACGGCCACTTGCAAAAGTGAGATCTGATAGAGATGATAAGATAATATTTTTGGTATTTTTATGATAAAGACTAAAAGTAAAGAAATCAAAATAAACGGTGCCAGAACTAGCTCGTTGACGGGAGATTAACATGATGGAGAATAGACCCGGGGGCCATAGGTTTCACTAGTGGCTTCTCTCAAGATAGCATAAGTATTATGGTGGGTGAACAAATTACTATCGAGCAATTGATAGAAAAGTGCATAATTATGAGAATATCTAGGCATGATCATGTATATAGGCATCACGTCCTTGACAAATAGACCGACTCCTGCCTCCATCTACTACTATTACTCCACACATCGACCGCTATCCAGCATGCATCTAGAGTATTAAGTTCATAAGAATGGAGTAACGCTTTAAGCAAGATGACATGATGTAGAGGGATAAACTCATGCAATATGATATAAACCCCATCTTTTTATCCTCGATGGCAACAATACAATACGTGTCGTTTCCCCTACTGTCACTGGGATCGAGCACCGCAAGATTGAACCCAAAGCTAAGCACTTCTCCCATTGCAAGAAAGATCAATCTAGTAGGCCAAACCAAACTGATAATTCGAAGAGACTTGCAAAGATAACCAATCATACATAAAAGAATTCAGAGAAGATTCAAATATTGTTCATAGATAATCTTGATCATAAACCCACAATTCATCGGATCTCGACAAACACACCGCAAAAGAAGATTACATCGAATAGATCTCCAAGATAATCGAGGAGAACTTAGTATTGAGATCCAAAGAGAGAGAAGAAGCCATCTAGCTAATAACTATGGACCCGAAGGTCTGAGGTGAACTACTCACACATCATCGGAGAGGCTATGGTGTTGATGTAGAAGCCCTCCGTGATCAATGCCCCCTCCGGCAGGACGCCGGAAAAGGCCCTAAGATGGGATCTCACGGGTACAGAAGGTTGCAGTGGTGGAATTAGGTTTTCGTGGTGCTCCTCGATGGTTTGGGGGTATGTAGGTATATATAGGAGGAAGAAGTAGGTCGGTGGAGCCACGAGGGGCCCACGAGGGTGGAGGGCACGCCCAGGGGGTAGGCGCGCCCCCTGCCTCCTGGCCTCCTCGGTGATTTCTTGATGTCCACTCCAAGTCCTCTGGATCACGTTTGTTCCAGAAATAACTCTCCCGAAGGTTTCATTCCGTTTGGACTCCGTTTGATATTCCTTTTCTGCGAAACACTGAAATAGGCAAAAAACAGCAATTTGGGCTGGGCCTCCGGTTAATAGGTTATTCCCAAAAATAATATAAAAGTGTATAAATAAGCCCATTAAACATCCAAAACAGAATATATAATAGCATGGAGCAATCAAAAATTATAGATACGTTGGAGACGTATCAATGACGAAAATGATTCCTGAGCTCTTCGCGATGCTGAAATTGGCGAAGGTAGGAATCAAGAAAGAGCATCAAGTGTTGATGGTTAACGAGACCAGTGTTTCAAGAAAAAGGGCAAGGGAAAGAAAGGGAACTTAAAGAAGAATGGCAAGCAAATTTCACTCCCGTGAAGAAGCCCAAAGCTGGACCCAAGCCTGAAACTGAGTGCCTCTACTGCAAAGGAAATTGTCACTGAAAGCGGAACTGGCCCAAATACTTGGCGGATAAGAAGGATGGCAAAGTGAACAAAGGTATATTTGATATAGGGATTTTTACATCTGTGCCCCTGGTTCCTTAGCTCTACTCATCCATCCCCACGCTCTTAACTTTTGCTCAGTTTTCCCCACTCCCTTGCCCGAAACCTTCAGAAGAGGTCACAACGGACGTCACCGTCGGGTCAGTGCTTTGACCGTTAACTCTGACGAGTGGGGCCGCGTTGGGGGTGTAGCTGTTCGACCCTTGGGCCGTGGTTTCGTTGGGCCGTCCCTTGCATTAAACGCTTGCGCGCGCCGCCACGACAGAAGCCTGCTATGCATGCACCCAACAAGCCTGCCTGCATGCATCGATGCGCCGACCGAGCCTGCATGTGCTGATGCGTGCTGCCACGATGCACTGACCAATCCGCTTTCATGCATGCCAACCGCCACGGATGCAGCGACGGTTGCTGCTGCTAGTTCCTCTCTTCTCGCACCCTTTTCTCCTCGATTTAGAGCATCGTTTTTTACGATCAGTTGCAGCCTTTTAGATCCACTCGCATCTGCACCCGTTTTGCTACGACAAATAAATTGAGAAAATATGTTGTGACTGCATGCACTAGCTAGGTGGCTACATATTTGTGGCTTGTGTAAGAAAAGAAGGGTTCGTTGTGGCTGCATGCACTAGGTGGTTACTAACAAAGCGAGCTCTCTAAGAAAACAATCAACATACATGTAGATAGGGCCATCAAGCCCGTAGCACAATCACATAGTTGAAACTAGGAGGAACATCATAATAGAATAGATAGAAAACTTAATAATAGAACTTGACAAAAGGGCCAGCAAGCCCATAGCATCTCTCACATAGTTCAATGGGATTACAACTTAACATAACATAGACTCAAAAAAATAGATAGAGGGTTTAGAACTCTAGACGCCGCCTTCTCCACCTCGCTCCTCGGGCGCCCTTCACTGCTCCTTGGGGGCGTTGTCGATGGGGTACGGAAGAGTGTGCATGCGGGACACGATGGGGAAGATGTTGGTGTACTCCGTGAACATGTTGTGGGTGGTGAAAGCGATGAACTCGCATCCACACCAAAACACCCGGCCGAGGAGGTAGAAGGCGTCGAATGTGTTGGTGAAGTGGGTAAGGAGAGCAACCATCACCCCTTTTTGGATGACCTCCTCGACACGGAACATCCTTGGAGATCCCCGCGGGAGGTGGTGGTAGCCGGACGCAAGGAAGAACTCGGTCAAGTTCCTTGCGGTCCTCCACCTTGATATTGCCCACACATGTAGTGTGCGCTCAACATACACGCCAGGAGGGTAGAGACTCTCTGGCACAGTGGGTGGGAAGTGGTAGGTTGGTCCGGTGTACTGCATGGCTGAGGATGTGCTAGAAGAAGGAGAAGTGGTCGAAGAGCAAGAAGGGCAGATGGCAGAGAGGATGGGAGATGGATGAGGGATGGCAGAGGCAGAGGGTGGCTTAAATAGCCGTAGTGCTACGTGTTATTTGGCCATGGCAATAATGGGGTCAAATGTGAAGTAACCCGTTTTCAAACCCACCGCAACATCGGGATTGTACACGCGTGGGAAACGGTGGTTTGAAAAAGAAGAAGAAAAAGAAGCTAATCGCACGCATGGGAATCCGTTGTCATATATATTATATGAACAAAAAGAGATAATTTTTGAATAGTTTGTGGCCATTTTGCATGATAAAAATAAATTTGGCCCTTAAAAATTGGTCATTTGCTACGCAATGTCAATTGATTTCAAAGGATGCAAAAATACAGAGCCAGCACGTTCACAAAAAACAGAGCAAACGATGCAAAAAACGATGCAAAAATACAGAGCCAGCACGTTCACAAAAAACAGAGCAAACGATGCAAAAGAATGACGCAATTCGACGGCCCAACTAGAGCTTGGTTTCCTTTTGGGCTCAATAACAACATTTTTATCACGGAGTCAGTGGTGGGCGAGCAGCCGAGCACAACCAATAGGATCGCCTCTTGCGGATCGCCCCACGATCCAACGATGCCGAGCCGTCCTTGTGATCCAACGGCGCGGAGCCTGCACACAGCCAGCCCACCTAGTTCCTTCTAGCAGGCCATATCTGAGGGCTGTCGCTTGGCGCGAGGGTATGATCGGACGGCTGACGGTGGGAGATAGGGTTAGGCGAAACCCTGCGGGGTTTAGAGGAGTTTTGAGCTGGTCAACGGGGTTTCGAAGGCTTTGACTGAGCATAACTAATTTAAAAAAATTGAAAAATATGAAACCTTCGCCGTTCGTCCTTTTATAAGACAAACTAACGAGGAAAAATACTAAACTTGGTCTATGGTCATTTTCATGAAAAAAACCCTAGTTGGCACGATCGAGGTCAAATGAGCACCATTAATTTTTAAAAAATCAAAAAAAAATATAAAACATGCGCACAATGTTGTCTTATGTGACATGTTACCAACCAAAAATCATAAACTTAGTCTATGGTCATTTTCATGAGAAAACTTTCACACATATGAGCTATCATGTACATGATTTCATAGAGTTCAAGGAGAGGAGGTGGTGTTACCTTCTGTTTTTGAAAAATCAAAAAAATCACTAAAGCTTTATTTTAAAATGAATAAGAAGGATCTGAAGTTAGTTTTCCATTTTCATATTTCAAAACATGTTTTTAATAGTTTTTATATTAAAGCATATGTTTTCAAAAGAAAATGTAATAATATGAAGATTAATTCAAAAAATAGTGAGACTTCGAATCTACACTATGGAAAGTGAATATGTGTTAATAAAAAAACATTTGGCTCATTTAGAGTAGGTTCAAAAAAACTTGATTACAAATGGGCTGTTTACCCTAGCCTGGGAGCTCATTTGGAGCACATTTTCTCAAATTCAAATTTATTTGACCTCCTCTAAATCACTTCAAATTTTGCACACATGATCTCCTACACAAACATAGATAGTTTGCCAAGGTTTTACATTTTCTTGAATTTGTACTATCCAGGTTTGCCAAGGTTTACATGATCTCATTTGGAGCATGCATTTGATTTCCTACACAACATGTGTGATCATTGCAGCACTAAGATCATAGTTCACAATATCTAAACATAACTAACCATAGATTCAGGACAGACAAATATACCACAGGCAAATTTAAGGATAGACAAATATAGATAGCAACCAGATTACTAGCATAACCAACGAGAGATTCAGTTCAACAAACCATAACCAACGAGATTCAGTTCAACAAACCAAAAGTAACCCAACAGATAAACTTAAAGATTCAGTTCACAGCATCACATCATCGATCACATCACGCCGGAGTCAGGGCCTTCGCGAAGGCGGCATGCTACCCCCTGATCATGTAGTCCTCCCCGCGAATCGCCACATCCTCAGCATGAGACAGAAGGTAATCGAAGCGGCCATCCCTTGGCTTTGGCTTGGTGGTGCAGTAGGGGCAGTGCCACTTCTTGAACTTGCGGTTGTATAAGGAAGCAACTTCCTTGGCCTTGATCTTCTCCACCTCCTTGGCTGTGAAGGATGCGACGTTGCCCTTGTACACATCATCTCCAGAATCATACTGCGCACATGAATGAATTGCATTAATACATTATAAATTCATATACACCATGTCGAAGGAACTAAATGAACAAGGGATATGCTTACCTCATATTCAGAATCGTCACTAAACTCCCCCTCGTACAGGTCGTAGTCGGCCAGCTTCCTCTTTCTGCCCCCCCCCCCCCCAACCATCATCCTCCTGAATATACAATTACATCCATCACTAGTAGCCAATTGAAAATTTAGATATGCACACATGACACATTGATCATAGGGCTAATATACTCCCAATATCAGAAATGTTTTAGAAGTGGGTTTTTTTTATTTCTGTGCCCCTTAGCTCTATGCTTTCAAAAACCACATCCATCACTAGTATATCAATGTATTAGATTTGTACACACATTGATCAAAAACCCCAATATGACATTCAAATAACACATTGATCATTGGTCATGCACACACATTGAAGAAGATAGCTAATATAACTACATATTGTGGAAAACATTATATACTAATGAATCAAATAACTTCTTAATCAATGGATTCCATTTGGGCATATGACATTCAAAACCCCAATCTGAGTAGCATTCAAAAACAAATCTAACAGGGACCCAATCTAAGGCAACGAATTTGAGTAGCATTAAAACCCCCAATCTGTGAGCACTAAAAAAATCTAATAAGCATCATAGCATTAAAAACCCCAATCTGCTTACAACATCTAGCATTTTTGCAATGAATTTATCCAAATCTAAAAACCCCAATCATTGCAGCACCTAAAATCATAGTTCACAACATCTAGCTAGCATTTTTGCAACGAATTTATCCAACAAACCCTAATCCAACAACCCCCATCCCCCCAACCCATACAAAAAACCCCGGCCCATCCGTCAAACCAACTACTCTAACCATCTGAACTACTGTATGAATCACAATCTAACCAATGCAACTAGGGAGCAACTAACTCTACAAGCTAAGCAAGTGCAAATACCTGCTCCTCCACGGCAGGCGGCGCAACGGGGGCATCGGGATGGACTGCACCGCTCGACGCCGTCACCTTTTGCAGTGATGAGGCGGAGCCCGCCACATCCGCAGCGGTTGCAAGTTTCCCCGCACCGCCGTGGACGCCGCCGACATCTGTGGTCACCGCGCCCTGACCCTGCAGCTCCACCACATCTCCGGCCGCTGCGCCGATGTCGCCATGAGCGTCGGCCATCTGACAGATGGATGCGATGAAGGTGAGGAAGAGGATGCTGTAGGGGAGAGCGAGACGGTGCGGTGGAGGCAGTGGAGGAGAGCGAGACGATGCCGGTGGGGGAGAGGAAGACGATGCGGCAGCGAGGGGATTTGGGGGAAAATGGTAGGGGCGATGGAGGTGGTTGCCCTCTTTATATGATGGGAAGTTTCGGGCATGTCCATGGACACGTGCTACCCCACGACCGCGGTCTTGCATGCGCCCACGTATACGCGGCCCCCCTCGTCAACTAACGATCAAAGGCATTGACCCAACCGCAACGTCCGTTATAACCTGTTCTGAGGGTTTCGGGCAAGGGAGTGGGGAAAAGTGAGCAAATGTTAACAGAGTGGGGATGAATGAGTAGAGCTAAGGAACTAGGGGCACATAAATAAAAATCCCTTTGATATACATGTTATTGATGTGTACCTTACTAGTATTCATAGTAGCCCCTGGGTATTTGATACTGGTTCAGTTGCTAATATTAGTAACTCGAAAAAGGAGTTGCGGAATAAACAGAGACTAGTTAAGGGTGAGGTGACGATGAGTGTTGGAAGTAATTCCAAGGTTGATACGATCACCATCGCACACTCCTCTACCTTCGGGATTAGTGTTGAACCTAAATAAATGTTATTTGGTGTTTGCGTTGAGTATGAATATGATTTGATCATGTTTATTGCAATACGGTTATTCATTTAAGTCAGAGAATAATTGTTGTTCTGTTTACATGAATAAAACCTTCTATGGTCATACACCTAATGTAAATGGTTTATTGAATATCGATCGTAGTGATACACATATTCATGATATTGATGACAAAAGATACAAAGTTGATAATGATAGTGCAACATAATTGTGGCACTGCCGTTTAGGTCATATTGGTGTAAAGCGCATGAAGAAACTCCATACAGATGGGCTTTTGGAATCACTTGATTATGAATCATTTGATACTTGCGAACCATGCCTCATGTGCATGATGACTAAAACTCCGTTCTCCGGAACAATGGAGCGAGCTAATGACTTATTGTAAATAATACATACCGATGTATGCAGTCCGATGAGTATTGAGGCACGCGGCGGGTATCGTTATTTTCTGACCTTCGCAAATGATTTGAGCAGATATGGATATATCTACTTAATGAAACACAAGTCTGAAACATTTGAAAAGTTTAAAGAATTTCAGAGTTAAGTAGAGAGACATCGTAACAAGAAAATAAAGTTTCTACGATCTGGTCGTGGAGGCGAATATTTGCGTTACGAGTTTGGCCTTAATTTCAAACAATGTGGAATAGTTTCACAACTCACGCCATCTAGAACACCACAGTGTAATGGTGTGTCCGAACGTTGTAACCGTTCTTTATTGAATATGGTGCGTTCTATGATGTCTCTTACCGATTTATGATGTGAACTGTCTCTTACCGATTTATGATGTGGACTGGGGCCCGATCTTTTGATGAGAGAGAGATAACTATGATTTTGGGTGGGATTTGACCTCATGATCCGGCTACCAACCGTACAGGGAGAACCGTACACGAGTAATATTCACGGCAATCGCGGAACCAACTCCACGGCATTATCGACCGAGCCAATGGCACGATCGACCTATCCACGAAGGATTTTTCCTGCACACAAATCGAACAACATGCAAGAAAATAATAGCCAAGCAATCTGAAATTGTGAATATGCTAAATGCAATAAATCTCACAAGATGGGGTTCTAATAATATGTCTTGACAGTCGCATTAGCCGCTACGAGCGAAGACAAATAAAAATAACAATAGCTAAACTTATCTAAACAAAACCCGAGTATAAACCCTAACATAGACTAGCTATTTATTATACGCGGCCGCCGCCCTTCCTAACTGTGGCGCTGCGCGTCGAGGTGTCCCGTATGGACTGCTACGGGTCAAAGAAAATTTCACCAGGAGCCGGCCCATATGTTTGACCGGATATTAGGCCTTGCTGGGATTAATTCCTTCTTTAATCAATGAGGTGGGCTGGCGTGCACGTGGCTTCTCTGGTCCATTAAGCCTAATCCTTCTTCTCTTCTTTCGTGTTTGAAAAACGTGTAGCATGCAACATGGATGGCCCTCATCTCTCCAGCACCTTTCCTCCTTTCTGATGCGTGTGTGTGCGCACTTGCATGGGCTATGCAATCTTCAACATTTTCATATTTATTTTGCCCTTCAAGAACTTTGCACAAGAAAAATTGTGTAGTATTTTTGTCCCTAATAATAAAATATAATATCATATAATGATCAATAAAAATTACCTGAAAAATATGTCATGTAATATTTGTAGGCGTATCTATGCTCACATCATCCTCCCTTTCTTGAAAACAAAGCCGTCCTCGGCGTTCATTTATCTGAAACACATTATAGAGCAACGCAAAAATGGATGCAACATATATAGGCCGTTCCGATGGCGTTAACTCATGAGGGTGAAATAAATTTGTAACAACACCATTAAGAATATCATGACAAATTTTATCCCACACGTAGTCTACATATGAATGATATGGATGCAAATTAACTATTTAGGCACACGGTATATCCAGAGCACAAGTTGGGACATTTAATGGAAAATTTTCATAATTGATGGCAAGCATAGTGTGCGTAGTACGATGAACTGGGACCCGATCTTTCGATGAGAGAGAGATAACTATGATTTTGGGTGGGACTTGACCCTCATGATCCGGCTACCAACCATACAGGGAGAACCGTACACGACTGATATCCACGGCAATCACAAAACCAACTCTACGGCGTTATCGACCGAGCCAACGGCACGATCGACCTATCCACGAAGGATTTTTCCTGCACACAAATCAAAGAACATGCAAGAAAATAATAGCCAAGCAATCTGAAGTTGCGAATATGCTAGATGCAATAAATCTCACAAGATGGGGTTTCGATAGTATGTCTTGACGGTCGCACTAGCCGCTACAAGCAAAGACAAATAAAAGTAGCAATAGCTAAACTTTTATAAACAAAACCCGAGTCTAAACCCTAACCTAGACTAGCTATTTATTATACGTGACCGCCGCCCTAACTATGGCGCTGCGCGTTTTTTTTTTTGAGCATCAGTACAGACACAAGCGCTCATATACACGCGCATACACTCATCCCTATGAACGCACACACGCACACCCTACCCCTATGAGCACCTCCGAGAGACTGAGCCGGCATATCATCTTGAGATTTACGAAGTCACCGTAGGCGCCTCGTCGTCGATGGGAACGTCTCCTCCCACTGAAAGCGCATCGCCGGAAATCCTGAAATAAATCCAGGAATAATGCGAGCACCAGGATTTCAACCCTGATGGGTTGGGGATACCACTGTCCACCTAACCAACTCAACCACAGGCACGTTGACGTGTCCCGTGTGGACTGCTATGGGTCAAAGGAAAAATTCACCAGGAGCCGGTCCATTTGTTTGACCGGATATTAGGCCTTGCTGGGATTAATTTCTTCTTTAATCAATGAGGTGGGCTGGCGTGCATGTAGCTTCTCTGGTCCATCAAGCCTAATCCTTCTTCTCTTCTTTCGTATTTGAAAAACTTGTACGTGTAGTATGCAACATGGATGGCCCTCATCTCTCCAGCACCTTTCCTCCTTTCTGTGCGTGTGTGTGTGTGCACTTGCATGGCCATGCAATCTTCAACATCTTCATATTTATTTTGCAGATGCCTTCAAGAACTTTGCACAAGAAAAATTGCGTATTATTTTTGTCCCTTATAATATCATATAATGATCAATAGAAATTACCTAAAGAATGTGTCGTGTAATATTTGTAGGCGTATCTATGCTCACATCAATTTACCACTATCATTTTGGGGTTATGCATTAGAGACAGCTGCATTCACGTTAAATAGGGTACGTCTAAATCCGTTGATACGACACCGTATGAATTGTGGTTTGACAAGAAATCTAAGTTGTCGTTTCTTAAAGTTTGGGGTTGCGACACTTATGTCAAAATGCTTCAACCTGATAAGCTTGAACCCAAATCAGAGAAGTGTGTCTTCATAGGATACCCTAAGGAAACAATTGGGTACACCTTCTACCACAGATCCGAAGGCAAGATATTTGTTGCCAAGAATGGAACCTTTCTAGAGAAGGAGTTTCTCTCGAAAGAAGTGAGTGGGAGAAAAGTAGAACTTGATGAGGTAATTGTACCTTCTCTCAAATAGGAAAGTAACACATCACAAAAAACCGTTCCCGTGATGCCTACACCAACTAGAGAGGAAGATAATGATAATGATTATGAAACTTCAGATGAAGTTGCTACTGAACCTTGTAGGTCAACCATAGCACGATCCGCACTAGAGTGGTATGGTAATCCTGTCCTGAAAGTCATGTTACTAGACCAAGGCGAACCTACAAACTATGAAGAAGCTATGATGAGCCCAGATTCTGACGGATGGCTTGAGGCCATGAAATCTGAGATAGGATCCATGTATGAGAACAAAGTATGGACTTTGGTGGACTTGCCCAATGATCGGCAAGCCATAGAGAATAATGGATCTTCAAGAAGAAGACTCACGCTGATGGTAATGTTACTATCTACAAAGATCGACTTGTTGCAAAAGGTTTCGACAAGTTCAAGGGGTTGACTACGATGAGACTTTCTCTCCCGTAGCGATGCTTAAGTCCGTCCGAATCATGTTAGCAATTGTCGTATTTTATGAAATCTGGTAAATGGACGTCAAAACTGCATTCCTTAATGGATTTCTTAAAGAAGAGTTGTATATGATACAACCAGAAAGGTTCTATCGATCCTAATGGTGCTAACAAAGTGTGCAAGCTCCAGCGATCCATCTATGGACTGGTGCAAGCATCTCGGAGTTGGAATATACGCTTTAATGAGGTGATCAAAGCTGATGCTTTTGTACAGACTTATGGTGAAGCCTGTATTTAGATGAAAGTGAGTGCGAGCTTTGTAGCATTTCTAATATTATATGTGGATGACATATTGTTGATCGGAAATGATATAGAATTTCTGGATAGCATAAAAGGATACTTGAATAAGATTTTTTTCAATAAAAACCTCGGTGAAGCTGCTTACATATTAGGCATCAAGATCTATAGAGATAGATCAAAAACTTGATAAAATTTTCAATGAGTACATGCCTTGACAAAATTTTGAAGGAGTTCAAAATGGACCAGTCAAAGAAGGAGTTCTAGCCTGTATTGTAAGGTGTGAAGTTGAGTAAGACTCAAAGCACGACCATGATAGAAGATAGAAAGAGAATGTAAGCCATTCCCTATGCCTCAGCCATAGGTTCTATAAGTATGCCATGTTGTATACCAGACCTATTGTGTATCTTGCCATGAGTTTGGCGAAGGGGGTACAATAGTGATTCAGGAGTAGATCACTGGACGGCCAAAATTTTCCTTGGTTACGTAAGAGGACTAAGGAAATATTTCTCGGTTATGGAGGTGATAAAGACTTCGTCGTAAAGAGTTACGTCGACGCAAGCTTTGACAGTGATCTAGATGACTCTAAGTCTAAATCTGGATACATATTGAATGTGGGAGCAATTAGCTAGAGTAGCTCCACGCAGAGCATTGTAGACATAGAAATTTGCAAAATACATATGGATCTGAATGTGGTAGACCCGTTGACTAGACCTTTCTCACAAGCAAAACATGATCACACCTTAGTGCTCTTTTGAGTGTTAATCACATGGCGATGTGAACTAGATTATTGACTCTAGTAAACTCTTCGGGTGTTAGTCACATGGCTATATGAACTATGGGTGTTAATCACATGATGATGTGAACTAGATTATTGACTCTAGTGCAAGTGGGAGACTGAAGGAAATATGCCCTAGAGGCAATAATAAAGTTGTTATTTTATATTTCCTTATTCATGATAAAGTTTTATTATTCATGCTAGAATTGTATTGATCGGAAATTTAAATACATGTGTGAATACATAAACAAATACCGTGTCCCAAGTAAGCCTCTACTTGACAAGCTCGTTGATCAAAGATGGTTAAGGTTTCCTAACCATAGACATGTGTTGTCATTTGCTAACGGGATCACATCATTAGAAGAATGATGTGATGGACAAGACCCATCCGTTAGCTTAGCATATTGATCGTTCAGTTTATTGCTATTGCTTTCTTCATGTAAAATACATATTCCTTCGACTATAAGATTATGCAACTCCCGAATACCGAAGGAATGCCTTGTGTGCTATCAAACGTCACAACGTAACTGGGCGATCATAAAGATGCTCTACAGGTATCTCCGAAGGTGTTTGTTGAGTTGGCATAGATCGAGATTAGGATTAGTCACTCCCAGTATCGGAGAGGTATCTCTGGGCCCTCTCGGTAATACACATCATAAGCTTGCAAGCAAATGACAATGGAGTTAGTAAAGAGGTGATCTATTACGGAACGAGTAAAGAGACTTGGGTTGATCTTTCAGAGATCTCTAAATTTTTGTTTTGTTTACTTATCCTCGAAACATTTTCTGGTCATCTCGTAGAGCAATCTTTGAGAAACTAGTCTAAAAGTTCTAGTGGTGTTTCCTAGATCCATTCTTCCTACGTATATTTGAAGTATAGTTCAAGCCTAGTGTCAAAGGGATATACGTTTGTGATTAAGTGATAACATGTAATGTTACTTTATCTACAATAGTTCATGTATATTGAAGTGGTTTTCCTTCTTGATTGTGTGTTCGCTACGAAATGATCTGTTTTAAAAGCAATCTTGAAGTAACCGGGGACCACCTTGTACATATGAAGTACATGTAACACCATTTACAACTCATACTTGTTTGTTCAATGCAATGATGTCCCACAATTTTCTTTATAATCCTTTAGATCTGTACAAGATCGAGCGATGGCATACTCAGTATTGGACAACTACAATGAGGAATAAACACCAATAGAACAACTAATTATAAGTGGGCAGCACATAATATTGAATCACATATTTCCCGTACGACTGTTGTAGATACTAGCCGCTCATACAATAGGAACACAAGCACATGCAAATATTCAGTGCACAATTACGTACCCGAGAATATGTTATAATATTTAAATACAAGTGAATAGCCCCGCAACTTCCATGCCGCATAATATATACTAGCCCCTCCATACATCCAAACAGACCATCCTCCAAGTGCATAATATCATTCGCCCACACAATGACAATACCATATCTTGTGGAGTGTTGGTACAACAAATAGGTGGCAGCCCACAAAAGAATGGAAGAGGTGAAAGGAAACAAATTGTGTATGAGGAGTACTATGGAATGGTAGACACTCGGAAAGGAATCGTCGTTGCTCGACTTAGCTCGTGACAATCAGCATCTTTGGTTCTCGCAATGATCTACTAACTGTCCATCCTGATATTCATGTCCACACCTACAAAACAGAGATGGGCAGTTTTTCACAAGTTAGAATCTTTCTAATGGCCAAAACTGAGCAGCAGCAACATGACTTACCGCAACACTCAATCGACCGATCACAAACACGGAACATGAAGATGCTAATGCGATGGGGGCATGAAGTCTGTTGGGCAATCTCCCCATGGGATTTTGGTGTTGATGCTTGGGCGGTGCTCCCATCGGAAGTAGGAAAATGGCATTGCCTCATGGGATTTCAGGTGAGGAAAGAAAAAGTATCAGCACCCAATAGGATTGAAGTTTGGTTATGGTCAATATATCGCATAGTACGGATGGTGCTACATTGGACTACATGAATTAGGTTTGACACTTCCAAAAAGTAGTGCTAATTTCAGAGTTTTAGTACAAAATTAGTGAAAACTCGAATTGATAAACTAATATTCCTATTTTGAGATTGTACATGAAACTTCGAACAACAAAAATGATATAATCCGGGGTTGCTCTATTGTACATAGAGGTGAAGTGGTCATGTTTATGTGATTATTCCACGAACTTCTCTTGTTGATGCGTGTAACTAAGATCAACAAAAAATTATATCTTTAGCATGTACCACAAAATTGAATTGATAATTATTTTAATCACTACCTAACAATATATATAGTACCACCGTTCATAAATACACACCATTCCATAAAATGGACAATCAAACAAATGTAACTTTAAATGTTGAAATACTTAAAACTATTCACAATGGCAAGGTAAAAGTAATGATTTTCAGATTTTCTATGGAAACAACTTCCATAAATATTTATGTCACGGTCGACCACTAGACACCAATAACTTTTCATTTAGTTGTCAACTTTCACCGAAGTTCAAAGACTAGTGGCTCCGGATCGCCCAATCGAGGGCCACTTCGCGGGTAGCCATGACCTCCCTTTTGATGCTCGTCTCTTGGGAGCTTTGGAAGGAGCGCAAAGCGAGAGCCTTCCGCAGCTCGGCGACCCCCACCATCACTACAGGAATCAGCTACTTTGCCGTCTGCCATGGCAGACGGCAAAGGCAAGGATGGCGGACGGAAAAGGCCTTTGCCGTCTGCCGCGGACGGCAAAAGGCTCCGACAAAGTAGGCATCGGTAAAGAGCTTCTTTGTCGTCTGCTTTTTGAAGCGGGCGGGAAAGGGGCCTTTGCCATCAGCGGCGGACGGCAAAGAAAGCCGACGGCAATAAATTCGCTGTTAGTCCGTTAGGTGGCTAACGGCAGTCTTTGCCGTCCGTGGCTGACGGCAAAGAGCATCAAGCCTTTGCCGTCTGCCACTGTAGGCAAACTGACCAAATGGGTCAGCTGCCAGGAAGCACAGGTGGTTGCCACGTGGCTTCTTTGCCGTCCGCCGCGGACGGCAAAGAGCCCGTTGCCGTCGGTGGCAGACGGCAAAGAGCCTGCATTGCCTCTTTTTTCTGTTTTTTCTTATACCCAACCATTTTCACAGCAAATAGATGATACATATATATTTTTCACATGGCAAGTTCACAACAAACATATGAGATATCCAACACATATAACTTCATCATACATGCATAGTTCCATCAACCATACATAGCAAGTTCCACATACATGCATCCAACCATACATATTACAATAGTGTCATCCTACCATGCATGCATAGTTCATCGATACAAAAGAAACATAGTTCATCCAAACAAGCACACCATCTATGCTAGCTTTCGTGAAGCGAATGAATTCTGCAAAATGGGAAATAAGAAAGTTAGAATAAGAAGATTAGAAGAAGAAGAAGAAGAAGAAGAAGAAGAAAATGAAGAAGAAGAAGAATATATGACATTTATGAGCTAATTTAGGTGAAATTGATCGTTTGTGAGCTAACTTAGGTGAAATGGATCGTTTATGAGCTAACCTAGGTGAAATGGATCGCTTATGAGCTAACTTAGGTAAAATGCATCATTTTAGAGCTAACCTAGGTAAGATGGATCATTTATGAGCTAAGTAAGGTAAAATGGGTCATTTTAGAGCTAACTTGGGTAAAATGGATCATTTATGAGCTAAGTAAGGTAAAATGGGTCATTTTAGAGCTAACTTGGGTAAAATGGATCGTTTATGAGCTAACTAAGGTAAAATGGATCATTTTAGAACTAACTTAGGTAAAATGGATCGTTTATGAGCTAACTAAGCTAATTATGCCATTTTTGACATAAGTAAGCTAAGTACATGTCATTATTGAGCAAACCTAGTTAACTAAGCATATTAGAGCTAACTTTGGTCATTTTGGAGGAAATAAAGCTAAGTATAGATCGTTTTAGAGCTAACTTAGGTAAAATGGATGGTTTTGGAGGTCAGTAAGCTTATTAAGTCATTTTGGAGGAAATAAAGCTAAGTCTAAGTCATTGTGGTAAGCATTTTGGAGGAAATAAGGCTAAGTCTAGGTCTTTATGCATTTGTTAAGCAAAACACTAGAGAAACTTACCATGATCATGGAGGTGTAGGAGCGGGCAGGCTCGTGCCGGTAGCTGGAGAAGGATCGTGCGATGCTTGTCTGGAGTTACGCTGCACCAAAGATCATTTCCAATGTCTCGTTAGCATGATGACACTCAAATGTTAAGACTAGCAAGTAATGTCCATTCAAATTGAACTCACCATGGTCCCAGGAGCAACCACTGGCATCGGCGGAGCGGTCTGACCGGTCTTCTCGCACACAGACTGCACATTTGGTTTTGACGACTCAGTCATACTAGTTAGTAATGAGACGAACACTACATGAATGTTTTGGCTAATCTGCAGAAGAAACTTACCACAAGGAGCTCGTACATGGCCCTTGCCTGCATGTCATTCCGTGCCCTCTCCTCCTCCAACATCGTTGTCGTCCTCTCCTCCAACTCCCGCTGCCTCTCCGCCACCTCCGCCAGAAGTTTCTCCGTTCTATCTCTCTCACTCTGTATAGCAGCCTACAACACCACTCCTCGTTACCATTTGTAATCATTGATGGAAGCACAGACAATGTAATGGAGAAAGATAACTGAGTACATATAACTAACCTTGATGGCGAGTTGGACTGGCCGTTCACGAGGCCTTATCTCAGGAGCGGAGCTCGACTGGCGCGCCTTGATCTCCGGGAGAGTGCTAGGACAACGGATAAGTCCATCTCCAATGGCTATGGAGCCATGGGACCTCCCGCCACCAGATATCATCACCAGCTCTGGATCAATGGGACCCTGGTTCGGGTTATAGTCCTCCCCTTTCCTCGCCTTCCCCCCATCTGTATATTTCACGAGCTTGTCATGGGAGGAGATGTTGGTGAAGTTGTTTGCATCATCGAGGTCAGACGGAGAGAATGCCTTGACTTTCTTGAAAGAGGCAGTGTGGGCCATGGCATACAGGTCGTACACCTCTGGCACCTTATCCGCCTTATTGTAGCGTGCCTGAAAGAGAGAAACAAAGTAAATTAGTAATTAAAGGGCTCAAGCTAGCATGATGAATGAATTGCATGAATCATGAAGCAAACCACATACCCAGTTCCGCCTGAACTGATATAAGTTGGAGCTGCCTTGATGGTGTGGCACACCTTCCATTTGGGCACGTTTGTCCTTGGCTGCGTTGTGGACAGCTAGCCATTCTTTTGAGCACCACTCATTGACCAACACCTCCCAACAATCCATCTGATCCGCACACCATCTCGGAGGCGCCTAAGTTAGCAAATAGAAACTTGAGCGCTACGGCTATGAATTACTAAATGAAGGAAGTAAGTACAAGGCCTTAAGAATTACCTTCATGTACTGCTCCTTACTCAGGAACTTATCGCGGCACGCCGGCTTGGGCTTCTTGATACCACGCAAGGCATAGTAGTCTCGAACAGCCTGCACCCGAGCCTCGTGCCGTAAGTTCTGTAGTAGGCGCTTGCAGATGTTCTCGATAACATTTGCCGCCTCCTCCTCGTATCCCTCCTCACACCTGTAGAATGTCTGCAATCAAATGAGACAATATTGATTAGTACAATTAATAACTAGCTAGTTGAAGATTTTTAAATGTGTAAAGGAGAAATTACCCAGAACTTTCTGATCACCACATCTGCCCTCGTGTCGCACAAGACACCGTCGATAATCTCACCCGGCGGGGCCGGGGCAGCCTAGTAGTGCTCCCAGCTCAATCCAAGCTCTGGAAGCCGACCCTCACCAGGCAACGTGACAAACCCCGGGAAGTTTTGCCGGCAAAGCACTCCAAGGACGGAGTTGGGCCGGCGGACACTATGATGGTGGTCCCAACCCCTACAGCATGACAAGGCCAACACATTAGATATTTGAAGAAACGTGAATGCAGAAGGTACAAAAGGATTAAATGCACTTACCTCTCCCCATCAGGGAAAATCAACCACCTCTGCTCGCGGGTCGCCGGCACGAACGGGAGCCGTGTACAACCACGCTGGTAGACGATGCCCCCCTCCTCCTCAATATCAGTCGGCTCCCCGCCATCATGAGCATGGCCACTCGGCCCCTCAGGCTCATCCGGCCAGGTACCCCATCCAGACGTGTGCTCCTCCGGGGTCTCGTGGGCCGAAGGCCCGTCGACCCAAGGCTCGTGGGCCGAAGGCTCGTGGACCGGAGTCTGTGTAGCCTCCTCCTCGGACGAGTCCACCCTAGCAGTCACGTGCTCGGGTGAAACAGCTGGGGGTGGCGGCGAGGAAGGCGCCCTAGCAGTCACCCTACCTCCTCTCCCGCGACCACGTGCTCCAACTCCTCTCTTCTTCCCTCCCTTACCTCGTCCCCTGCTGGGCACCGCTGTCGACGAAGAAGGGCCCGGCGGTGTCGCCATACTGTCCAGCAACGCTCGGCGGAGAGGTGCGTGTGGAATGGAAGACCTCCCACCACGTGCCGACGAAGAAGGGGCCTCGGAGCGCTCCCGACCAGCGCCCACCATCTTTCAACACCTGCCATGACAAAGAGTAAACGAAATTAGTACAACATAAAAAAATACCGACATGAATAATAATATGTATATCACTTATGTATCATCATCAAGTACAACATAAAAAATTGAATACCTGACACTACTAATAATCTCGATCACTATCATCAATAAATGCATAATCATCATCATCACTATAATCAATGACGGGCTCATAGGGTTCAGTGGCATCAAATATATGACCTAACTCGTAATTCACAAATATATGACCTCGTCGGCCTCTGGTGTCGTGGGTGTCGTGTCGGGGTCGGGGTGCCATGTCGGGGTCGGGGTGCTGTTTCGGGGTCGGGGTGGTCGGGGTCGGGGTGTGGTGTCAGGGTGTCGGGGGTCGGGGGTCGGGGTGTCGTGCCAGGGTGTCAGGGTGGCGTGTCGGGGTCGGGGTGTCAGGGTGTCGGGGTCGGGGTGTGGGTCGGGGTGTGGTGTCAGGTTGTCGGGGTGTCGGGGTCGGGGTGTCAGGGTGTCGGGGTGTCGGGGTCGGGGTGTCAGGGTATCTTTTTCTTCTTCTTCTTCTTCTTCTTCTTCTTCTTCTTTTTTCCTATTTTTTCCTTTTTCTTCTTCTCCTCATCTTCTTCTTCTTCTTCTTCTTCTTCTTCCTCTTCTCCTTTTTCCTCTTCTTCTTCTTCTTTTCTTCTTCTTCTTCTTCCTCTTCTCCTTTTTCCTCTTCTTCTTCTTCTTTTCTTCTTCTTCTTCTTCTCCTCCTCTTCCTCCCTCCTCCTCTTCCTCTTCTTTCTTCCTCTTCTTCTTCTTCTTCTTCTTCATCTTCTTCTTCTTTCTTCTTCTTCTTTTCTTTCTTCTTCTCCCTCCACCTCTTCCTCCCTCCTCCTCCTCCTTCTACTCTTCTTATTCTTCTAAACTAAAACTAATCTAAAATAAACTAAACTAAAATAAAACTAAAACTAAACTGAAACTAAAACTAAAGTAAAACTATAACTAAAACAGAAACTAAATTAACTAAAAGTAACTAAAAGAAACTAAACTAAAACAAACTAAACTAAAAAAGGGGGGAAGATCACTCACCTGCGCAGGGGATCACCGGTGGAGGGGAGGCGGCGGCCCGGTGGAGGGGGAGGCCGCGGCGGGTGGGGGCGGCGGCGGCCCGATGGAGGGGAGTCCGCGGCGGGTGGGGGCGGCGGCGGCCCGGTGGAGGGGGAGGCCGCGGCGGGACGGGGCGGGGACGGCCACGCAGGGGAGGGGAGGGGGCGGCTGGCCGGCGTGGAAGGGGCGCCGCAGGGGAGGGGTGCGGGGCGAGGGGGCGGCGACGGGCGGTGGAGCGACGGGCCAAGGGGGGGCGGCGGGTGGTCGGGGCGACGGGGCGAGAGGCGGTGGGTGGGCGGGTGGTCGGGGCGAGAGGCGGTGGGTGGGCGGGTGCTGGCGGCGGGTGGCGGTGGTCGTCGGGGTGGGGAGGACAGAAAGAGAGAGAGAGAGGGAGGGAGCGGGGTGGGGGACAGCCGTTAGTTAGGTTGTCTCTTTGCCGTCCGCCCCCATTTGCCGTCCGCTTTTTTGCTCTTTGCCGTCTGCTAGCAGACGGCAAAGAGGGGGGCCGTTAGGTTTTTTCTAAGCAGCTCGATAGTGGGGCCCACCTCTATCTTTGCCGTCCGCCAGCTAACGGCAAAGATTCTTTGCCATCCGCCAGCTGACGGCAAAGAATTGGCTGATGGCAAAGATGCCATCAGCCAGTTCTTTGCCGTCCGTTTTTTTCAAGCTGACGGCAAAGACCTTCTTTGCCGTCCGCCAGCAGACGACAAAGAATAGGCAGACGGCAAATAAGCAAATTCCAGTAGTGCATGATGCTAGTGCGAAACAGTAAGGAGGAAGTTAGATTATGGGTGATGGCGGCAGCGAGAAACTTGGGTGTTGTAATGCCGCGAGAGTGATGAACTTTTATTCTCCCTCTCTTGAGATCCTTGTCTTAAACCCTCTTCTTTATCAATGAAAATGGCAAGTCTTTTGCATTGTTTCAAAACAAAAAAAACTTTCGCCGAAGCAACCCCTTTAGTCGTCCGTGCAGGTTTATTTGGATCCCCTAATATAAAGGAAATATGCCTTAGAGGCAATAATAAAGTTGTTATTTTATATTTCCTTATTTATGATAAAGGTTTATTATTCATGCTAGATTTGTATTGATCAGAAACTTAAATACATGTGTGAATACATAAACAAATATCGTGTCCCTAGTAAGCCTTTACTAGACTAGCTCGTTGATCAAAGATGGTTAAGGTTTCCTGACCATAGACATGTGTTGTCATTTGATAACGGGATCACATCATTAGGAGAATGATGTGATGGACAAGACTCATCCGTTAGCTTGGCATATTGATCGTTCAGTTTATTGCTATTGCTTTCTTCATGTTAAATACATATTCCTTCGACTATGAGATTATGCAACAAAAAAATATTCTATGAACAAAAAAAACATCATATGAACAAAAATAATTATGAAAAATCGGGACATATCATCATATACACATACATATCATCATATACACATACATATCATCTATCATTATCAGCATGAAAAATCATGAAAGAAAAAAAACAGAGGGGCCGGGGCAGGGCGGCGGCGGTGGCTCACAGGGGGCGGCGCGGCGGCTAACAGCAGCGACGAGGAGGGCAACGAGGAGCGACGATGAGGAGGGCCGGCGGGGGCGGCGATGAGGAGGGCCGGCGGGGGCGGCGACGGGGAGCGAGAGCGGGCTCGAGATTTTGTGCCTTCGGTAGAAATTGAGCACAAATTTTTCTGGAATTGTATGCCAAGTATTTGTTCAGAAATTGATCAGAAAGTATGTTGGAGCGTAAAACATGTGTATATTCTAGTAAACCGATTGCGTCTGATACTACACACACTCATGGGACAAATTTGATCGTAAAATCATAAGAAAAAGTAGTAAACTTCTTGTATCTCTCGTAATAGTACACATATGGACATGACATTTTAAGATACTCCATAGAGTAGTAGAACTAGGACCAGTGTACTAAATTGATTGCTAGTTATATGCATGTGAACATGGGTGTTTACGACTATAGTAAAATATGATCAATTTATGGTAATTGTTAAGGGAGAAATAATTAACATGTTTAACTTTCTCTCTAGCATGCCATTATAGAATATAATCAATATATGGTAAATGTTGAAGGAGAATTAGAATTTCTAAATTGCTCAACCAGACTCAAATCTGCATGAGATCTAATAGTAAACACTATGTGTTTTATAGTAAACACATGAGATCCTTAACTCCAACACTACCTTTTTGGACTAAGGAATCCACCAGATTCCTCCATGCATGCGCATTGCCTGTTGAAGGAAAAGGCCACGTGACTTTATCATATGGCTTTTCAAAATCCATTTTGAATATCACCCTATCTAGTTTCTTCAAATGGATTTCATGGAGAGTTTCATGTAAGACAACAACCCCTTCTAGGATATGTCTCCCTGGTATGAAAGCCGTCTGGCTCGGTTGCACCGCCGAATGGGTGATCCGTGTCAGTCTATTAGTTCCCATTTTCGTGAATATTTTGAAACTCACATCTAAAAGACAAATTGGCCTGAACTGCTCGATTCGAACTGCTTCTTTTTTCTTTAGCAACAACATTATCATACCAAAGTTAAGATGGAAGAGTTCCAGGTGACCATTGAAAAAGTCATGAAACATAGGCATAAGGTCTTTCTTTATAATATGCTAACATTTTTTATAGAATTCCGCAGGGAACCCATCTGGTCCGGTGCTATCTTTACAATGAATTGGTGGGCGGCTATCTTTACAATGAATTGGTACTTGTAGTCTGATGTTGGTTTCCCTGAATGGAAATCGGAGGAGGAAACCCTTCTTTGTTCAAAAAAAGAAATACATGAATAAAACTCAACGATTAGGCTTGGTAATACAGAGAAAACAAGCTATTCAAGTGTTCGCTCCAAGAATGCTTATGAACCTGCTATTATGTTAGTACTGAAGAAATAGCAGGTTTGCAGTGGCTGGTAGTGAATAAAGGGATCAAGTGTTCTAGTATTTTTAAGTGCATTTGGACTTTAGATAGTAGGATAGTTATTTTCAAGTACCCCACCATCTAGTTTTCAGTAAGACCACTATGTTAGTTTTCAGAAAGATGAGACCACTAGCTGCAGCTAGTGAGCGCATGTCACTAGCTGCAGCTTGCAGGTATTCTGTAGAAGCTTTGATGCCTCTAATGCCAAACAGGCCAGAGGTGCGGACAAGTCTCTTAGAATATTTTTCATATTAGGCTTTCTAGAAACTGACACTAAGGTGCGGACAAGTCTGACCCTGGTACAAAACAAAACACTGTGCGGAGAAGTCTGTCAAAATCATGAGTCTGGCATTCACAATTTCAAAAAGAAGCAAGACAGACAAACTAGTCTTAACGAGAACCAAGAGCTCCAGCCAACATTTTCTTCTCCTCTTAAATATAACTGATGGAAACGAGAGTGCATACCATGAGACTATTTGAAGGAGTCGAGGCCGCCGGATTTGCGTGCACGCGCGCTTCAGCTGGTCGTTCCTGACGAGCTTCTTGGAGTCTCATCCGCCGCTAGCATGGGGTGAACAACAACCTCCTCTTCACAGGGGAAGCATCGCCTGTCGCCGTAGCCCGTCGTCCCAAGTCTGAAGTCTAAGTCGCACGCGCACCCCGCACTCGGACGAATGACTATCTTTTAGAGGGGTGATGCAGCTGTGTGGTCCATAACGGGGAGGCAAGGCCGTGCCACAGATCAATGACACGTCGCAATCCAGACCATCCCTTCCTGAGTGGTTGATGGGCATTCCCTAGACACACATTAAACCCAAAAAAATAAAAAAAAATAGATGGGACAGCAGATCAAAGTTAGAATAAAAACTAGGCGACCAACTAAATAATAGTAGGACTTTAATTGAAGGTATCTTTTCCAGACAGTCTGTCTTGAAAAATACTCGAGCTTCCAGTCCTATTCCTGTACTCCCCATAAATACTCGACCACCGGCCAACATTTTCTTATCCTCTTAAATAAAACGGTTGGAAACTAGAGTGCATACCATGAGTCTGTTTGACCGAGCCCGCCAGATGTGCGTGCATGCGAGCTTCAGCTGGGCGTGAGCTTCTCGGAGTCTCGTCCGCCGCGAGCATGGGGGTAAACAAGGGAAGCATCGCCGTCGCCCGTTGTCCCAAATCTTAAGTAGCACACGGACGAATGATTATCTCTTATATAGAGAGAGATGGAGGCATGGTGAAGACAACAAACTCTAGAGGGGTGGTGCAGCTGCGTGGTACATGGCGGAAGGCAAGGCCGTGCCACGGATCGGTGACATGGCGTAATCCAGACCATCTCTCCATAGGTGGCTGATAGGCACGCATTAAACCTATAAAAATAAAAATAATAGATGGGCCGGCATCAAAGTCAAAATAAACAATAAACAACTAGACGCTCAACTAAATAAAAGTAGGACTTTAATTACAGTTACATAACCTTTAAGATATGACGATATACAATATTTTTCAGACTGAGTGTTAATCGAGCTTCCAATCCAATTCCCGTACTCCCCATAAACACTAGTACTCTCTCCATTCCTAAATATATGATGTTTCGGTAGTTTAATTTGAACTACCAAAACATCATATATATTTAGAAACGGGGGAGTAGAACTGAGTGACAATGATAAGCAAGCCACCAAGTGAGGAAATTGCAAAGGTTTATATTAGAAGAGATGTCCGATATGTACACTACTATCTCTGTACCGAAATACTTATAGTTGGGGGAACTTGTACTAGTTTCCCCCAACTACAAGTATTTCGGTACAGAGGGAGTAGAATATAACAAGACTTTTTGGCCATTCAAATAACAAGAAAATTAATGGTATTTTCATTGCTGACATCTTAGTTGTTGGAACATACAGGGGCGAAATGAACATCCACTTGATATCATATTGAATTTAAAGGGCTTGAAGATTCCATTAAGCAGCTACTATGTTTTAGAGGTGTAGGCAAGGACATTTCATCTATCAGCTCCACATTACCTTGAAACTCGCCCATTACTGTCAGAGGCGAGGCAGGCCTTGCCATGGTTGATATATCATACGAGCTAAAGCCTATTCCGGCACCAAATATGTAAACACCGTCAAATTTGAAAACTTCTTGATCCAGGGGGTAGACGGTGGCCAGATATTTGATAAGCATAAAATTTGTATAACTGATATATCACATATATATGAGTAGAAATACAACTCGGCTTTCTAACGAGTGCTACTACTCCAAAAGAATGCATCCTGCCAAAATCACAATCATGTGTCTGGTATTCACAATTCCAAAAAGAACCAAGACAAACAAACTAGTCTTGACTTCAACCAACAACTCCATCAATCATGATGGCCTAGAGCTCTACCACAGTTTCAGTCCGTCCTTCGGTTACACAAGCTCAGAGGCAGCAATGCTTGAATACAAAACGAGCTGAGGCGGCCAAACAAAAACCATCAATCAAGCCCTCGCCGCTGCAACTTATCCACATTCAGCAACAACCAAAAATGTACAACGAGCTCGGATTTACACAATCCATCCCTCCTCCTGTGGCTGTGTCCAGCCCCTACCTGGGCAGAAAGAGAGAAAACATTAATTAGTGGTCAAGGAATAAGGTTATATATATCGAGCTCTTCATTTGCTAAAACAACCAAGCAAAACACTTCCCAGGTGACCACTTACATTGCTTGTCATTCTTCTACAACTTCAGTTTCTTCCTTCAACTCACCAGAGAAAACCTTTCTACTCCAGCGGCGTAACAAAGCTTCCGATGCATCATTGCACTAGCACCTGCACACCAGTCCAGTAAACATCACTAACAGTGCATCTTCTATATATATGATAATGTCGACAGGACAGCAACAAGAGATATCATAGCATAAAAACACATCCCAAACAATTACAAAATGTCAAACTGAAGAAATAGCAACACTGACCAGCCCCCAAGGTTTTCGAGTCGACGAGTCGTTCTGGGGTAGCGACTCTTGAAGAGTCGACCTTGCAGTTGCGACTGGTCGACCCGTTGTTGAGTCGACTATTGTTTACGACTCATCGACTAGTCAACAACTAGTTTCGACTAGTCATTCGACTCAAAAACAGTGCCAGCCCCAGAATGTTTCCGCTGATTTGAAGAAACAGAGTAGGTTCACTGAGACTAGTAAAGCCAGAGAAATCATCAAATGAGTGTATATGATGAAACTGAGATATGTGCAGTGAGTTCACAAACATCATCATCACCTTGCAACCCCAACTAATAAAGTTCTTACTAAGATAGGCACTGAATTTTTACAGCATCATCAACTTGTATGCTGACCTATCCATGATAGCATTACAGAAAATCAAAAAGAGGACATGAAGCAGCATACAAGCCTTGATACCAAGCATAGCACGACCTGCAATCTTGTGCAAGCAACACCATATGGCATACTTTGATATAAAGACCCGTCCATCATAAGAGTGATAGGACCAAATATAGAAGCTTAAGACCTATTAAACATGACAGCAAACATGTAGAACCAGCACAGAGGATCACAAAGCAGGTGAAACTGAAAATTACCTAATCTCTGATACAAGCATACAAACAGAACATGCTAACGCTTCTGGCCTTTAGGTTTGCGCATGTTTGCTCAGAATATATGACCAGTTTAGGATGTGTATAATCAAGGAGGCCTTTTTCAAGAGCCAGCTTACTAAGATACCGTCCTTGTGATCCATCATAGCAAACAAACAAGCAGACAAGCATATTAAACTAGACTTAATTATGCAGCCCATGAACCCAGTGTAGTACAGGGTTTACATTTCAAGCAAGAAAGATTGCATGACAAATGGTTTACTTATGCAGCCTATGAACCTACTGAAGCTGTTGTTCAATTCATATTTGCACACATTTGCTCAGACTTTGTGATCAGTTTAGGATTTACAATCAAGGAAGGAGGCCTCTTTCAAGAGCCAGTGCTTGTGATTCATCACAGCAAACAATTAAGTTGATGTAGGATATAAGCAAAGTATATGTTTTACATTTCAATGTAAGAAAACAAAAACAAAACACTATAGTGGGAACCATGGAACCGGTTCAACCTGAACCTCTAATCACAGATGCAACAGGCTAGTGACAATGATGATGCCACCAAAGCACACAAGGATAGCACTTGTTCTACCTATACACAGCACAGCAAGCACTACACCAATAGGTTAGCATTTTCCTTCCGTTTGATTGATTGATAAGCATTATTAACAAGTCAAAATCCCAGCAGCATAAGTACTAAGGGTCCTATCAAAACTAACTCACGAGTATGCCTATGTTTCTCTTATCGTTCTTTGAAGTCCCAGTTGGAGTCAGGAAAAGACTGGACTTCTATCGATCGCGTTTCTTTTGGCAGGGTGATGAACTAAAAAGAAAATACCAGCTAGCTAAATGGGATATCATCTGTAGACCGAAAGACCAAGGGGGTCTTGGTATTGAGAATCTTGAAGTTAAGAACAGATGCCTTCTCAGTAAGTGGCTGTGGAAGCTGTCCAGTGAGACCGATGCCACGTGGGCGCAAATCCTTCGTAGCAAGTACCTTCAGACCAAAACTTTGTCCCAGGTGACAGTCAGGCTGACCGACTCGCCTTTCTAGAAAGGACTGATGAAAGTCAAACAATCCTTGTTTAATAGGACAAAGTTTAGTATTGGCAACGGTGCTAGTACACGTTTCTGGGAGGACACTTGGCTAGGAGAGACACCCTTGGCCATTCAATACCCGTCTTTATATCGTATTGTTCAACGACGTGAGGTGTTCGTTGCAATGGTATTTCAATCTATCCCCCTTAATATTCAATTCAGACGGTCGCTAGCGGGCAACCGTTGGGAAGCATGGCTCCGTCTAGTTAGGAGACTGATGGAGGTTCAGCTTTCTCAATAACCCGATGAATTACGCTGGAAGCTTACTAGGTCTGGAGTATTCACAGTTAAATCAATGTATATTGATGTTATCAATACGAGCTTCATTCCTACTTCCAAGCATGTTTGGGCTGTCAAAGTTCCATTGAAAATAGAAGTGTTTATGTGGTTTGTCCATAAACAAGTTATTTTAACCAAGGACAACTTGATAACGCGTAATTGGACAGGACCTACTAGGTGTAGCTTCTGTGATTGGGATGAGACGATCAAGCACCTTTTTCTTGATTGCTCGTTAGCCAAAGTTCTTTGGCGGACGGTCCACATTGCTTTTAATATTACTCCACCGAATTCTGTCAACACGTTATTTGGGACATGGCTTAATGGGATTGAGCCTGACTTAGCGAGACATATTCGTGTTGGAGTATGCGCTTTGTTGTGGACTATCTGGAATTGCAGAAATGATTTAGTTTTTAACAGAACATCACGTATTCATTTTTTGCAGGTCATTTTCCGAGCTACGGCATTGATCCGTTCGTGGTCGCTACTCACTCCGATGGAGGCCAGGGAGCATTTGGTTACTGGATTTATCCGCTGGGAGATGGTAGCTCGGGATATCTTCAACCGGTTTGGATGGCGGTCATGTAATAGGATAGGCAATTAGTTTACCTATCTCTCTTTAGCCAGCCGGTTGTGGCGTCCTTTATTTGGCTAGTTTGTGTTTCTAGCGCATTTTGGCTCTGTGTGAGCTTTTTTTTCACTTTTTTCAGTTGGAGACTTTGAGACCTTGTTGGAACCTTTTTATTCGGTTAATAAGATGGCCGTATGCATCAATCTGGTGCAGAGGCCGGGGAGATCCCCCTTTTCGAAAAAAATCAAAACTAACTAAACATGGAGTCGGGTGCTAGGCAAAGTTGATCATTGCTACAGTAAGCAAACAGACAGTTTCCAACAAACACACGACGAGTCAGGTGGCTGCAAATGAACGAGTTCTAGGAGCACAATAACTCGTGTACCTACAAGCCAAAGACAACACAGTTTGTCTTGGTGGTTTTGCTGCAATATATAGCACATCATTCAAAGTTCAATTATTTGCTAGACTTCATAATTACAAGGGTACAACGCAATACTACACTGGCTAGAAAGCAAGTATAAAAAATAAGAATGTTGCCTACAACAGCTCTACATACAACCCCTCCTTCCCATAAGGCAACAACTACACTGACATACAATACTTCTGCCTTGACAATTACAACTTCCATGTCTTCACAGAAAAATAGCCAAACTTCTCATGACCATGAGATTGTGGTGGCCGGGAGATCACCGCCACAGACAACATGACCACATAACTGGACACTAAATCATTGCCTCGATGGCCAGACCATCTCAGGGCACATGAAGATGGGGGGAGACCAGGGACTTACCAGAACCAAAGAAGGCGCCACGGTTGCAGCCTAACAGCTGTCATTATGATGTTGGGGAAGCCGAGGTAGTCTTCCCAGCCACAATAGCATTCGCAGCCACCGCCGGACTACTTCGGTTTTCCTGGAAAGTAACACCATATACACGACGGGCAGATTAGAAAATGAAGAAGCATAGCTGATCCAGCTAGTTCAAGTAAAAATAGAGGTCCAGCTTATATCAGTAAGCCAGTATGCACGTGATCCTAACCACACAAGGACCATGATGTAGCATCACATGAGTTTTGTCAAACGCAAATCACTTAAGTTGAGTGCTATAGCAGCAACATCTACTTGGTACTGGAGTTCCAGCAGAGCATTAGGCCAGAGGCCACTTGGCACCATGGAACCTGCACAATTTCTACCAGCCAGAACCTACACGATGAAGCCACATCTCATCGCAGAAAACTAGAGACACTAGGAGAGAAGCGACCATTTTTACAGAGGAAATTGACACATTCTTTGGATTCATTCAGTGAACAACAAGACCATGTATGCTTTGACAAACAATAGTAACTGGGCTGGATCTAGCAACTAGTCCACTTTGAACAGCGAGTGCATTGTACATGGCTACAGGCGTCTAGAAACAAAGCATCGATAACTTGAAAAAAAGGATATTGGGTGGGAGACACCTTGTGTGGGGCATCGTCATGGTCGGGGTGGACAACCTCGTAAGGACGGACTGGACGATGTCATCGTGGAGCTCAAGCGTCAGGCCAAACATGTCAGGGTGGTCCTACTCATCGACTTCGTCCATGGAGACTGCCTGTTGTACCATGCGAATGGATTACGACTGGAGCAGATCATATTCATCCCGGGCAAAGAAATTGTACTACAGCTCAAACCTTCAGAACAGAAATTCCATTACAGACCATAGATGTACTAAAAGGTACTCCCTCCATCCGGGAAAACTTGTCCCAAGCTTGCCCCTCAAATGGATGTATGTAGCACTAACTTGGTGCTACATACATCCATTTGAGGGATAAGTTTTTTCGGACGGAGGGAGTATATATTACAGAACATAGCTCCTGAACATAAAAATTTCATGGTTCACTCCACAAATTCAACAAAATCTAGAATGGATGCCAAGAACTAGTGATCGTGTCTAGTAAGGACGTTACAGACTGAAAATAAGTTTAGTAATTTACAATCATATATGCCCCTAACATTCATCTACCAAATAGTTGCAGCCTTTACTCTAGCAAACATGTTAACAGTCCAAGTTGTGGTGTAAAACCCAGAAATTAAACACTTGATGGGCAGATCATGGCATCTATTCAAGATTAGAACATCAGGGGGGAAATGTGCCAAGATTTTTTTAACCTAGTAAATCATATTGCTTTCATGCTGCTTGGAATCGAACAAATCGCAAATCAATCACACTCTTTGACGCTCGACAGATGGACGGGGAGAATTGAAAGAGGTCGTACCTTAAGAGTCAAAGCTGGTGAGGTAGTGGCGGAAGAAGGCGGGCATGGATCCAGGGCATGTAACCTTGGAGGTCGAGGGAGCACCGGAGGGTCATTGTCCCAGGTTCATTCAGTTGAGCGTCCATATGTATGGCCCCAAGTTGGAGGCTGCATCTCCAACACCACATGGATCCAGGGGTATGCCTGCAGCAGGAACACGAACAGAGCAACAAGGCGTGAGGAAACCACATTAAAAAATAGACATGCTATTTTTTTTTACCAAAAGTCACCAGGCAGCTTGCTTTGAGTTTAGGCTCATTTCACATAAAGCTTAAGCTTATTGTACTATTAAGCAAATAAATACAAATGTGCTAGCAGTAAAAGACTGAACCCCATTTATCTCTTTGCTAATTAAACAAGGATTACATCACAAGCTGGACTTATCTTAGATTTTTTTTACCACCAATCAGGCATTCAAGCATGAGAATACTATTCTAAAGAAAACACTACCTAGTGCAACATAATAGGCAGGTCATCACAAGAGAAAATAGTGCTCATACTTGGAGTAGGATATGCAACTGCGATGGGCTAATCCAAGTGCAACACCAAACAAACAAATTTGCTAAGAAGCAACATGGCGATGGGTACAGATTTAATGGTTTCGAGTGCATCATGCAAAACATTGCAATGATAAATAATCTAGGGAGGAAAAGGATCTTGCCTTCAGCCTAAGCTTATTTCACATCAAGGCTTAAGCTTATTGTACTACTCCCTCCATAACATCCGTATCTAGACATGTTTTAGTGTTAGAAACATACTTATCTAGACAAATTTACGACAAGTAATTTGGGACGGAGGTTGTATTAGGTAAATACACAGTACAAAATGTGTTAGCAGCAACAAAATGGACCTCATTTCTCTTTGGTAAAAGAAAAACCAGCATTACAACACAAACTAGACATGTTAGAAATTAACCAAGTCAGGAGCCAGGTTGCTTTGAGCTTAAGCTTATTTCACATCAAGCAGCTTATTTCACATCGACCACCATCCTGCACAGATTAATTGGCATGCATGTCAACAATGACGAATAATTAAGAGTATTATGCAGCATGACAGACATTCGTGACAAAACATGCATCTTCTATATTTTGTACAGACTAGAAAGTTAATTTGTTCAGTCTATGTTTCTCCTATTTTGAACGAACCATGGTTTTTTTATTTTTTTTCGTCTAGATATAGGCCGGCGCACCAGAACGTATTCTAGTTATTTCCTGGGAAACATTCAACTAGTACCGGCACCTATAGGAGTAATAGTTTAGTGCCAAGAGAACTAGCTAGCCATATATAGCTTGCGTCCTTCCCATCCACGAGAAAGGAAAATAATGATAATTTGCCGCAATTAATCTTGATGGCATGCAGCCACAAGGGTATAGAGCCATCTGGCTAACTTGCAATATACTCCCTCTGTTCCTAAATATAAGACCATTTAGAGATTCCACTATGAACTATATACGGATGTGTATAGTCCTATTTTAAAGTGTAGATTCACTTATTTTGCTCTGTATGTAATTCATAGTAGAATCTCTAAAAGGTCTCGTATTTAGGAACGGAGGGAGTACTAGTGTACAAACAAGCTAGCTAGCTGGACTAAACACCGACAGTGCGTCTATGCATATATGGTCGTTCGGTTCCAACCACCATTATGCCTATAGCCTAGCTGCACTAACCAACAAGGGCACTCAAAATTCAGAGGACGCAACATCAATTAAATTAACCGTAGTATGGTGGCAGTTCGAAAATACTGCCATCAACAACGATGATGGGAGTTCAAAAATACTGCCATCATTCAGAGGAGGCAAAACACCCCCAAAAAAGTAAAGTCCTTGCTGAACCCGTACATCATGCAGCTTAATGGATTACCTTAGTCGGCGGCATCACCTCCTACCTCGCGTACACAGCCCGGGACTCCCGGCGGGGCAGGATTGAGAGCTGCGTCGTCGGTATCTCGCTCCAATCCGACGCGTCCCGACCTGGAGAAGAGGGACCTGCTGCCGTGAGGTGGGGAGAAGAAACAAAACGAGCAGAAGAGAGTGGGAGAGTGAGGTGGGGAGGAGAAGAGGGACCTTCCGTGACGGGCTCCAGGACTTGCATTTAGTCTTTTGCCTGCAGTGTTATTTTTCTTGTGAGTTTATATTGCGTCCACAACATGTCCACAACATATTCACTGAGCAAGGAAAAATTGCGCTGATTAATGCTTGTCTCTCATCCCTCCCTATGTTTGTGATGGGTTTTTATCTTCTCACTAATGGTACACACGCTGGGTTTGATAAACATAGAGGTTCCTTCTATTAGAACGCGGCTGACAACAAGCGAAAATATCGCATGGTCAAATGGGAGCACATTTGCAGACCCAAGAGCCTTGGGGGGCTGGGCACTATCAATACTCTAGTCATGAACAAGTGACTGATCATCAAATGGTGGTGGAAGATCATGTCCACCACGGACAAGCCCCTTTTGGTACAACATTCTCAAGGCCAAATACTTCCCTTCCTCTAGCCCCATGTTTGCCTGTGCCACGGGCGCCTCTCAGTTCTGGAAAGACCTTGTCAAACTTAGGCCCGTTTTCCAAGGTCTAGTCAAATTTGTTGTGCTTAATGGCAAATCCACTAGATTTTAGTTTGACTGATGGTGCGGCTCGACCACGCTTGCGGTTTCTTTCCCAGTTCTTTTCTCTTACTGCCCTGACCCTGAGATCTCAATCTCTAAGCTCTCTGCCAATAACTGGGACCTTCAACTGCGGCGTTCTCTGTCTCCTGAAGAGTTGGTCGATTGGCAGCGTCTCGTTGCCCACTTCCCTATGCTCTCGAAGGAGGAGGACTCGGTGGCTTGGCCCCACTCTTCGTCTGGTCGGTTCTCTGTTAAATCCCTATATGACAAGCTGATTTCTGGATCGAACACTTCCAAATTCAAGTGGATATGGAGGGCCCGCATTCCTCCAAAGATCAAGATTTTCTTATGGCAGGCTTCCCGTGGGCGGTTGCCGGCTGGTGACCAAATCCGTAAATGTAATGGGCCTGGCTCTGATTGTTGAGCCCTTTGCGGGCAGCGAGAGGACATGACCCATATCTTCTTCAACTGTGTTTTGGCTAAACTCTTTTGGTGTTGTATCAGATCGTGGCTACATGTTTCTTGGAGACCCACTTCCTTCTCAGACCTTCGTCTTCTGGCCTCTAACCTGGTTGGGGCCCAGAGAAGATTGTTCTGGGTGGGATTGGCAGCGGTGTGCTGAACTCTTTGGATGACTAGGAACAAGTTTACCATTGAACATGTCTTTCTTGTTAAACCTCTTGATTGCTTATTTAAAACTTGCGTATTCTTGCAGCAGTGGAGATTATTGACTAAGGAGGAGGACCGAGATGCTTCCGATGTCATGATGTCCAAGATTCGGGCTACTGCTACCTCCCTTCCTCGAGCTCAAGCCGGCAGTTAGGAGTTGTTGGCCCTGATTTCGCTGTTTTTGAGTCTCTGGCCTGGGCGCCGTGTACTGGCCTGGGAGCCATGCACGTTATACTTTAGCTTGGTTTTGTTGCCGTTGATACTTTGGTCATGTTGGGATGTTGGCCCGTGTGGTTTGTTATGACTCTGCATGGTGGCTTTATTTATAAAGTCGGGCTCTGGCCTTTTCTCTAAAAAATTGCCAAGGAAAGTCGTGTCTTAACGGTTCTAATTATGTCACACGATGAGTAACACAAAAAGATCATTATTCCTCACACACACACAAAAAACACAAATAGATTGGTATGACCACTAAGAGTGGTTTTTGTGCTGCCGAGATCGTTTGCACTTCTAGTTTAGAAGATCACAAACTGTGTTTTGTGCATCCTTCTCTTTACCTTTCAATCGAGAGTCATCAACACTTGCCTTGCTTTTCTTTCCTATACTATTAGTATGGCACCCCTTCCCAACTTATCACTTGACTGTCTGAGATCTCTTGGTTCCAAACATCAGGTATCTTGTTCTTGAGCTTGAGCTTTGCCTGCTTTGTATCAACAAAAGCTTTTAGCCCATCTAGCTCGAATAAAGTTTAAAAAGTTATGATACATTTAGTCTTTTGCCTGCGGTGATACCCCGCGTCATGCGAAATTGCGTGAGAAATGTAAGAATTGAACACGCGAGATATTATATTCTAAGTTAATAATTATAATAAACATGTAGGATTCAAAAGAAACATGCATGGAAAAGTGGACTTGACTAATTTATCTTATAGACATGACTATACTCAAATTAAAATACTCACCTAATTAACCTCAACATAGACATAATTAATCTAAACTTGAAACCAATACCGTCGACACGAAGGGTGGTAATAACATGCGCGATATCGGGGTCCGGGTCTAGTGGAGGCCTCAATGGAGGTCGGCGGCAGCGGCCTACTCCTTCCTCAATATGCTAGCCAATACTACGGAGCCATCTAGCTCGTTGTCACCATGGCAACCACCGTATAGGGCCTACGGAGGATGGGGTCTGACCGAACCACCATGTCGACTAGGTTCAATGGAGGCACGCCATAAGTGCCATGACAGCCTTGGTTGGCAGCGACTGCTGGCGCGTGGTGGTGGCACTAATGGTTGTGGAGGTGGAGGTGACGGCGGCGACGGTGCTAGGGTTTGGGAAGCTGCACTCGGTGAAGGTAAGGAAAGGAATAGGGAGGAAGGAGAATCGAGGAGAGAGAGAAGAGAAAGTGTTGACGTATGTTGTTATTTAACTTGGTAGAGGCTGTTTATAGTACTCAAAAATGCATGTGGGCTGGAGTTATTAGAGCCGGTTTCATTTCGAGAACCGGCCAACGAGTTTTAAAGGCGGTTTCATTTTATTTACTTCCTGCGTTAGGTTCCCTACACAGATCGCCTACGTTAGTCATTAGCAGTTTAATGTTTTTTTGGTGGAAAACGCCTCTTAGGAACAATTTGAATAATCATTTCTGTACAAGTGGGATCCACTGGCGGAAGCAGATACCGGCCACGCATACAACAGGGAGACAATCACAACAAAATCTTCCGTGCACGATTTTGTACCTGAAAGTTTCATACGATGTAAATGTAAGTAAAGAGCACAACAACTTTGAATGTACCGTGTCTTTTGCAGTTTTGGAATAGCAAATAGGTTGCAGTCCACAACATACTGAAAAGGTAGAAGGCGAACTAGAAATACATATCAAGAGTATGAGGGAATAGTAGGCACGGGGAAAGCAACCATCGTTGTTCGTGCTAGCTCGTCACGGTCTACGTTTTTGGTTCTCCCAATGATAGGCGTCCGTACTGGTTTACGCGCAGGCCAAGGAAAACTCAAGTGCTTATTTCAGCGCTTTAGAAGCTTCATGAGGGGAGGAGACAAGCAGCAACATTCAATAGAATCAAAGCCCACCGTGAACACAATCTAAACTAAGGCAGATAGAGTACGGATGTTTATATTTTGCCCCACATAATTTCGGTTGACACTTTCAAAAAAATTGGATTAAATTTCAGTGCAATATTTTACTCTTCTTAGCTCATGATACTAAAATTTAGCTTTTGAGTGCATCCATAAAGGCTTTGAACAACAAAACATGTATAGCCTGTGGTTGCTCAAATGTTCTCAGGGGTGAAATGGTCATTCTTACTTCCAAATAACCTTTATCATGCCTAAATGGGCCAATGAGATCAACAAAAAATTATAGCTTTAATTCGAGCAAAATTAGAGTTATCAATGATTTCGATCATTGTCCAAGAATATATTACCTTTGTTTGAAGATAGAATACATGTCATCCCAGAAAGTATACAATCATATGTATATATAGCTTTGACTTCAAAATAGTTCAAACCATACATTCACATTGGTATAGCAAGTGTTAATTTTTAGTTTAGATTTGTTATGGAAAATGCCTTCATAACATATTTATATATATTTTCTACTAACATATACAAATAAAAGTATATTGATGAAAAATTTGGAGACCGTTGATGTATAAAACGACATGTGCTTATGAACAAAGAAAGTGCTCAGATGATTGAATTATCATGTACGCGTCGGGGATAGATTGGCCTTTGGCCTAGTATTTGTTGGTGATAATATTGAAGACTCTTCCTAGCTCGTGTCTTTTGCATGCCCGGATCTTCCTAAATTCCACCCAAAAACATGCTTACAGCTGTTGATCCTAAATATTTTGTAGCACTGTTTCCACTTGCTAGCTTAGTCGGCCTTTTTCCCGTAAAGAACTAAATGGGACTGGCAAAAGGGAAATTCGTAGGGGCATCAAATTGCGGGGGCACGCACCTGCCAAGTCGTGTCCGGCCGATCGCTTTAATATTCGTAAACTTGTTTAGTCTTAGGCCTTTGATTACTGTAGGTTGGGGCTCATCCATGTATGATTTTGACAGGCGTCGTCCATTCCACCTCTCAGGCCTAGTATTGTCTAATGTGTACTCCCTCCGTCTGAAAAAGCTTGTCCCTCAAATGGATGTATCTAGCACTAACTTGGTGCTAGATACATCTATTTGAAGGACAAGCTTTTTCGGACGGATGGGAGTATTACTTTACATAAATGCAAGTAAAGAGCTCAACAACTTTGACTGAAACAATAGTGGGCACCATGACAGGTATCTTCGTTGCTTGAGCTAGCTAGCGCTGCACCTTTCAATTCACCCAACAATTTGCTAAACATGCACAACTAACATTCAAATCAAAAAATGGGAACTGAACTACGATTCTTACCCTTATTAATTTTTCTGAAGTACGCGGCACCCCGGGGGGGGGGGGGGGGGGGGGGGGGGGACCCAGGACACAAACAGTAAACCGAAAGAGTAGTTTTACTTACCTCTCATGTGAAAAGAGAAGGTAAGAAGGGACCATGTTAAAATTGACCAAACCTACAAATGTTGTTGGGGCGTGAAGTCTCCTGGCGAATCTTCCTATGGGTTATTGGTGTTGACGCTTGGTGTAGTGCTTTTGTGGGAACGATAGGTTAGGTAGTGTTCATACCAATGTTGAGGTTATCAGGTCATTGGAATAGGGTTGTTCCCATTTGTATTGGAAAAAGGCACCCAAGAGCATCTCATATCTAGTATTTATAAAGAAAAACATTAGAAAATATAATCAAAGTACAACAAGACATATAATGACTTGTCAAAAATAAAATTACATTGAAATCATATTGGTCGTCGTCTTCCTCCGCTTGCTCGTCATCCACCGGAATATTAAAAGATAAAATTAACAAAAAGTAAGGGATAGAGACATCTGCAAACGCCATACACGGCTTTGAAGACCGCAACAGCTATCCACTCATCGTGAACGACAAGATCTAGTAGTCGGTGTAGAAACATCGGTTGGGGGCAGCATCCCATGCCATGCATGACTATCGCCTCCAATCCTTCACCTCTAATCCACAGGGTTGTAGAAACCGGATCTTGTAGCAGAACAAAACGAATGAAGAGATTGAAGTCATCATGCCAATAACTCGCCAACTACTTCTCTTAATAGACACAGTAACTCCCAAGATCCAAAGAATACCAACAAATCTGGCGACATCTCAATTATCAACAAATCTGGTAGCTTCTCATTGTTCCTCCAGCTCTCTAACTTCTCAGCTCTTTCTTTCAACCGCACATCATCAGACATGAGTTATAGGCATGCTTTCCTTCTGCATAGATCTCATATAGCTTTACAATGCTGATATATTGGTGCCCAAGATGCATTTTATTGGGAAAAACACAACGGTGAGCTCTTCTAAGAAAAAAATGATGATGAGGTGAACAACGTTGTATCATGAGCAGTACTACAAATAAGTATGGCATCCACCTATTTTTCCTATGAGAGGTTCTTATGGCAAGCAAGCTAAGGCAATGGTAATTGGCAAGACTTCTGCTCTCCAATTTGTCAAAGAAGTGCGATGCAAAGCTGAAAAACACGATGAAATGAACGAGGGAGAGGTTAGATTATGAGGGCCCGGTGGAATAGAGCTTGAAGGCTCAACTACCTTGGTATATGCAAAATAATCATGAGTAAACATAATTCTAACCAAGTCACCAGATAGAAACATACTTATCTAACACTGTCCAGAGATTGCACTATAAAATCAATCTTTGCACAACAACTTGCTACGACTATAGCTCTATTCAGTTCTGTTATTTGCTAAAGAGTTTTTTTGGTTAATTCGTACAAGCTCATAGGGCATGAGTACAAACTAAATGTGCACACATCGTAGTTCAAGATCTCCCACACACACACACAAAAAGAGTTCAAGCTATAGACGTCTGAACCAATTCATAGCTTGGCCACAACTCCGAGCCTCTCCCCCGTTTTGGAGAGCCTGCAATGAGATGAGTAAGCACAGTATTACTAAAATCAAATGAGAGAGGGGTGGGGAGTATTACCACAACACAACATGGAGAGGCATAGAGGAATTAGCACTGTCGTCATACTCTCGTTCTCAGCCACCGTGGCTCCATCGTTCCCTAGCCACTTTTAATATATGCATGAAGACACAAAAAGAATGTGTATAAAAAAATCATCATGTATAACACACACAAAAAGTGTACCATATATTTTTTGGGTAGTAATAGCCATGTTTCTTAAAGTAATTTACCGCAGTCCCCATGAAAGATGAAAAAAGTGAAAATTGCCATGGATCATATGTAAAGTAAAATTTCAAGAAAATTAGAGTAAATTGCCATAGTACCATCAAGTTAATTTGGCATGAAAAAAATTGACATAGCGATTATATTGACATGTATGTAATGGTTAAGACTTGTCATGGCAATATAGGTAAACTTGCCATGTTAAAAAAGGTAAAAAATGCCATGGCAAAATGAAAAGTAAATTTTCACAGAGAAAAGAAAGAGGTTAAAACACAAATTGCCATGGTGTTATAGATAAATTTTCCATGTCAATATAGGAAAAATTGCCATGGCAAATTGAAAGAAAAAATTGACATCCTTTATTTTTTCCATTTGAAGGACCTATATTGCTGTGGCAATATAGGTAAACTTGCCATGTCAAAAAGGTAAAAGTTGTCATGGCAATATAGAAAGTAAATTTTTCACAGAAAAAATGAGGTTAAAAAGAAATTACCATGGCGTTAAAGATAAATTTGCCATGCCAATATAGCAAAAATTGCCATGCCAAAATAAAACAAAAATTTGCCATCTTTATTTTTCATTTGAAGGACCTATATTGCCGTGGCAATATAGGTAAATTTACCATGTCAAAAAGGTAAAATTGTCATGGCAAACAAATGGATTTGTCACCAAAAAAACAACACTTGCCATGGCAAAAAACAATTTTTTATGAAGGCAAAAAGTCATTAAAATGTTGCCATGACAAATTTCTTTCTTCTAGACAAATAATTTTGCCATGGCAAATTCACGCACTTTTTTGATAAAAAATACTAAAATTTACCATATTATTTTGGAATTTTGCCATGGCAAATTCACTATACGGCCCATGGCAAATTTCTTTCTTTTAGATGAATATTTTTTTGCCATGGAAAATTCACACATGTTTTTTAGATAAAAATTACTATAAGTTGCCATGTTACTTGCAAATTTTGCATTGGCAAAAAGTGTTACAAATCCATCTGCCGTCAGTGCGTACCGGGATTGGTCCAGCGCAGCTAAAGATTGTACCTGTGCTAAACCAAACCTACAGATTGGAATTTACCATGGTAAATGTGGGTTGAAAATTGCCATGACACCTCTGAAAACTGTAAGATGGTTGACCAGAACAGCTCTTCTTTGCAAAGATGGCAAACTGTATGAATGTGCCATGGCAAAAATTGTTCTCCCTAAGCAAACAACATGGCACAAATACAGTGGGGGCGCATATCAAACATGTAAACTTGCCATCAATGGAAAATGCCCATGGCAACTACAAATTATCCACACCAATTCTAAAGCCAAAAGGAAAATTTACAGGTTGAAAGCTGTACTCAGATGATTGATCCAACAAAAATCATGGCTCAGCTCCCGTATGCATGAACACACAACACACGTATTACGAGGGAGGAAAAAAACACATGGGTAGTAAGGGAATGAGACCTTGAGTTCAGTTCCATGGCATCGGGTGCCGGAGGAGCACGAAGCAGAGGAGCGGTCTCCAGAGGGCCTCCGGCACATACGCATGAACAAAGCTCGGCGGCTATTGGGAGGCGGCGGAATACTTCCCAGCAAGTAGTTCCCCATCGGCGCCGCACGAGGAAGACGGCGTCCCCGCCGACGAGCAGCTTGGGCTCGGGGTGAATCCCGGCGAGTAGATCACCATCGGCGCCGCACGAAGAAGACGGCGTCCCCGTCGGCGAACAGCTCGGCTGCGAGCCGCGGGGCCTCGTCCACCTCCTGGTTGACGTCCGTGAAGCGCGGTAGCGTCGGCGTCAGCGCCGCAGATGCTTTCTTCCTCCACGCCCAGCCTCCTCGAACAGCACTGCGACGGCTCTGCTCCTCCCCCTTCCGCGCCCCGCATCCTCGAGGGCCACCGCTTTTCGATCTATCGCCATGCCGCCGAGATTCACAGGCAGGCCGCCGCACAAACCCTCGTCGGCGATCTGGTCGGGTTGAATCGAGAGTGGTGGTTGCGTGAGTTGGGAAGTGGTGGTTGCCGTCAGGGTGTGGAAGAGAAATGGATAACGAAGTGGGCTTCTCACCCATCTGGCGCGACCGTGCGAGGAAAAAGGGTCGGGCCGACCGTCCGTCCGCGCGTTTCCATCTGGTTGGGTGACGCGGCTGCTGAGAGCATTAATGGAGCATGCTAGTGAAGAATAATTAAGATAAATCCGGCAAGCTTGTTTTAGTTTGAATTTGAAGATATTTTTATGAATTTCTCTATCGTGTCAACATATAAAGTCTGAATGTGTTTTCTATGTCTCTTCTATTATTTTTATTTTTCAGTTTTTCTTGTGTGCGTGTGTGTGTGCGTGCGTGCGTGCGTGTGTCACTTTTTGTATGCGCACACGCATGTGCGTGTTGGGGGAGATGACAACATCGATATAAGATGCAAGTTATTTTTGATGTGTTGAGAGACGATTAATCTCCAACTTTGGTGTTTTGTTATTTGAACATGGAGTATAAGATGAATGTATAGGACGTGAATTTTTGGGACATGCGGCTACGCGCTGCCGTTATCCCGGTCGTCCGGCAACGCGCTACGATTGCTACTTTTATTAGCACTTTTGCAATACGCGCCGCGTGAATTCACACATCGCACGAATACGTGTGTTATAGGTCCCGGCGGTGGGCCAGCAGCATAGCCCACGTTCAATGAATCAGACGAGAAAAACAAAAAAGCCCGGTCCGGGAGATGGATTAACTCCCCGTCCTTCGGTGGATGCGCATAATTGAACCGTCGTCAATGCTCTGGACGTGGGGCAGCCACCATAAGTACCTCGTGGTGTGCACTGTAGCTCATTTTCAATCTGCGTCCTGTGGAGAGCAGAAGAACAGGGGAAATGACTTCGGTAGAAACAGAGATACACAGGTTAGCATATGGACACTGGACTTGATCCTGCGTTTTACTTGGGTATACGCATAAACGTGCTGACGTATATCCAACCTGTTCGTCCCCTTGCATTGCAGACTTTTCTTATGGCAATTGTTATTAGCTGGCAGAGTCTATGTATTAATGTGTCACCCATCAATTGGCAGATGCATCAATGGAATAATGCTAGTACAAGAACTTTATTCATAGCATCTGTTTCATGACAAACTGGATGGTTTAGTGTATGGTAATACTCATATGCTAATTAGCCCAAGATATTACATGGCTAATAACTGGCACACTGATTAAACACACTTGTATGATGGTTAGTCCTAATTTACCGATTAACATATTACTAATACATCGACTAAGCACACAAATTTAGCTGCAACCATGACAAACTTTCTCCCATATATTCAGGTAATTAAATGCATCTCGTAGATATTTTCATATTGTAAGTTCAATTAGAAATCTGTGGAGTTGGTTTTGATGTCTCTAATTTGTTCAAAAATGGGAACCGTAATTTTTGGTTAACATGTATGCTTGTGAAGCTGAGATCAAAACCGAAGCCATAAAAAAATCATTCTCTAATATTGGTGATATCTCAAATATCCTATAAGTTATGTAAAAGTATTTTAACCCTTTCTGTAGAATTTTGCCTGATCTTTTAATTGACATTCTGATTTTGTATCAACGTTGCATTTAAAAATCAGATTCTATTTTTTATGATTCAAGTTAACTATGAAGAATGGAGTTAAGTGATTTTTTAGTCAAAAAATTGATGCATGTAAGAGTTTTAAGTCAGTAGTCCGAAACTAAAAAACCTCATTTTCCAAATTGAACAATGTTGGATGGAGAGAGCTAGTGTGATTATGGACAGGCTGCATGCTTTCAATGTAGTTAACGCTCCAAACGACATGCTCCGCGGCCATCTTCTAATCAAGTACCATGGATAGTGTAGTTATTGTGGTGCAGCTGGCCATTTAGACTGACATGTTAATCAACGCACGTCTTCAATGCGCGAGTCTGCCTTCTAGGCCATCTCCTGGCAAGGTCAGAAGTATACAAGAGTTGTATTAATTGTATACGGTGGATGGAATTTATTATACAGGCTCGATGTATTAGAGCTGCACGAATCGCGCGGAAACAATCGGTCTTGATAATGACCCCGCGTGGCTGCATGTCCACTCAAGATTTATCGGAATGTATACATGGAAATTATTTTTAATTAGTGTGCAAATTATTTTTAAGATGTTAGGTAAGTACCGATGCGACTAGTTAATTCTTTCTCCGAGAACTTCCATTTTATTATGTTTTAGCTTTTGTTTCATTTCCTTTCCTTTATCAAGTGTAATACCAATGCCAATCTTAAATAACATTTTTTTGGAAAATTCTAATAATACATGCTTATTCTTGCTTATTATAAAAGACGTGTTTTGTGTAAATGGTTTGCAAATTTTACCATTATTTATCTTAGTTTGTTTTATTTTCTTTCTTTTTAGAGGGTAATACCAATGCCACCAATTTATTTTTTTCTTAGAAAACTTCATTATTTTGGTTTTTTTAGTTTTTGTTTCATTTTCTTTATTCTTTAAGGGTAATACTAATGCCATATGCTTATTCCTGCATATTATATAAAGCAAAAAAATTGAGTAAATTTAGTTCAAAAAAATTCATTATTTGATTTAGTTTTTTCCATTTCCTCTCTCCTTTATTGGTAATACCAATGACACCAATTTATTTCATATTGGAAAAACTTCTTTTTGCAAAAATTCCACTATTACATGTTTATTCTTGCATAATGTAAAAATGATGCAATTTTAGTGTGAATTGTATGCAAATTTTGTCATTATTTGTTTTATTTTTTATTTTCTTTCTTCTTAAATGGTAATATCAATGTCACTAATTCATTCTTCCTTAGAGAAGTTTTTTATTTTGATTTTTTTTAATTTTCATTTCATTTTCTTTAGCCTTAAGGATAGTAGCAATGCCACAAATTCATTACTTCTTAGGAAATTTGTTTTTGCAAAAAAATCCACTACTATATACTTATTTTTTCATATTATAAAAACACAAATTCTGGGTAAATTGTGTGCAATTTTTATTACTATTTTATTTCTTTTTAAAGGGTAGTACCAGTGCCAATAATTTATTATTAAATTAGAAAACTTTTGTCATTTTTTTAATTTTTTTTCATTTCTTTCGTTTTAAAGGGTAATACCAATCCCGCTAATTCATTCTTAGGAAACTTCATTATTTTTGTTGTATTTATTTTTATTTTTTCTTTGTGGTCAATACCAATGCCGCCAATTCATTTCTTCATAGGTTTTTCTTCTTTCTTTTTTTTGCAAAAAATACACTATTATATATTTTTGCATATTATAAAAACACGCAATTTCAAGCACGAATTCATGTACTAGAGGATTATTGTGGTCAGCTGAGAGCATGTACTAGCAATTTTCCTGTACATACTTATTACCAACTCGTTCCATGAACCAATCAATGTTGGATCTAATCCCTTCTCGTCCACTCAGGCTCAGCTCACTTCATCTTGTACGTGCGTAGTACAACCAATCACAACACAGCTTGCCTCTGAAACGGTGTGTGAGATTAAAGAATAATGGCTTCGTTGTTTCAGCAACGCAGCTTTACTTGATTAGTTGGTGATAAGAGTAGCACGCACGGCGATACACTACGACCCAAGAAAACCTGGCTACCTAGTACACAAATCGACTGAAATAAGTTGTGGTCAGTTGACTGACCCAAGTATGGTTTTCAGTCGACTGTCTTGGAGTCAGTCCCCAAGGGGTATCATGGTCAGTCCCCAACGGTTGTAAGATCATCTACAGCCGGGCTGCACAAATTTGATCTCTTAAACGCCCACGGACGCGCCCGGTCACTGACCGGGCGTGTCCGTTTTGGCCCATTATATTTCCTCTCATTTGTCCACATCCCTCATAATCATCTTCCTCATTTGCCAGACATGTCAACAAACAGCTTATGTGCGTCGTCCACGGCGACTCCTCACTTCCTTGCGCACCAGCAGCAGCAAAGTTGGATCAAATCCTTCGATTGATTACAAGCAATGGCACACAACCATCAAGCGCACTAGCTAGCTTATCAACGAAGCTAGCCACCCGCCGCTGAACGCACCACGGGCACGGGCGCGAGCGGCCTTGGCCAACACACGCGGCAGCGCTTGGCCAAGCACACACGCGGCGACCAACTCGAGGTCAGCACGCATGCATGAGGCGGCGGCGACGACTGCGCGCGGCCATCACGCCGCACCGGCCAGCTTGCTGCGTGCACAGCCAGGCCGGCTCCACGCACGGCCAGCACGCTACAGGCTACACGCGGCCAGCCCGGCTCCGCGCACGGCTAGCACGCCCGCACGGCCCGCGGCTTCGATTGCTCACGCCCGCGGCTGCGCACACTAGCAGAGCAGCCCTGTCCCGAGCACAGCGGTCACGGCAGCTGCGAGCTCCGGCTCAGCCGCGGCCCGCCCCGGCGCGCTCCGTCCCTAGCGAGCATGAGCTCTAGCCCTGGTGCGGCACGGTAGCGCCGACGCGCACGACCCAGACAATGCCCAGACACAAGATAGACACTGCCCATACAATGCCCAGACACAACACAGACACTGCCCATACACTACCCAGACAATGCTCAGACTCGAGCACGGCAGCCCGCACGCGGCTGCAGCGATGGCGGCCTGCACGCATGGACGTGAGCAAGGTGGCCAGCTCAAGCGCGGATAGCACGGCGGCCAGAGCACATCAGCCATGCCGTGCTCCGGCAAGGGCGCAGCGCGGCAGCCATAGGAGACGAGCGCGAGCAGCCTCGGCCAACTCGTGTAGGCGGTGCGGGCGAGCTCCGGACCCGGCGCACCTAGCTCCGGCGTTTCCTTCCGATGGGGGCATGATGGCGCAGTTGCAGCAACGGTCTTCTAGCCAAGTCAGCTGCAAGAGTGGGACCGTGTGGGCATCCAGCGGGCTGTCCGGGCGTGACCAGCGTCCTCATGTTGCCCTCAGATTTGAGACGAGTTTGAGGTATGCCGGTCAATGCAGATGTTTAGGATGGAAAACAGGGGTCCGGTTGAATCAGGTTTTTTCCGACCGAGTGAGGGTTTTAGACTTTGAGGGGGAAGTAAAGGGTTCGGCTGTAGATGCTCTAACCCCCAAGGGCAGGGGCGGATCCAGCCCAACTGGCCACCCTAGCCCCCCTTTGTATACTGTAGCAATTGCTATAGTATTTTTGCTGCATTATACAAGGGAGTGTCTATTTGACGTTTGACGAAAATCAATTGAACATCAGTCAAGTTTGTGTGTTCCTTTTTTGTGTATCTCCGTTGTATGTATGTCAACGCTAGAAGGTCAATCCTAATCGGGTTGGACCCGGTTTCAAACATATGTGAGCTACAGGTATCGCATTACCACAGCCGAAAAAAGCCTACTGATCCATCAACGTATCCTCTGTAGGTCTGCCATCAACGTACAGTCCACTTTTTTTTTGGTAAAGCTTCGTAAACCCCGCGTCTCTCGCTTCTTTGCTGTACTTATCAACGTACAGTCCACTTACAATCACTCGGGAGAAAAATACAGTGATAATTAGACTGCCATTCTGGTAACTTGCAGTCTACTCATAGTGATATCTTAAGTGCTAAAGTCTAGATACACAAAACTTACAGTCAATTAGCACTGGAACTTCTAAAATTACAGTGTATTTATGCATAACGTACACTCATATTGTGTGATTATTACAGTGACATTATGACCGGAACTTGTTGAATCTCAAAGACACCCGTTTGCAGCCCTGAGTCATGAGTTGGTATGTATATACGCGGGTTGGACTGAACCCATTTGCATTCATGACAAGCAGGTGAAAAACCTTGAAATTACAGTAAGAAAACCTTGCAAGTATAGTACCTAGTGTCTTCTACAGATTATAGAGACACAACTGAACCAACATTGCGATGCAGAGGCCGGGGGCAATCCTCCTTTTTGAAAAGAAAAAAACAGCTGAACCAACATACACACTTGACACTTCCTATCATACAGATGACTACACACTGAACCAACATAGACACTGCCCTATCCATAGTGTGAAAAAAGCAGTTCATCATCTATCTAATGCAAACAATCCTTCTTCTCCATCATTGTTAATTCACAGTCTGAAAAAAAAGGATCAAACACGACATTAGACCAATCATTAAGATATACAGCACAAAGGGACGCCATTAACACTGAACCAAAAAGCTGAAAATACATAGTACAAGAGACAGCGAGTGACATAGACGAGTACAGTAAATTAGGCAACCTTTAGCCAAAAGTACAACTAAAAAAGACTGGAAGTCATGAACCTCTTTACTGTAAATTTGAAGTATAAAAAACAGAAGTGCTTACATCTTCAAAAAAAAAATCAGTAACAAGAAGTCTAGAACTTATCCACCCTGTTGAACTCGCTGAAAAACTTATCATTAGCATACTTTGTCCTTAAGTTGGGAATGTTAGCGCTTGAAAAATGGTCAACAACTTGAGTCCTTGCAGTCCACACTTCCATAAACTCGAATGTAAAGACACCACAATTGTGTGCCTGGTTTCACATGAATAAAGGAAGAAAAAAAAAATACCAACAAAATCAAGAACAGAATATAAGAGAAAATCAGGCCAGCTATACTAAAAAACAAATTACCTATTGGTCTGATTAGAACAACTATAGGTCGATAACATCATTTTTTTTCCAAACTGTTTTGTTTCCTCAACATGGGAGTAATAAAAGTGTCCCAGAATCCTATAAAGTTTGTAATACGCTCGAATAAAGGAAAATACAAGAGATAAATCTTAAAAGATAACAACACGGTGCCTTCAAAAGGGAAACAAATTGATTAAAATGTACTAGCATATCGCCAATCTGCAAGTGAAATTCAGAATGCTCATTAAAAGCTGGATCGAGGAAAGTAAAGGCTCTTCCCTTCAAACAAACAAAGAAAGAAAACCAATGCTTTCGAACGGTTACAGAGAAGTACAGCTGGAACAAGGAAGAATAATATGAAGAAAAATGTATATAGAGAAAATGAGAAATAAAAAATAAATGGCAAAGACAAACACCAAAAAAGAAGGCAGAAATTAAATTACTATCATGGAGGAAATGAAAAATAAAAAGAAAGAGCAAAGACAAACACCAACAAGGAACCATGGAGTTAGAAATCCTTCAATTCCAATTGGGGCAAAGATAAACACCAAAGCTGCAACAACTAATTGGGGGAGAGCCATGGAAGATCATACAAGAGACGATCCACAGGCCGGAAATCCTTCAATACCAATGTCTTTGCTCATGCCTAGTGATTTTCTATGAGATCTAGAACCGGTAAAATCACAAGAATGAAAAGCAGAGATCACAAATTCTTTTCATTTGACAGAGTGTATTGCACAGAGCACTCTAGTCAAAATCAAAGAAACTGGTCAGTTTTGTTTCAAAAGCACCAAGGCAAAAGAAACTAAAATTTACAGTAGCAAAAAAGTACTGAAATTACTATTATCAAGTTGCAACACTAACCAAAGGTAGATTCAGTATATATTAACAGCGTGAATAGATAGAACACTACCCAACAAAGACACTGTGATTTACAGTCTAATTACCACTGTAATTTTTACTGAAATTACACTGTGATTTGCATTGACTGTAAATACAGTAAATATTCTAGTAAAAATGGCACTGTGATTACCCATGGAAATTACACTGTAACAACATTGTAAATATAGAGAAATTGCACTGTAATTACAGTAAATAGCAGTGTGATTTACAGTGTAATTACCCTAAAAATTACGCTGTAATTACACTGCAATTACAAGTATACTGTAAGAGCACTATAATTACAATACGATTACTCTGTAATTTCAGAGGAAATGACACTGTAATTAAAATGAAATTACAATTTTAAAGCTGCTGTAAACTTAGATGCAACACTACGGAAAACATAGAAAAAATGTTATAAAATGGATACAAATACTACCAAACAAAGACAAACCACAAAGATAAAGATGCAACACTACGGTTCTAAAATGCTTGCAGACCCAACATAGGCAAACTTCATTGTGATCTAGTGTAATTAACCTGAAAATAGCACTATAATAACCTGAAATTACATTGTAATTGCAGTGCCTGTAAACTAAAAATCATAGAAGTTACAGCAAAAATTGCACAATGGTTACCTCTGGAACTTACACTGAAATTACAATGTCACTACTATGTGATTTCAGATGAAATTACACTGTAATTAAAATGAAATTACAGTTATGGTTACCTCTGGAACTTAGACTGAAATTACAATGTCACTACTCTATGATTTCAGAGGAAATTACACTGTAATTAAAATGAAATCAGAGTTATGAAGTTGTGGTAACTTAGATGCAACTACTACCTAAAACCGAACACCCCTGGATCTAACAACAAAAAACGTCAGCGGAATCAAACGCCCAGGTTAGCAGAAAGAAAATCAACAGGAGAATCGGATCCACCGCTACATCCATCCACCTATCAATGTAATTGCAAAAAAAATCGCCAAAATCCACCTCTAAGACTACACATACACCTACATCTACATCAAACACAAGGGGAATCGAATCAAACCACAAGATCTAGAAGAAATTCAATGGGGCAAGGAAGAAGACCAGGATATCCAACTGAAACCACACGGCACTGGAGCGGAAATCAATCTGAAGAAGAGGAGGAGGAGAAGATGGGAATCACCATGGACGACGAGGAAATCGCCAAGAATCGCCTCCCTCTCTCAGCTTTAACTCTCGCCAAGAAATGAGAAAGGACAAAAAAAAAAGACAGAGAACAAAAGGGATAGGCGGTAACGGGCTGGCTGGGAAACGAAAGCGCACCCGGTAACAGAGACAGAAAAAAAAAGTCCGAAAAAGCCAGCACCCAGCGCGGATCTTGGCACAAGATCAAGCGGCCAGAAATTTGAATGAAACCCAATTGTAAATCACTCGACTGTTAATTAGCAAAACCGTTATACAAAGGCTTTGGACCTCATGCCCGGGGTCGTTGGATCTGGCTAGAAAACGTGTGTTGCCGTTTTGACCGTGCGGTGAAAGTAGACGTTGGATGACCTGTGGGCTCGGGCAAAAGCGGATTGGCTGGGTCAAAGTTTTTTGGGTGCGCGAGCGCCTCTCCTGCCGCGCCGCGTGCGCGCATCGTGGGCACTGCCCAGTTTCTGGTTCGCTCGCCCCTCTGGATTCGCCTGTTGGTACGGCTGCAAGTAGGCCTGCCTGCCTTTTGGTCCCACACGTCGGTCTAATGGCTATAACTTTTTCACGTGCACGTTGCCTCCTGCGTCGCGTCTCGTCCCGGGTCAAACGCGCCTGGGGCCCGCTCCTCGCGCGCTGCCCGCGTCATGTGTTACGGGGAGGAGTTGCCCAAGGATAGGCCGATGCGTATGTAACCAGCATATGCACCCACGTCTGTTCTATAGCGATGACGGGTGGGCCAGCGCTGCTCTTGGTCCCGTTCATCGGTGGCACTGGCTGCGTGCGCGTCGCGTCGCCGTTGGGATTCACCAATCCCATCCGCGCCCATCCTCCGAAACGTGCAAAGGTTCCGCCAACCCTTCGTCAAGCCTGCGCCCCCTCCGCCTCGTCTCCTCCCTGCTCCCTCCTCTCCCACGTCATTGCCCTCGAGCCCGTGCCCCCTCCACCTCGTCTCCTCTCCACCGTCGCCGCCCTTGATGCGCCGTAGGGACGCCCTCGACACGTCGGGGATACGTAGCAATGGAGCTCAGCCCGAGCCCAGCAGAAGGCAGAAGCCCATACGTCTACATAGATCATGGTATGAGAAGCTGTTCGAGTAGACACTCTAGCAGTGCTTTCTAAATAATTGTTTAAGGGGGAGCTGCTTGTCACCGACGAAATAGAAGGTTTACAATGTACTAGAGGAAAATTGCTGATTACCATTTTGTAATTTGAATGGGATTATTACAAAAACATTGAGTTTCTAGTAACACCCATATTTCAGTAACACTCAAAGATGAAAGCTTGGAAACTCCTCTCTAAGACTCTAACTACTGAACTAATAGGGCTTGCAAGTGTTCAGTCGAGCTGAAGATTGAAGCGAGAAAGCGCTCAGTCAAGCTACACACGAAGAGAAGTCCACCATTAGGCTTACTGATCCAGAGAAAACAAGATATTCAGGTGTTCGCTCCAGGAGTGCTTCTTGTTGAACATGTGTACATAGGTCTGGGTTTTGTATGTTGCACCTGTAGTGTCTCTCTTCCTCTGTATTTACTTGTATCTTGGGAGACAAGACATCGGTCGTACCTCTTGTACCTATATATATGTGCTTAGTGCACGATCAATCAATTATTGATGCATCAAATCATTCTCTACATGGTATCTATCGCAAGTCGATCCTCCTGCTTCCGCTAACCCTAGCCACCGCCACTCCACGCCGCGGCCACCACCCCTCTCCACGCCGCGCCGCTCTCCTGCCGCGCCGCCCCTCTCCTCCCCGCCGCGCCGCCCTAACCCCGCCGCACCGCCCCCTTCCCCAACTCCTCGCCGCCATGTCATCCAACGCCTCCACCTACTCCAATCCCTTCGCCGTCGACCCTGCTGAAATCCGCGACATCAACATCCACGCACGCGTCCTCGTCATCCTCGACGCCTCCAACTCCACGTACTTCGCGTGGAAGACGTACTACTCGCTGCTCTTCCGCGAGAACAACCTCGTGGATCATGTGGACGGCACCGTTGACTCCCGCGCCATGGTGGACGACGCCGAGTGGACCGCGATCGACGGCACCATCATCTGGTGGTTCTTCACCACCATCTCCAAGGACCTGTTCCACACGGTCGTGAGCGCCGGCGACGACGCCCGCGCCATGTGGGTCAAGCTAAACGGCCTTTTCACCGACAACAAACTTCAGCGCCGCGTTTTTTGCAGCGGGAATTTTTTGGCTGTCACCAGGATGAACAGTCCATTGATGACCACTGCCGCCGCTTGAAGACGTTGGTGGATGAGCTCCGCGACATTGGCGCCAAGGTTGATGACGACCTCCTCCTCAGCACGCTCACCGCCGGCCTCAACGAGGACTTCGGCAACGCCGCTTCCAACCTCACCTTGATGCCGGAGCCCTCCTTCCCCAAGTTGGTGTCTTGCGGTTAGAGGAGCGTCGGATGAAGGGGGTCAAGAAGCATGTGCAACATCACGCCCTCGCCGCCGGCACCTCCCGTGGCGCCCCATCACCGACCGCCCCACCCGCGCCGTGCCAGCAGCCGCCGCCCCCCGCGCCTCCGGGGTACTCCCCCCTGCCGCCCGCGCCCCCTGCCCCTCCCGCTGCCCCCAGCAGCCAGGTGGTGGGCGCCGCGGCAACCGCCGCGAGGGCGGCCGCAAGCAGCAACAGGCGTCGAGGCGGGGGGGGGGGGGGCGGCTCGTCAGCAGTAGCAGCAGGCCACCCCTCCGTGGACGTACGGCACCAACCCGTGGACTGGCGTCGTCCACGCGTACTCGATGCCGGTCCCTCGGGCTCCTGCTCCGGGCATCCTTGGGCCTCGTTCGGCGAGTCACCAGGCCCTCTTCGCCGCGCAGAACGCCGCTCCCTACAGCGGCTATAGTGCCGCGCCCCCGCCCGCGCCCGCCTACGGCGCCACCGCCGCGCCGGCCTACGGCGGGTTTTATCCTCCTCAGGTGCCGCCGCCGTGGGACCCAGCCCTTCTCGCTGCCCTGCACTCCGCCCCGTTACCGAGTTCCTACGGTGGCGGTGGTGACTGGTACATGGACTCGGGTGCCACTGCTCACATGACTGCTCATCCCGGTAACCTCACGTCTGCCACTCCTGTTCATACTCCCACTCGCATCACTGTTGGTAACGGTTCCTCTCTACCCATTACACATGTCGGTCATATGTCATTTCCTTCTACTTCTACTCCCGTTAACATGTCTAATGTTCTTGTGTCTCCTAACTTAGTCACTAATCTAGTTTCTGTTCGTCGTCTTGCTCGTGAGAATCCTATCACGGTTGAATTTGACGATATCGGCTTTTCTGTGAAGGACGCCCGTAAACGGATGGTACTCCACCGATGTGACAGCCCGGACGAGCTTTACCCAGTGCATCCCTCCGGCGCCACCACCACCCGTCGTCCCGCCACCTTCGCCGCTAGTGTTGATCTTTGGCACGCCCACCTCGGTCATCCCAACTCCACTGTTATGCGTCAGATTCTTCAGAGTTTTTCCTTCTCATGTAATAAGGTTGACGACCACACTTGTGAGGCTTGCCGTCTTGGCAAGCACGTTCGTCTCCCCTTTAGCGAGTCTACAAACATTTCCACCTTTCCGTTTCACTTATTGCATGGTGAAGTTTGGACGTCCCTGGTTGCGAGCAACACGGGCTATTTATACTATTTGGTGATATTGGATGATTTTACTCATTATGTGTGGACATTCCCTCTCCGTCGCAAGTCCGACGCTCTTGCCACACTCACAGCCTTTTATTCATATGTCACCACACAGTTCGGTCGTCCTATTCTCGCCTTGCAAACTGACAACGGCAAGGAGTTTGACAACGTCGCCGTCCGCAATCTTCTTGCGTCCCACGGCACCATTTTTCGCTCTCACTTGTCCCTACACGTCACAGCAGAATGGTTGCGCCGAGCGCGTCATTTGCACCCTTAATGACTGTGTCCACACGTTGCTCTTCCACTCCTACGTGCCTCCTCGGTTCTGGCCTGACGCGCTTGCGACCTCCAGCCTCCTTATTAACATTCGCCCGTGTCGTTCGCACTGGAACTACACTCCTCACCAGCTCCTCTTCGGTGCGGTTCCATCTTATGATGGCCTTTTCGCATTTTCGGGTGTCTCTGTTATCCTAGCACCGCGTCCATTGCTCCTCACAAACTCGCTCCCCGGTCGCTTCCGTGCATCTTCCTTGGTTATCCTCCCAACACCAAAGGTTACCGGTGCTATGATCCAGTGTCACACCGCGTTTTCACTTCGCGACATGTGTACTTTGATGAGCTGGTGTTCCCGTTTCAGCAGGCACCGTCACCCTCGGCTTCTCCCGCGTCACGGTTCGCCCCTGCCTCCTCCTCTGGCGAACCGCCCAGCCGCGCACTGGGCTTGGCCCTGCCCGCGGCCCCCGCACCGGTGCCCCCTGTCGCCACGGCCCCCGCCGCGGCCCCCGTCGCCGCGGCCTCCTCAGTGCCCCCCGTCGCCGCGGCCCCCGTCGCGGCCCCCTCGTCCGCCCCCATCGCCGCGTCCTCCTCGGCGGCCCCCGCCGCGGTCCCCTCGGCCGCCCCCGTCGTCGTGGCCGCACCCACTACAAAAAAACACACTTCCGTGATGATACGTGTTTGTCACAGTAGGTCACGTTTTCTGTCATGCATGTACATCCATGACAAATTTATGACAGAATCAAGATAGTCATACATGTGCTGTCGTAGAAGTGTTCCATGACATTACCAAAATTATCATCACAGAAGTGTCCACTTCCATGACGATAAATCGCGCGTCACAGAAGTGCTTTCGTCAAGGGTGACCGACACGTGGCATCCACCGTAACGGAACGCCGTTAAGCTATCGTGTCCGGTTTTGGATCCGATAAACCGTTAACAGCCCCGACCAATGGGGATTTTCCACGTGTAAAATCATCATTGGCTGGAGGAAACACGTGTCGGCTCACCGTTGGGACGGATGTCATCCACGCATTGGACCCAAAGCGCCTATGCTACGTCGACACGTGGCACGGCCCAACAGAGGCCCATTCCTATGAAAAGGCCGACCCGTTTGACTTGGTCAAAAGGTGGCGGGCCGGCCCACGACAAGCCTGTTAACGGTCTGTTCGCATATAGCCCATTTATAGCCCGCTAACCCAGGGCCCGTTTACGGCCTATCCGAATTAGGCCCAGTAGCGTCATCTGGGCCGTCCAATATAATTCCAGCCCGTTTTAACTTCCAGCCCATGTATGGCCCATGACGTCTTTCGGCCCATATGAGGCCCTTAGTAACCCTCAGCCCCTTAACGACTCGTGGTAAAACTGGCCCGTAACGAACATTGTATCACTTTATACCCATTAATGGCCCATTATTCCGTTGGGCCGTTTCCAGCCCATGTTATCTTTCGGCCTTCTCAGGGCCCATTTATTCTTGGGCTCATTTCCAGCATTCGGTTACTTACGGCCCGTTACTGTCATTTTCTGCTTGTGGGCCAAATTCAGCCCGTAGTTACAGTCGGCCCGTTTGTGGCCCGTTAATACGTTGGGCCGTTTTCATTTAAAAAAAACCCGTTGGGCTGTTTTCATAGTGTTATCAAATACGGCCTATTAACGGCCCGTTATTGTCCACGAATAGTACGGCCCATGATTGGCGAAATGATGATACGCCCCATAGAAGGCCCATGGATCCTACGGCCCGTAAAAGGCCCATGAATCATACGACCCGTAGAAGGCCCATGGATCCTACGGCCCGTATAGAAGGCCAATGGATCCTACGGCCTGTAGAAGGCCCATGGATCATATGGCCCGCAGGAGGCCCATGGTTACAACAGTCCGTGTGTTGCCATGATTATTTTGGCCTAGTTTCCAAAAATAGGTTATTGTGGTCACTAGAAAAACACAGAAAAAGAACTGCAGTGACTACAAGCAAACAACTAAACAAGACAATAAGGAAATAAATAAGCAAGCAATTAACGCTAGCCTATTACCGCTATTACACATATTACATCCACTGGGCATCAAAGTTCGCCACCAGTGCAAATATAGGGAACAAAGCAGTATATTACATACACTGGCCGTCAAAATTGGCCACCAGTGCAAATAAACGCGACAGCAAAACAAGAGCATAACTGAAACAACTTCAGAAGAGCTCAAGAAACGTGGTATCCACCATGTTGGCAAAGCTTAGCAAGCTTATTAGCTTTGTCCTGTTTGGCGCTAAAATCCTCCAACGCTTGCTGTTGCACCAGAAAGTATGCATCTGAATGCTCCAGGGACTTCCGCAGTCCTTCCGCTTCTTGTCGCAGCATAGCCGATCGATGTCTTTCAGCTTGTAGTTGAGACTCAAGAAACCGAACTGATTCAGACAATGAGTTTGAATAGTTTGTGCAAGCGGTAGTGGCCAGTAACTCAAACACTAAACCAAGACAGGACTTTGGGGTTGTCTCACTGTCATCGAGATAGTCTTCCTTAGCTGTTTTATCAGCTTTGTTGGAGACCAACAAGGATGTGTCACTATCATGAACCTTATCTGCATTACTTCCTTTATCATTGCTTAATAAGGCACTCTTCCCCAATATTTTGTCAGCATCCTAAAAGAAGAAACAAGCAGACACATAACAGGTTTAGCATGTACTAGTATACGAAACTCATTTCGGTGAACCAGTTCTTTAGTAAGGTGGATAGGATTAAACTACCAAGTCTTCTATTGCCAAGTACTAGTACATAATAAAAGCATCAAACAAACATATATCTATGTCCTATGGTCACTGCATTGTCTTGCCAAATCAAAATAGAGACACGGTTCAAATCATATCAGTTCAAGACAAAGCAGCAGTGAGAATACAAACCGTGGGAAACTACACGGCACAACAAGATTTCAGATGGGTATCACGGGTCTACATGTACAACAACACTATTTGCTCTGCTGTAATGCTAGTAATGTGCATGATATGAGAAGTCAACTGTATACACAATTGAAATTGAAATCAACAGAGCTATTGATAAGAGCAAGCATGTTAAAGAAACATGCGTGAACATACCTGCTGTGCCATTGGAGTTTTGATTGGATCCTTCAATTTAAAAATAAGTTTGTATGAGTAAATACAGTGATACAAGAGCAAAGCAGTATGCACGATAGCAATCATAGTTAAAAAGGCGCGCCTAAGCGAGCGCTTAAGCACGCCTAGGCTCTAGGTGTTGGCGAAACGCATTGCCCATAACTACGCTTAATCTGTGCATAACTGCGCATAAGCATGCGCTTTGGTCAGTAAAGCGCAAGGCGGTGGCAAAACGCACAATTAACGCCTAGCGCTTTTTGGAACTATGATAGCAATGGAATCTTAAATTAGAACAGTTGTTCTTCAGGTTTAGGCACTTGTTCTACATGAACAAAGTACACTAAGATGCAAGAATATAGTACTTAAAAATAGAAAATGAGCTTATAGACCTTACCACATTCTTGGTTCGGGACCAGTACAGAACAAGGCGTTCCCAGTCATCGTCCAGTAAATGTGTTTCAGGAGAACGTAAGGGAATTTGATGAGTTTCTTTGCTGGTGAAGTACGTTTTCTTCAGGTAATTCCGATACTGCCACCAAGCATTCTTGAAGATAGCAGAGGTATTAGCACAGGTTACCTCATCCTGAGTTTCCAAATCGGTCCTTCTCTATAGAGAAAAATGGGAAAATTTGTTGTATTATAACCATCATGGGGTAGGATGTATGGGACAAAGCAAAGTAATTGCCATGAATAACATTACTTACACATAACTCCTGGACAAACACCTGCAACTGGCATTTTCCTTCATCTACAGTATAATATTTCCAAGATGGGAAGATACGCACATACGATTTAACAACATCAAATGCGATAGATTCTAAACTACGACTAGCTAGTTGTGCTTCCTCCACAGCAATAGGCGTACTAACTGGTGGAGTTGGGGTTCGTCATGGTAGTACTGGCCCTTTGGGCACTGGAGCTGCCTTACTAACTGCTATTGTTTGGGAGATCTGTGGTGGAGATGGTGCTGTGTCAACAGGAACTGGGTTACTATATGCTGGGGTTGGGGTTAGATTGGGTGAAGCTAGTTCTCTGTCCATCAGTAGGGGTACAATCTGCGAGAGTTTGGGTTATGTGTGGTAGGGTTGGTTCTCGTGCATGTACAACCGGGGTGCTATCTCCACCAAGAGGTAGCACTGTTTTATTTGAAGACCGTGTTTTTAGTCCGCTAGATGCTGGCATCACCCGCTCCAATTCAAATGGCTGATAAACAGTAAACATAGTTGAATGTACAGACATTGTATGAGAGACAGATGCAATAGATAGTGTGGAAAAAAGAGGACATGAAATAGTTGACATGTATATTGTTTAACTAAAACGGATAGCATGACATAATTTCACATATATGATGTCTATCTAAACTGGATAGCATAGCATAACATAATTCAAATATATGATGAATAACTAAAACGTCATGCCAAGTTAGAGCATACACCTCGGTGGGGGAATAGGACTGGTCATCTGTCTCTGAATCCATCTCTGAGGAGCTATCGGGACCCAACAAGAGATCTGCTTCGACAGGTAGCACTGTCTGCTCTGAAGGCCTTGTTTTCACTCCAGATTTTTCAATCTCCCACCCAAATGGCTGATTCATAGGAAGAGTAGTTTAATGTACAAACATTATCGACAAATGGAAATGTAATGAAGAAAAGGATGGGCAAGATATCATTCAAATATATGATGCCTGGTTAAACAGGATGGCATTGCACATTTCACATATATTATAGCTGGCTAAAAGACATGAGACTGCATAATTCCCATATATGATATAGAAACTAAATAGGTGGCGACAGAACATGTCTAAACTAAGCAGATGACATATATGATGTCAAAAGTAGGCACTGCAAGGCAACATATGCATGATATGACTAACATCATCATGCCAAGGTAGAGCAAACACCTTGGGGGTAAATAGGAGTGGTCAACGGCGTCTGAATCCGCCTCAGAACAGATATCTTCCTCCAGATTACAATCTGGAGAGGGGTGGGGAGGGTTTGCCATTGAACCCACCATGGAGCGATGTCTGCATGACATTGTATTGCCACACAAAACTCTTCTCTTTTTCTCTACATGTTCAGCATGACTGTGTACAATATCTGACATGCATACGAAAAAATATGGTGAGATTATGTAAGGAGAGCAGGAGAGCATGCAGAAATTTAGAGTGATGGTAACAACCAGTGGATGGATCCAAAAATAATGATAGCAGGCTGATGATTGCTTTAATTTAATAAAATGATAGATGATGATTGCTTTACTATTTGTTTCCCACCCAGGATGAACAACATAGGCATACCCTAGGTGAACCAGATATTAGACAGAGATACTATTCATTGCTTCCTCGATATGTGCCCCACAACTAATTTAGAACTCAAGTTTGAACATTAATTTGGACCTGACTTGGAGTCCAAGAGGTGAACAGGACGATAAAGTAGCAGGTAATTTTAAGCAATGCATAACATAAGCAGAATCGAAAGAGTGCGACCTCTCTTGTGGACCCGTGTACTCCTCAGGTTCATCTGCTGAGTCGATGATGGTGATGCCGTTGCGGTGGGTGCCGGCGGCAGGGAAGGAGATCTGAGGCGGCGAAATACGGTCAGGAGTCGTGATGTCTGGTTTGGTGGATGTTTCTGTCGATGGAGCAGCTCAAGTGAGGTGGACGACGTCGTGGTAGGAGCAGGACAAACCACACAAAGTTCCCTTCGACACCTACCTGTAACTGAAGTAATTCTGTAAGGGCTCATTTGGCTTGCATGATTCTAAAAACGCAGGGATAGGAAAAACACCGGAATAGGATAGGAATGCACATGGTAAACAGACCATTTGTAAACACAGGATTTCTGTCAACTTGGGTGTTTGGTTTACAGGAATTGGAAGAGCAGAGGAATGCAAAGAAACATGGCCAAAATAAAGTGAAACCATATGAAAGCGTGTACAGTTAGAATGTTATTCTGCCACTAATGCACTTGGTCTTGTTTTCATGCATAGGATTTTGAAAAGTAGGTCCAGGTGGATATTTTGCTTCATTCCTTTCAACAAAATGCATGAATAATTGAATAGTAGAGTGCCATTGGAAAATTCCCTATTGCTATGTTTTTCTGTCGAACCAAAATAGCCCTAATGGATTGACATGAATGTATAGTAATGTAACGCCCACGATGCGGCTATATCTCCCACGTGTCGAGGCACGACTTAGAGGCATAACCGCATAGTGGTTTTGTCGCAAGAAGGGTCATCTTCACACAATCCCATGTAATGAACAAGAATGGGATAAAGAGTTGGCTTACAATCGCCACTTCACACAAAACATAAATATTATGCATACATCATCCAAAATACAAGCATAAAGACCGACTACGGTCAAAATCCAGATGAAAATAAGACAACCCCAAATGCTAGATCCCCGATCGTCCCAACTGGGCTCCATTACTGATCATCAGGAAAAGACACATAGTAACGACCACGTTCCTCGTCGAACTCCCACTTGAGATCGACGCCATCGTCTGCACTGGCATCGTCGGCACCTGCAACTGTTTTGGTAGAATCTGTGAGTCACGGGGACTCAGCAATCTCACACCCGCGAGATCAAGACTATATAAGCTTGTAGGAAAAGGTGGTGCAAAGAGGTGGAGCTGCAGCGGCAAAAGCATATATGGTGGCTAACTTGCGCAAATGAGAGCGAGAAGAGAAGCAATGGAACGGGCGTCATCTAGCAATGACCAAGAAGTGATCCTGAACACCTACTTACGTCATACATAACACAGACCGTGTTCACTTCCCAGACTCCGCCGAGAAGAGACCATCACGGTTACACACGCACTTGGTGTATTTTAATTGGGTCAAGTGACAAGTTATCTACAACCGGACATTAACAAATTCCCATCTGCCTCATAACCGCGGGCACGGCTTTCGAAAGATAATACCCTGCAGGGTGTCCCAACTTAGCCCATCATAAGCTCTCACGGTCAACGAAGGATAAACCTTCTCCCGGAAAGACCCGATCAGTCTCGGAATCCCGGTTTACAAGACATCTCGACAATGGTAAAACAAGACCAGCAAAGCCGCCCGAATGTGCCGACAAATCCCGATAGGAGCTGCACATATCTCGTTCTCAGGGCACACCGAATTGTCCAAGCTTCCGATAGGCCAGACCAGAGTTGCCCCTGGTGGCCACCGGCGACTGACAGATTGGACCAATACTCAGAGGAGCACTGGCCCGGGGGTTTAAAATAAAGATGACCCTCGGGCTCTAGAAAACCCGGGGGAAAAAGGTATAGGTCGCAAATGGTAAACCAAGGTTGGGCCTTGCTGGAGGAGTTTTATTCAAGGCGAACTGTCAAGGGGGTCCCATAAATCACCCGACCGCGTAAGGAACGCAAACTCAAGGAACATAATCCCGGTATAACAGTAACTAGGGCGGCAAGAGTGGAACAAAACACCAGGCATAAGACCGAGCCTTCCACCCTTTACCAAATATATAGATGCATTAATTAAATAAGAGATATTGTGATATCCCAACATATCCATGTTCCGACATGGAACAAACGTCAACTTCACCTGCAACTAGCAACGCTATAAGAGGGGCTGAGCAAAAGCGGTAACATAGCCAAACAACGGTTTGCTAGGAAAGGATGGTTAGGGCTGACAAGGCTAAAATGGGAGACATGATATCGCAAGTGATAGGTAGCGGAGCATGGCAATAGAGCGAACAACTAGCATAGCAAAGATAGAAGTGATTTCGAGGGGTGGTCATCTTGCCTGCAAGATTCTCAGAGTTGTCGAAGGCTTGATCCTCGTAAGCGTACTTGACAGGTTCCTCGTTCACGAACTCGTCTCCCGGCTCTACCCAAGACAAGAACACAAACAAACGGAACCACAATCAACAACGAGAAATGCACAAGCAACATGATGCAAAACATGTATGATATGCAAGATATGATATGCGATGCGTATGCGTGCTCCGGAAGGAAAAATGATGAACATGGCAGTAACTTGGCAAACCAAGCATGCCACTGGAAAGATGAGATGATTTCGGTCGAAATCGATATAAAGATCACCGGAATCGGATGCACGGTTTGCAAATGGCAAGCAAAACAAGAATGACACTAATCTGCGATAAACAGCAAGATAGCACTTAAAAGGCAACAAGTAACAATGCTACAGCACCCCAACATAGCAACAAAGCACATGGCAGTAAACTACAGGAGATGCTTGACAAAAGATGAACACTGAGCTACGGCTAGTTCACAACATCTCAAGCTCAAACAAGCATGGCAAAAGTGCAAAAGATTACAGGTTCACAGACTTGGTGAAAAACTGGATATGGCAGAAATCAGCATCAGGTAGCAATGTTTAGAGCGTGAAATCAACATGCTACAGGATCTTAACATAGCAAAACAAGGCATGGTAGTGTTCTACTAAATGCACATGACAAAAGACCCTTACTGACCATAAGCCAAAAAGGACCAGAAGATATGATGGCAAGCATGTAAACATAGCAAGTTTCGTTATCAGGTTTCAGACTTAGCAGAAAACAGAGCATGGCAGAAATATTAATATGTAGGCCTCTTTGTGAGCTTGATTCACTCACTACAGAGCAATGCATGACAAACCAAGTATACCTACAGTAAGATGGCATGTTTATGAAGTTATACATGGCAAGAACAATTGCATAGCATGTATGGATCAACTACAATAAGCTTGGCAAAAATGCATATCATGTTAAGAATCTGCCAGTAATATTTTATAGCAAAAGTAGAGCAAGATTGAGTCATGCTATGGCACTCCATAATTGCAAACAATCGCAGGAATGGATCAATTACAACCATAGCTACAAAATATCCTTACTGAACATCTCCAAAATATGCATGGATCTCTCTGTAGCATCAAGTTTACATGAGAAATCACTGTCCCTGAAATCAGAAATATTACGGGGCCTACTTTGCATGCTTGTGCTAGTCACCACAGAGATCACAAAAATACATGGACTATACCACTGGAAAGATGGCATGGAATACTTCAAAGTACATGTAGAGCTCATGCTCAAAAGATGCATAGATTAAATGATACAAAAATGACAAATCTCCAAGTTCTGTCAAGAACCAGAGAATAACAGCAACTAGCCCTCTTCCAACGAACATTTGGGCATCAAGATTACCCCTAATGAACAAGGTGCAATCGAACAAAATGAAGAGCATCACGAGACGAACAATTTGACATATTACACGCGCGAATCGGAGCTACATGCACGGAGTTATCGCATCGGGAACAGGAGCACATGCGGATAAAATTTCCAGACTTAGAAGAAAAGAGGGGGGCTCGGGTCAACCTTCTCCGTTGACCCAGATCGGATCGGGGCCAGCTCGGGCACCAGCTCGCGGTGGTCGGGCGCTGCTCGCCGGCGGAGGAGGGAGCGGCGCTGGCGCGGGCAGCCGGAGGCGAGGCCGGAGGGAGGAGGCGGCGGGGCCGGCGGCGCCGGTCGCCGGAGGAGGAGAGGACGACGGGGCCGGCGGGGACCGCAGCGCGGCGGCGGCCGGCCGGCGGCGGAGGGCACCGCGGCGAGGCTCGGGCGCCGGAGGCGGCGAGGGCGGCGGAGGCGGCGAGGGCGGCGGAGTCGGCGGGCGTCGGGCGGCGGCGGTGCTCGGGCCGGCGGGCCCGCAGCGGGCTTCGCGGGCCGGCGCGGTGGAGAGGCCGGCTGGCGATGTGGCGCGCCGCGATTCGTCGGTTGCGGCGGCGGACGTGTCCGGCCGACGGCGGACGCGTCCGGTGGCGCGGATGGAAAATTTTAGGGTTTCGACTGCAGTTTCGTTTTTCGGGATGCCCACTTATAAATAGGTAGAGGGAGCTAGGAGACTCCAAATGAGGTGCGGTTTTCGCCCACACGATCGTGATCGAATGACCTAGAGCATGGAAGAGAGTTTGGTGGGTTTTGGGCTAGTTTTGAAGGGGGTTTTTGCTGGACACTCAAATGGACTTTGCGGATGCCCGGTTAACCGTTGGAGTACCAAACGACCTCCGAATGGAACGAAACTTGACCAGTAGTCTCCGGGTGGTATATTAAGATCACTTGACAAGCCTCGGTCCATTCCGAGAAGGTTTGACACACGCACATGAAAGAAAACTAGAGGGGTGCACCGGAGGAGATAGGAGCGCCGGATTGGAAAACGGACAACGGGGAAAATGCTCGGATGCATGAGACGAACACATATGCAAATGCAATACACATGATGACATGATATGAAAATGCATGACATGAAAAAATACAAAACGAAAGACAAAACCCAACCACGGAGGGAAAAACATATCACATAGCCGAAAATGGCAAGAGTCGGAGTTACAAATATGGCAAGTTACATGCGGGGTGTTACAAGTAATAAGTGATGCAACAAGTGTACAACCTCTTTGCCATAGCCGTGTCGACCTCAACATCATTGGGTTGGTCGCTGAAGCAGTTGAGGCAGAGGTGGCTGTCGGAGGTGTGGAGTAAGATCTGAGGAATCTGTAGACGGCGTCCAGGGCACTGCTCTGTTGTGATGGATCGTTCTGTCTTTGGAGCAGCTCCGGTGAGCCGTAAGACGTCAAGGCTGAAGCAGCACAACACATACATCGTCAATCTCAAGTGGGATTCTAATATAATCTCCAATAGATGATGTAAAATAGATGTAAAATTTACATCACCAAAAACCACCTGACTACAACAGATGAGGTAAAAACTGTTGACTCTGAACTTGACTGTCGAAACTAAAATTTACTATGGAATCTGAATGTTACTGTTGAAACTGAACGCAATGGTAGCAGAGAGGCACTTGACATGTAGTTTAGGGAGGGCCCGCAGTTCATCTTCAACCTGCACCCCCCTGAGCCGCCAGCCACCACTGGCCGAACCGCCGGCCCCAGCGCCGCCTCGCCGCCCCGAAACAACTCCCCTCCGCCAGTCCGCAGCCGCCCCGGCCAGCCCTATAGGCCCCCGCCCCCACCCTGAACCCTAAGATAGATAGTGGGGTACCTCTCCGGTGAGCCCCCGTCCCCGCTGCGGGTGGTTCTTCCTTAACTCCGGCGAGCCCCCCAACCCCCTGAAAATCGACTGACCCAAAAATTGATTCAGTCGACTGAAGTGTAGCTAAATCGGAGCAGAGCAGCAGCACAAGCAAGGGGGAGAGCAGCAGCAGCAGCGCGAGCGAGCGAGCGAGAGCCGGAGCAGCAGCAGCTGGGTGAGCGAGCGATCGAGCGAGAGCCGGAGCAGCAGCAGCAGATCCGGCTACTATGGACGCCACCGCCGAAGGGGCCTCGCACTGAGGGAGAGCCGCTATGGAGATGTCGCCCGTGGCGCCGGCTTCAAGGTAGCCGCTCCATGAGGGTGCGGGATGGAGCACCGTCGGTGCCGGGAGGTCGAGCTAAGGAGAAGGTGCGATGCGATGAGTGTACAACCTCTTTGGTGGCGCCGAGTAGGCCTCGGCTTCGTCCGAGGAGTCGGTGAGGATGCTGCGGTTCTGGTGGAGCAGGTTAAGGCGGCGCTGTGGGGATGGAGCAGCCGCAATAGACGAGGCGATTGTCGGAGCAGCTCCTTGGAGGTGGAGGACGGGGCGGCTGAACCGGCGGGATGACGAGATGGACGACAGATCCTCATCCGGGAAGGTGGACGAGGGACGTCGAGGTGTTGCGGTGGACGACGTCGTCGGGGAAGAGGCTCCGGCTGGGCAGCGGTGAGGTGGCGGACGGAGGAGGGTGGGGTTTCGCGGCTGGAGCGAAGAGGTTATCGCGGCCTGGGATTTCGAATGGCAAAAGGAGGCGATGGGAGGGGTGAACCGTGACTTAGGGACGCGCTTGTCCAAAATGTAGGGTGTGTTACAAAAGTACCCCCCACCGATTTGAACTAGCGGCCCTTTCGGCTCAGGGTTAGAAGGGGGATTTCACGTGTCAGGATTTGGCAGCTGGAGGGAGTTTTCACGCGCATTGTAATTTCGGGATAGCAAGGCACGGGTTGTGAAGGCGCCAGATTTGGGAGCACGATATCTGAATTTTCGGGATATAACAAGGCGCGGGTTGAATTTTAGGGACAAGCCTAACATGTAATATTGTACTTGTACGTACCAAATCATTTCGCACTTCCCTCAACCAAAAAGAAAACGAAAAAATAAAACTATTCACACCACACAAAGAGAGAGTCTTGCCCCGTTTTACTATAAAAATGCTATTCAAAGCTACTCCCTCCTTCCATCTATATAGGGCCTAATGCGTTTTTTGATGCTAGCTTTGACCAAATATTAGAGCAATAATATATGACATGCAACTTACACAAAGCACACTGTTAAATTCGTCTGTGAAAGGTTCTTTCAATGATATAATTTTCACATTGTGCATGTCATGTACTATTAATCTTGTCAATAGTCAAAGGCGGTCTTAAAAAATGCATTATGCCTATATAGATGGAAGGAGGGAGTATGAATCCATGTTATGTCCAATTAAATTTTTTCGCTTGCTGTATAATGCATGTAACCTACTCATACCAACATTTTAGTGCATTCCAAATGTCTATACTACCACTGCAATTCGAGCTGAATTTGAATTCGTTTCTCCATTTCAATAAGAATCTACAATCATGATTGTTGCCAACTTCAACCATCATTCGTGTATTACCTTAATAACACACCACATGATTACTATAGAGATAGATATGAACTATGTGTACTACATGAACTCGAATTCTATTTTTTGAATACACTTGATGTTGATTCCAAATAATAGTACATTTGATGTACTAACTATATATTCATAATCTAAACCATGTTCCATAAATGTACACCGTGTTTATCACACATAGTATAGTGCCCCACCCCCTACATTATGACAAGTATTTAGACCTGAGCTGCAAAAGCTACACATTAGCCCAAATTATGATCAATGTTCTATATATTATACGTAGTACTAGCAAGACCATGTGTTCCACAGAACATCAACATGATCAAGGGGAGGCCTAATTTGCAAATATGGAGAGGGGTGTGGGTATCTTTTTTCAAAATTGCCATAGTTTCCTTCCTATCCGTTAGATATAAATCGGACGGCCTATATTGCAGGATGGCAGGCACACCATCATCAACAACTCTGTTTTTTATAAGAGTAGAGATAAAATATATTATATGTAGTATAACATGTTCATAACCACACCATGTGTATCACTGTTATATATATTCACACATGCGTCGGTTTAAAACACTATGATAAATTCTTCAAATATCCGAATTCGCTTTTTATAATGAAGTATGATCTCTATCCATCTTTTACACCCACACAATCCTTTTATCTTTGTAGCTAGCTAGCGCTAACTTTCTCTCGTGCATGCACACGCCCGCATCCCTCTCACCCTCCCTCAGCATTCTCTAGCTCCATCGCACAAATTCGTCTTTTCACTTTAGGTCGTTCACCCACGGTGTGTGTAGGCCCCCCAGCTCCTTCTTTACGGCACACATCGATCGATATGCCTCTCTAGCCAGGTGTGCCTAGCACAAAACACAAGCTTCCCCTCTTCTCTTATCACCGTCCATGCCTAACTCCCACCACTCTTTTCATCGATCTCGTACTCGCACACTCCTCCCCCTCGATATAGTATGACTCTCGCACCACCTCCTAGATGCATCCCTCTCTCTCTATCCTTCTCCCCGTGCCTCATTTGCTTCTAACACACACATGCATGTATACCGATCGATCTCCCAACATATACCTAGGTCGACTTTAACTATTCCCCCCCATCGATCGACGTACCTCAAAAGTTATGTCTCTCCTTTCTCTGACAAAGGACGATTGATCTTCCTATGTAGTTATGTCTGCTTACCACAGCCATATCGCCCCCCTCATCATTCGTGCATGCCTCCTGACCCGTCTCTCACACGCACGTGCACAGACAGGCAGCCATCCCCTCTCTTATTGATATTGCATGCGTGCCCTCCGGTTGTCTAGCAAGCCTATCCCACCATTTGTTAGAAGCAACTCCACTACCACCCCCTCCAACACTCTAGCTCTGTCTCTCTCCCTACCTTATTCCTCTCCTACACATATGCATGGATGCCGATCGATCTCCCTTAATACATGAGGTAGATCGATCTCCCTTAATACATGAGGTAGGCCTCTCTCCTCCTCCACACATATACCAGCCATTGTACCTCTATAGTTAATTAGGCCTCCCTCCCCCCACCACACACCGGTAGTCGAGCCCTGTAGGTAGGTATCCATCCCACAGAGACAAACTGCACCTGTCCCCTCTCATGTTCCAGTAGGCCAGCCACTCTATATCTTTGACGTGGGCACACACAAATTCGATGGCACTCTTTATCGATCGCGCGCGCACACACACACACACGTCATCCCTCTCTTCGATTCTATGGACACCTCAAGCCGATGATACCTCCACTCTCTTCTCGTGGATCGCCCCCTCTATATATATGATATATCCAGGACTCTATTTCACACACATTGCATATGTTACATTTTTTGATTGACCCCACCCCCCCAAAAAACTCTCACAAACCCACACACTATATCTCTCTATGTTTGTATCTCTCACACAACCCCACGTAGGTGGTGTACGTATACAAGAAGAGAATAGGTGCACCGTGCACGTACTCACACTTCGTGCCCAGCCACACCCGCGCGGGTACACGGTGGAGCTCATTTCTGTATGAAATGGCAGCCCACGTGCTAATTTGAACGCGTGTAGCGGTTGTTTACCTACAAAGGTCGTGTACCACGCGTGCACGAAACAAAGTTCAACTTGATGCATTGGCGCATTATTTTTAAATAAAGTTATATCGCTCAATGGCACGTACACAAAATATAAAACAATTTTTATGGAGAAAAAGGTAGTCCGCTCCACTATATACAATGGAGCCTGCCTGCCTGGTTTGTCTCTCTTCAGAGTATCTCACACAAGGCTGCGGTGGCCTCTCTCTCTCTCACCGTTGGTCACTGATCCGGCCGCATCCCGTCCGCCGACGGAAAGGGAGGACATGCATCGTTTCTCCATTCGACGGCGCCGAGGCAGCACGTCCCGATCTGCGGTACACGCCATTCTCTTTGACCAAGCTCCGGCGTGGTAGGGCCTACGCCACCTGCTCGCTGCCGCAGTATGGGCAGATTCCGCCCGCCGCCGCTCACCTAGTTACATCCCGACGACCTTCAGGTATCCCCTCCGGCCTTGCTCTACTGCCCGTCTTCCCACGTCGCTGCATGTGGATCTTCCATAGTTCTTTGCCCAAAACGTAGCTCGTCCGGCGTACTTTCCATATTGCAATCTCGTCCTCACACCGTTTTAGACAAACACAACCGTGTTGTTATCTTCCCTTAGGACAAGGAATATGCTTCTTTTTTGTCGTCGCATGTGTCATCAACTGTTATTGGCCAGTAATTGTTTCCTTTCTACCTCTTTTTTGCAAACAGGGCTATCCATTTCACCTCGTTGCTATTGCGACCTTTTGGTGAACTGCACAAATCACTTTTTTCTTAAGAGTGTTTTGTGCAGTTCTACCAAAATGTCACACAGGCAACGTCTCTACATTTCAGTGCGACTGCACAAAGGGAGATTGGTTTTGCTCTATCCTCCTCATCCAACTCCGAGCCTAATCTTCTCCAACTAGTTAGTCTTAAGAGAGACTGCAAAGGTGACCGGCTTCTATTTGTGTGTTTATTGTTTCATCAGCAGTCCTCTATTATCGTAATCACACTTAATATCTTTGGAACAGGGACGCTCAGCTCTATTTTAGTGGAATTGCACAAAATGATCGGAATGTTGCATGCTCCAGACAGCTACTTTTTTCCCCAACATGCCTTGTTGATTTAGACAGAGCTGGGGGGACGTTGCTGCCAATGAAAGCATGGATCAATTTTAATTTAACACCTTCTCACAACTTTTTCTTCAGTTGTGATGTAAATATTAGCTCTGATTAGCAAGGAAGTTAGTTTTTTATTGTTTCCAAAAGAGCATCGATGGCAAGATACACGAAACAAACGCTGAAAGCTCACACCATTGTACAATTTCATGTCGCTGGGAAATTATTTGTATAGTACGTCAATTATGTAAACAAATGCTGGAAGCTTGATAGCATTGCGAGAAGCCTCTTCGGCATCCGGGTCCATGTGCCATGCACAAAATTATACTCCTTCGTTCCTAAATATTTTTCTTTTTACAAATTTTAAATGGGCATATTTTAGAGTGTAGATTCACTCATTTTGCTTCGTATGTGTACTCCCTCCATTCCTAAATATTTGTCTTTCTAGAGATTTCAACAAGTGACTACATACGGAGTAAAATGAGTGAATTTACACTCTAAAATATGTCTATATACATCCGTATGTAGTAGTCCATTTGAATCTCTAAAAAGACAAATATTTGAGTAGTCACTCGTTGAAATCTCTAGAAAGACAAATACTCTGGAGTATATTTAAGAACCGGGGGGGGGGGGGGTAGTGCACAGCCGCATGGGAGACTCAGACCAGTCGTTGCGCCGCATTAATAGTGAGTAATGAGTAGTCAAATCATAAGCCCCACCTTTCCCATTGTAAGTTGCTCGGAAGAAGCAACCATCAATACGCTCTTCTTTGAATCCGCTTATACTACTCCATCCGTCACTGTTTATAGAGCGCGCTTCAGAAAAAGAGAAAATCTCTGGGACCAAGGCGACTAGCGATCGGCGTGAAAAATAGCATTGGTAGTTATAGCACAGCATCTATTACTAGAGGAAATAATGCGTACACACATGCATGCAGTGCTTCCACCACGGGTACACACATGCATGCACTTACTCCACTCCGTAGTACTACATCGAGAGAAAATTGTGGACTTGATTTGCGGTTACCATGCCCTAATTAATTGAGCATTAAACCAAACGCGTCTAAAGTCTCTCTGGTGGTGGAAATGCATTGAGAGAAATGCATCATAATGAAGCGCGCCCTGTAAACTGTGACGGAGGGAGTAGTAGTATGAAGGTGCAAAACCAAGTACGCGTATGGCCAGTCGGTTAACGCACCTCCTCTTGGCATATCACTGACATGTGGGACCGGAGTGTGAGCAAACCGATCTCAATTGACAGCAAAATGGCCAACCCGCCGTTCCTGGAGAGAGACGAGGAGCGAGAACACACAGACGGGCTCGCACGGAGGCCAAGATATATTCGAGCATGGTTAATCGATATCATCATTACACGTTGGGCTGCCGTTTTCCGCCCTTCTCTGGAATAAGTGTGTACTTTATCAGAGATTAAAAAAAGAGTATAGAGGCTCCACCATGCGGTTCTAGTAGTAGTACTACTCGTACTACTAAACCTTGCGCTTGGCTCTTCGCCTCTTCGTGAAGTCAAACAATGATGGTACTCCGCATGTTCGGTACTACAGTGTATGCCTTTGGCAATCTGACACCGAATGAACTGATGCATGTCCACCGCCTGGGCGAGGGTACGTTGCATTAGTCAAAAGGCATAAGCGAGCTTCACCTTGTCCTGCAAGCTTCTCCTCGTTCTGCGAGTTGACGGGACACACCAACAAGTAGTGCTAGTCCATACTCCCTCCTTTCCAGTTAATATGGCTTAATCTTTTTTGCGGGTAAATGAGAGAGCTTTATTCATATATAAGCATTCTTAGGACGATCAGCCAAGACACTGGTCACTAGGAAGCGAGGTACCCCGCAAAAAAAGATGTAGGAAGCGAGGTGTTTCATCAAGCCAGCTCTCGGCCACATTCAAAGTGCAGCAAGCACGGTTCGCACAAAGATGCGTTGCAAGGTTTGCTGACCTGTTTACATGCTGAATTACAAAAAAAGAGGAAATATTACCGAGCCCTCCTATTTGTAACAGGATATGAGCCAGAATTAAGCGAGAATTGTGGCGAGTGTTGCATGCAATCAACTTCCGTTATCACATGCGAGAACCCTCGAAGAGAACCAAATGTGTTGAAGATTTCTTTATCACATTTTAAAAATATAATAAGAGTGCAGACGCTCCTCCATCCGGTTCCTAGTACTAGTATAGTACATACCTCTATAGACTATAGTAGTAGTACAGTGTATGCTTCTGGCTGTTCGCCTCTTCGGGAAGTGGAACAATAATAGTACTAGTATAGTGTATGCTTCTGGCAATCTGACACCGAATTAACTGTTGCATTTCCACCGCCTGAGCGAAGGAGAGCTTGCATTAGTCAAAAGTTTCTCCTTGTCCTGCGAGCCACCGCGCTCAAGCTTCTCCCGTCCTGCAAGCTTCTCCTCGTTCGGCAAGTTGACGGGACACAGCAAAGTAATGCTAGTCCATACTGGCTCCTCTCCGGTTAATATGGCTTAATTTCAAACGAGATAAATACACCATCTGTCACTGTATATTTGTAAAAATATGGTTAGTGGACTTCATAATACGTTCATTGCGCTCAATATATACATTTTCCGGTGTTTATACGGTCACTAGCTCACCCTGGCTGAGTATGTGTGTGCATGCACGTGTAGGTTGAGCACTTGAGCGTGACCGTGTGTGTTCCGTCGTGTGCTCGGACATGGATGCATTAGGGCGTCGCGCGCGTTTTGCGTCCATGTGTACGTGCGACTGTTGCATACACGTAGGGGGAGTACGTGTAGGGGCCACTAAAGGAGCAGTCAAATCACACAGTAAGTTAGTCGGAAGAAGCAACCATCATTTCACTCTTCAATGACTCGTATGCAGTATAAAATGGTTGATATGGAGAGAAAAAGAAAATAACTATATATACACTAGAAGGAGCCTAAGCTACAAGCCTGCTTGCTTGGGTTGCTCTCTTCACAAGCATAGAACGACGGTGGCCACACCGCTAGTCACATATCCGGCCTGATCCCGCAGCCGAGGGAAGGGAACAATGTTCTGCGTAGACATGGTCGACATCAGCGAGGGAGAAAACCCACAGTCGGTGCGTCCCAATCGGGGGCAGGGGCGAATCCAGAACAAAAATGTCCCGGTGTTCACATGCACATTATATATACAAGGATCGACACCAAGCAATAGTATGTACTCTATTCCTTCATATAAGGTGTATTTTTTTCTAAAGTCAAACGAGTGCATATTTGTCCGAGTTTTTAGAAAAATATATCAATATCCACAATATGAAATTTATATCATTTGATTCCTTCAAGAAATATAGTTTCATATTTTATCTATTATGTTTTGTAGATGTTGCTATTTTATTATATAATCTTGGTCAAACATTCAAATGGTTGATTTGCACGGAAATCAATACACCTTATATTTTGAAAAGGAAAATAACACAACCAACAACACAAATTATATGGCAGTGAGATTTCTTACCAAAATGAACTGGTTCATGTGATGGGCTAGCTATATCATCTTGTGTCGAGGACTTCATTTTTTAAAGAAACCTTTCCATAAATTCTCCTGTTAATAATTATCATTGTGTTAGCAAAAATGTATGAGTTACATTATTTGTGTTTGCATATGCAAGAATAGAAACAATAAACAAAATATATGTTTTTGGTGAGAAATAAATATAACATATTGATTGAACAATACGATTAGGGAGTTAAACTTACTAAACATTCTGCTTTGCCATTCTCGCTGAAATAATCCTCCCCTGGTTAGATGTGAATCGCAGCGACTTATTCTCAATTATAATAACTTCAAATTTTAAAACCCTAGCCAAACAATTAAAAACCCGAAATATAAAAAATTAAAATTCCTACACACAGTTGAGATTTCAGATTTGGGAGAGATCGGCAATTTCCAAGTGCGGAGTTGAGACGTACCTCAAATTTCCAACAGTCTCTCAGTGGGCAAGGGTAGAGGCGGCCGGCTAGCGATGCTTGAACGCTTCAATGGACAACCAGGACGAACCAGTGACTGGGCGCCGGTGATTGGCAGCACGGCGGCGGAGAAGGGCCGAGGGCGGAGAAGCCGAGCGGACGAGCAACAAAATAGGCGCACGTACAGGCGTATTGGGGATCAATTAATTAGATCGATAGCTTTTTCTCAACAGGCGCACGTACAGGGATCGATTAATCGATCGGTCCGGAGTGGGCATTTACCTAGATGGGCTGCTATGCATGGCTTGTGTTCGTGTCTATTGGTGGGCTGGCCGGTGTCCAGGTCAAAAAGTTACGGTGTCCAGCCCAAAAGACTGTACCATGTACAAGGTAAACACAAGATTTACCCGGTGCCAATGACACCGGAAGAGATAACGTGCCTTCGCCCCTGATCGGGGGTCACCGCGGTATGGGCCGATGCCGCGTCCCAACTGCCCTTCTAGCTACAACCCAACGTCCCAGGTAGTCCATCTTCCTTTTGGAGCCGCCTTGCTCCACTGCCGCAGCTCCCCACGTAGCTCCATCTCCATGTCGATCTTTCTCTACTTCTACCGGCTTCTACTATTATTCTAATCACACTTCTTCAATATCTTTGCCATCAGGGATGCTCAGCTCGATTTTAGTGGAACTGCACAAAAGCATCGTATGATCCGAGGGTCCAGCCGTCTTTCCTTCGATAGGTTCTACCTGGCCAGGAAATTAAATCCTGTTTAGGGTTTAAGTCGTAGTGACCCCATCAGTAGTTTTTCTTTCGTACACGCTCTCACAACTTTTGTCTTTAGTTGTGAAGTAAATATTGGCTATGATCTGTGAATCATTGAGATGCATCAACATGCGTGTTAGTTTTCCTTTGTATTTGATGGAATGTTGTAACGGGGCAACCTTGGAGTAGGAATGAAAATGGAGTGGAAAGTTTCCGTTTTTCCGGAGAAAAAATGGAAACGGAGAGAAACCAACGTTTCGTTTCGTTGGATCGCGCCATCGAGCAAAACCAACGTTTAAATCACGTCTGTCGCATTCGTGTCTCACCCTCCTCCACGGCTCGACCCCACACGGTCGCTCGGCATGCCACTCACCGCAAACCGAGTATATGATAACTTTCCCGCCTGCTTGTCGATGGATCGCGCCATGGAGTACTAGTACTACTGGAAGAGATTGACGAGTTGGGGGAGGACAGCTAGCTGTAGCACAGACTCCCAAGAACTTTTTACAGCATGTTGTGGCCGGCTATTGCGACCTTTGAATGCGGAGCAGTCGCGTGCACCAGGAAGCAGCGCGGGCGACGTTCTCTCGGCCGGCGCGCCGCTTCAATGCCGACGCCAGTGAGAGGTCGTGTCCGCTCTAGCCGGGCATGAATGCGGCATTGACCGTTTCAGGCGGGAAGCACGCGCAGGTGATGAAGAGGGTTCGGGTTGGTCAGGAGCGGCCGTGGCAGCGGTCCGGACGCCTGCAAACAAGAGATGATGTATGTTAATATTGCCGCATATACAATTAACAACGTAAATAATGTGCCAGTTGGACAAATATGATTGGAGATGGAGATGGAAATGGAATTTTACGTAAACACGGATATGCATGTCTATGTCTATGTGTGTGCGCGCGACGACTCTCGCGACCTGGAAGCGGGGGCGTGTTTTTGATCGAGTTTTCTTTCTTGGTACGTTAAAAAATTGTCCGCCAGTTTTCGTTTCTTTTTTTCGGGAACGCGCGTATTCTATTTAAAACCACTGCTATGGAGAGATTGTTTTACTCCATTATAGCCTCTTGTTTGATAGAGTTTCTCGCGTCTTGCTCTCTCACCCTCTCCATATCAAAACAAGATGACAGTGTCCACACTATCTCTCTCCTCACTGGTGGTCACAGATCCGGCCGAATCCTGTCCGCTGCAGGAGGTGAGGAGGTGCAGCGTTGACATTATCGTCGTCGGGATGGAGGAAGCCGATGCGCACCGTCCTCTCGGAGCCGGCGCTAGCGCGGACGAAGGTCCTCTGCGCCCTTGTTCGCTGCCGTCGTGTGGTCAGATCCCGCCCGCCCGCCTAAGCGACATCTCGCCCACCTGAGGTATAACTTCTTGTACTGGTCCAGCTCCCCAGGTTGCTGCATGCGGGTTTTCTTCTATGCGACTACTCCCCAGCTCCCCATGTATAGTAGCTAGGGTTCGTCGGCTGGTCAAACATCACCTACTATTATAGAGGAAATGCCACTCGAAAAGTTGTCCTGATTTATGCCTCGGTGGAGGTATACTTGTTGTTTTGACAAAAAGTACATGGTGGTTGTGCGGTCATTGTCCATATGCTCCTATTGCTGCTGCTAATCTAATACTATCACTGGTTAAATGAAGAAATGCTTTTTTTCTCGGGTATCCTGGTTTAGTTCCCATCAAGATAATCATGATGCTTCTGTTTGTTGGTGTACTTTTCATAATTCTTATTGATAATTAAGATGTCATTGTTAGTCTTGTAAAACAAAGTAACAACACTATATCCCTTTTTTATATTTTTGGAAACAGCGATGCGTATCTCCATACCCGGGCATGTCTTCCTCAATTTTAGTGGAACTGCACAAAATTGGATGGCCATTGTTGTTCCGCCTCACTGTCCTCTGCCACGTGGTTCTTCCTTCCTCGAGCTTGACTACTGAGAAGAAACAGACCACAGTGAGGATTTGTTGAACTTCATAGGTGCCTCACCCAAACTTGATGCCAAATGGATGATGCATCACCACGATGACCTATCGATGCTCATGGTTGCGCCTCATGGTTGCTTCGGCTGGTGAAGCTGATCGATTTTCAATGAAAACAAGCTGTCTTCCATCAGTGCTCTTTGCTTGTTACCGGCAAAGATGATATCCTTCGTCAGTTCACCTTGGTTGCGTTGGAGACGCAGTCGTCTTTCACGTTGGTGCAATTTTATCACACAATTGGCTATGAACCAAATGTTTCCTCGAAGAAGGATCGACGTTGGTACTAAGAGCATAAGTTTTGTATTGATTTCTAAGACTTCTCAGAACTTTGTCTCCAGCTCCTCTGTAATTTTATTTGTCCAGCTATTAACTTTGATTAAAAAAATGGTGTGGACTAAAAACCCGGATGGACGTAGTAGCCCTCCATTTTTATTTACTCCGCATATTAGATTTGACTGAAGTCAAACTTTGTAAAGTTTGACCAAGTTTAGGCCGAACACAGCAAACCATAATTATTAGAGAGGGCAAACTGTACATACTCTCAAACCTTTCCAATAATTGAAATTAAAATTCTTTATTTGTACACACTCTCACATGTTTCCGATAATTTGGCGCATGTGTGGTTGTTCACTTAAGGGAGGGTAGTGTACCACACGTGAAGGACAGGAAGTGCGACCAGGACGCGTGGATCGTTAGTTCATCGGAAGTACTCCCTCTGTTCCTAAATATTTGTCTTTCAAGTGGTTTGCAATGGACTACCACATACGGATGTATATAGACATTTTTTTACAGTGTAGATTCACTCATTTTGCTCCATATGTAGTCATTTGTTGAAATCTCTAGAAAGACAAATATTTAGGAACAGAGGGAGTAGTAGTTTTATTCACTGGTACGTTAAATAAAGAGTTTCGTTTCGTACTTACACAATTTAAAATGATTGTTATGGAGAGAATAAGAAAACCACTCCACTATATATTAGTCGTATACACGAGTACTATATGGACGCAACTTCATTGACTTTAGTGCACCTGCCTTTGGGTTTATGACAGGTGGGCCCAAAATGTGGCTGGCCCACCTGTCATACAGCCAAAAGCAGGTGCAGTTAAGGTACCGGAGCTCAGTCTGTACTACAGTATATATATAAGCTGGAGCCTCAGCGTTTGTTCGCTAGGGTTTGCACTCCCCACAGTCTCGCCGCACTACATATATATATACACGCTGGAGGCTCAGCGTTCCTTTGCTAGGGTTTGCTATATTCACTGTCTCTCACCCTCTTCACCAGATCTAAACAAGACTGCGTTGTGGCCTCTGTCTCTCTCACCCCCCTCACAACTGGCGAAGGAGGCGTCCGGATCCCGTCGCACCGGGAAGGGGAGGAGGTGCAGCATTCACTCTATCGCCTTCGGCGAGGGAGGCAATCCACTGCCGGCTGCGCTTTTCTCTTTCACCCAGCGCCTGTCCGGGAGGGCCACCGACCCCTTCTTCCTCGCTGCCGTACGTAGTGTGGGCAGATCCGACCTCCCGCCGCACGCCTTGCCACATCCCGACGACCCTAAGGTATAAGTTTCTTTGAAACCGTCATTGGTCTAGCTGCATGCTGATCTTTTCCGATTCTGTAGTTGAATCTAGGTCTTGGTTCAAAGAGGAAAGAAGGGTGCGGTGGGGTGGAGCATGAATCTGGGACGTGGTTCAATGAGGAAAGGAGGGAGGGAAAGTAGTATAGACTAGCTATTGCTACCTCTTAAGCACTACGTTGGTTTTCCCTTAAAGAGGAAAGGGTGATGCAGCAAAGTAGCGTAAGTATTTCCCCCAGTTTTTGAGAACCAAGGTATCAATCCAGTAGGAGGCCACACTCAAGTCCCTTGCACCTACACAAAAAATATGAACCTTGCAACCAACGCGATAAAGGGGTTGTCAATCCCTTCACGACCACTTGCAAAAGTGAGATCTGATAGAGATGATAAGATAATATTTTTACTATTTTTATGATAAAGATTAAAAGTAAAGATTGCAAAATAAATAAAAATAGAAATAGCTTGTTGACAAGAGATTAATATGATGGAAAATAGACCCGGGGGCCATAGATTTCACTAGTGGCTTCTCTCAAGATAGCATAAGTATTACGGTGGGTGAACAAATTACTGTCGGGCAATTGATAGAATTGAGCATAATTATGAGAATATCTAGGTATGATCATGTATATAGGCATCACGTCCGTGACAAGTAGACCGACTCCTGCCTGCATCTACTACTATTACTCCACACATCGACCGCTATCCATCATGCATCTAGAGTATTAAGTTCATAAGAACGGAGTAACGCTTTAAGAAAGATGACATGATGTAGATGGATAAACTCATGCAATATGATATAAACCCCATCTTTTTATCCTCGATGGCAACAATACAATACATGTCGTTTCCCCTACTATCACTGAGATCGAGCACCGCAAGATTGAACCCAAAGCTAAGCGCTTCTCCCATTGCAAGAAAGATCAATCTAGTAGGCCAAACCAAACTGATAATTCGAAGAGACTTGCAAAGATAACGAATCATACATAAAAGAATTCAGAGAAGATTCAAATATTGTTCATAGATAATCTTGATCATAAACCCACAATTCAGCGGATCTCGACAAACACACCGCAAAAGAAGATTACATCGAATAGATCTCCAAGAGAATCGAGGAGAACTTTGTATTGAGATCCAAAGAGAGAGAAGAAGCCATCTAGCTAATAACTATGGACCCGAAGGTCTGAGGTAAACTACTCACACATCATCGGAGAGGCTATGGTGTTGATGTAGAAGCCCTCCGTGATCAATGCCCCCTTTGGCAGGACGCCGGAAAAGGCCCCAAGATGGGATCTCACGGGTACAGAAGGTTGCGGCGGTGGAATTAGGTTTTCGTGGTGCTCTTCGATGGTTTGGGGGTACGTAGGTATATATAGGAGGAAGTAGGTCGGTGGAGCCACGAGGGGCCCACGAGGGTGGAGGGCGCGCCCAGGGGGGTAGGCGCGCCACTGCCTCGTGGCCTCCTCGTTGGTTGCTTGACGTCCACTCCAAGTCCTCTGGATCACGTTTGTTCCAAAAATCACGCTCCCGAAGGTTTCATTCTGTTTGGACTCCGTTTGATATTCTTTTTCTGCGAAACACTGAAATAGGCAAAAAACAGCAATTTGGGCTGGGCCTCCGGTTAATAGGTTAGTCCCAAAAACAATATAGAAGTGTATAAATAAGCCCATTAAACATCCAAAACAGAATATATAATAGCATGGAACAATAGAAAATTATAGATACGTTGGAGACCTATCAAGCATCCCCAAGCTTAATTCCTGCTCGTCCTCGAGTTGGTAAATGATAAAAACAGAATTTTTGATGTGGAATGCTTCTTAGCATAATTTTCAATGTAATTCTTTTTATTGTGGCATGAATATTTAGATCTGAAAGATTCAAGATAAAAGTTTAATGTTGACATAAAAACAATAACACTTCAAATATGTTAACCAAGCAATTATGTCTTATCAAAATAACATAGCCAAGAAAGCTTATCCCTACAAAATCATATAGTCCATGTTTCAATTTCGTCACACAAAACGTTGTCATCATGCATAACCCCGATGACAAGCCGAGCAATTGGTTCATACTTTTTAACGCGCTTCAGCCTTTTCAACCCTTACGCAATACATGAGCGCAAGCCATGGATATAGCACTATGGGTGGAATAAAGTATAATGATGGGGGTTATGAGAGAAGACAAAAAGGTAGAAAGTCTCACATCGACGCGGCTAATCAATAGGCTATGGAGATGCCCATCAATTGATGTCAATGAGAGGAGTAGGGATTGCCATGCAACGGATGCACTAGAGCTATAAATATATGAAAGCTCAACAAAAGAAACTAAGTGGGTGTGCATCCAACTTGCTTGCTCACGAAGACCTAGGGCATTTTGAGGAAGCCCATCATTGGAATATACAAGCCAAGTTCTATAATGAAAAATTCCCACTAGTATATGAAATTGACAACATAGGAGACTCTCTATCATGAAGATCACGGTGCTACTTTGAAGCACAAGTGTGGAAAAAGGATAGTAACATTGTCCCTTCTCTCTTTTTCTCTCATTTTTTCTTTTTTTTTCCTTTTTTTCTTGGGCCTTCTCCTTTTTTTCTTTGGCCTATTTTTTTCCCCTCTTTTTTTATTTAGTCCGGAATCTCATCCCGACTTGTGGGGGAATCATAGTCTTCATCATCCTTTCCTCACATGGGACAATGCTCTAATAATGATGATCATCACACTTTTATTACTTACAACTCAAGAATTAGAACAAAATATGACTCTATGTGAATGCCTCCGGCGGTGTACCGAGATATGCAATGAATCAAGAGTGACATGTATGAAAAAAATTATGAATGGTGGCTTTGCCACAAATACGATGTCAACTACATGATCATGCAAAGCAATATGACAATGATGGAGCGTGTCATAATAAACGGAATGGTGGAAAGTTGCATGGCAATATATCTCGGAATGGCTATGGAAATGCCATGATAGGTAGGTATGGTGGCTTTTTTGAGGAAGATATAAGGAGGTTTATGTGTGATAGAGCGTACCATATCACGGGGTTTGGATGCACCGGCGAAGTTTGCACCAACTCTCAAGGTGAGAAAGGGCAATGCGCGGTACCGTAGAGGCTAGAAAATTGTGGAAGGTTGAGAGTGCGTATAATCCATGGACTCACATTAGTCATAAAGAACTCATATACTTATTGCAAAAGTTTATTAGCCCTCGAAGCAAAGTACTACTACGCATGCCCCTAGAGGGATAGATTGGTAGGAAAAGACCATCGCTCGTCCCCGACCGCCACTCATAAGGAAAGCAATAAAAGGACACCTTATGTGTCAAAATTGTCACACAACTTTTACCATACGTGCATGCTACGGGACTTGCCAACCTTAACACAAGTATTTCTCAATTTCACAATTACTCAACTAGCACACTCTAATATTACCACCTTTATATCTCAAAACACTTATCAAGTATCAAACTTCTCATGATATTCAATGAACTCAATATGGAAGATTAATTTCACAATTAAAGAAAATTACCATGCTGTTTAAGACTCTCAAAATAATATAAGTGAAGCATGAGAGATCAATAATTTCTATAAAATACAACCACCACCGTGCTCTAAAAGATATAAGTGAAGCACTAGAGCAAAAACTATATAGCTAAAAAGATATAAGTGAAGCACATAGAGTATTCTAACAAATTCCGAATCATGTGTGCCTCTCTCAAAAGGTGTGTACATCGAGGATGATTGTGAAAAACTAAAAAGCAAATACTCAAATCATACAAGACGCTCCAAGCAAAACACATATCATGTGGTGAATAAAAATATAGCTCCAAGTAAAGTTACCGATAGACGAAGACGAAAGAGGGGATGCATTCCGGGGCATCCCCAAGCTTAAGCTTTTGGTTATCCTTAAATTTTACCTTGGGGTGCCTTGGCATCCCCAAGCTTAGGCTCTTGCCAATCCTTGTTCCATAATCCATCAAATCTTTACCCAAAACTTGAAAACTTCACAACACAAAACTTAACAGAAAATCTCGTGAGCTCCGTTAGCGAAAGAAAACAAAACACCACTTCAAGGTACTGTAATGAACTCATTCTTTATTTATATTGGTGTTAAACCTACTGTATTCCAACTTTCATATGGTTCATAAACTCCATTACTAGCCATAGATTCATTAAAATAAGCAAACAACACGCGAAAAACAGAATCTGTCAAAAACAGAACAGTCTGTAGTAATCTGTAACTAACGCAAACTTCTGGAACTCTAAAAATTCTACCAAAATAGGACGACCTAGAAAATTTGTTTATTGATCTTCTGCAATTGGAATCAGTATTATATCACGTTCTGGTGATTTGTAACAATTGTTTTCGTGAAGAGAAAGTTTCTGGAATTTTCAGCAAGATCAAATAACTATCATCCAAGAAGATCCTATAGGTTTAACTTGGCACAAACACTAACTAAAACACAAAACCACATATAAACAGAAGCTAGATGGATTATTTATTCCTAAACAGAACCAAAAAGCAAAAAACTAAAATAAAATCGGGACAATTGCATTTTTACCCCTAGTTGGTTCCTACCCACGGGTTTTGCCCTTACTTTTCCAGCTTGCTCAGTTTTGCCCTTACTTTTTCCGTCATGGTCCCTCGAATGCCCTTTGACCGTTTGACGAAAACTTTGAAAATTCATAACTAATTTATATGAACTCAGAAAAATGCAAATAAGATATCAAAGTGTTCAGATAAACATTACATTTATGTGCATATCATTTGCACTCAGGACAAAAGCAACCTTTAAACTACCTGAGGTAATTAATGATATTAACATTATTAAAAATAAAAAGGTATAAACAATATTTTTTTCATGAATAAAAATTACATGCAAATGTAGGTGATGTTTTCTGAACATCCAGATATCTTATTTGCATTTTTCTGAGTTCGTATCATCTTGTTAAGAATGTTCTAACGACTTTGACCATTATTTGGAAACCTCATAACAGGTTGATACGAACTCAGAAAATGCAAATAAGATATCAGGATGTTCAGAAAACATCACCTACGTTTGCATGTAATTTTTATTCATGAAAAAATATTGTTTATACCTTTTTATTTTTAATAATGTTAATAATGTTAATTACCTCAGGTAGTTTAAAGGGTGCTTTTGTCCTGAATGCAAATGATGTGCACATAAAGGTAATGTTTATCTAAACATTTTGATATCTTATTTGCATTTTTCTGAGTTCATATGAATTAGTTATGAATTTTCAAAGTTTTGATCAAACGGTCAAAGGGCATACGAGGGACCTCGACGGAAAAAGTAAGGACAAAACTAAGCAAGCTCGAAAAGTAAGGGCAAAACCCGTGGGTAGGAACCAACTAGGGGTAAAAATGCAATTGTCCCAATAAAATTGGGTTGCCTCCCAACAAGCGCTATCGTTTAACGCCCCTAGCTAGGCATAGAGATTTCAATGATGCTCACATGAAAGACAAGAATTGAAGCACAAAGAGAGCATCATAAAATATGTGACAAACACATCTAAGTCTAACATACTTCCTATGCATAGGCATCTTATAGGGAAACAAATTATCAAGGCAAGCAAAAACTAGCATATGCAAGGAAGCGGAAAGAAACAATAGCAATCTCAACATAACGAGAGGTAATTTAGTAACATGAAAATTTCTACAACCATATTTTCCTCTCTCATAATAATTACATGTAGTATCATAAGAAAATTCAACAATATAGCTATCACAAAACATATTCTTAACACGATCCACATGTATGCAAAGTATACACTCTTCCAAAATAGTGGGATTAATATTAATTAAAGTCATGACCTCTCCACACCCACTTTTATCAAAAACTTCATAAGATTGAACATTCTCCAAATATGTGGGATCTAAAGTTGACACTCTTCCAAACCCACTTTCAATATTATTGCAAACATTATTATCAATCTCATATTCATCATGGGGCTTAAATAAATTTTCAAGATCATAAGAAGAATCACCCCAATCATGATCATTGCAACAAGTAGAGGATATAGCAAAACTAGCATCCCCAAGCTTAGGGTTTTGCATATTATTAACACAATTAACATTAATATAATTTATAATAATACCATTGCAATCATGCTTTTCATTCAAGGAGCTATCGTGAATCACTTCATAAGTTTCTTCTTTCAACACTTCATCACAATTTTCAGATTCACGAATTTCAAGCAAAACCTCATAAAGATAATCTAGTGCACAAAACTCACTAGCAATTGATTCATCATAATTGGATCTCTTAAAAAGATTAGCAAGGGGATGAGGATCCATATCAATAGATTTTTAGCAAGCGAAGATGCAAGCACATAGAAGGAACATGGCAACACAAGCAAACGAAAAAAGACGAACGGAAGAGGGGCGAAAAAAACGGCAAGGGTGAAGTGGGGGAGAGGAAAACGAGAGGCAAATGACAAAAAATGTAATGCGAGGGATAAGAGTTTGTGATGGGTACTTGGTATGTCTTGACTTGTGCGTAGACTCCCCGGCAACGGCTCCAGAAATCGCACGTTGGCGGGAGTCAAATCTTGACTTGACTTGGCGCACACCTCCCCGGCAACGGCGCCAGAAATCCTTCTTGCTACCTCTTGAGCACTGCGTTGGTTTTCCCTTGAAGAGGAAAGGGTGATGCAGCAAAGTAGCGTAAGTATTTCCCTCAGTTTTTGAGAACCAATGTATCAATCCAGTAGGAGGCCACGCTCAAGTCCCTTGCACCTACACAAACAAATAAGAACCTTGCAACCAACGCGATAAAGGGGTTGTCAATCCCTTCACGACCACTTGCAAAAGTGAGATCTGATAGAGATGATAAGATAATATTTTTGGTATTTTTATGATAAAGATTAAAAGTAAAGATTGCAAAATAAACAAAGATAGAAATAGCTTGGTGACAAGAGATTAATATGATGGAAAATAGACCCGGGGGCCATAGGTTTCACTAGTGGCTTCTCTCAAGATAGCATAAGTATTACGGTGGGTGAACAAATTACTGTCGAGCAATTGATAGAATTGAGCATAATTATGAGAATATCTAGGTATGATCATGTATATAGGCATCACGTCCGTGACAAGTAGACCGACTCCTGCCTGCATCTACTACTATTACTCCACACATCGACCGCTATCCATGATGCATCTAGAGTATTAAGTTCATAAGAACGGAGTAACGCTTTAAGAAAGATGACATCATGTAGAGGGATAAACTCATGCAATATGATATAAACCCCATCTTTTTATCCTCGATGGCAACAATACAATACATGTTGTTTCCCCTACTGTCACTGGGATCGAGCACCGTAAGATTGAACCCAAAGCTAAGCACTTCTCCCATTGCAAGAAAGATCAATCTAGTAGGCCAAACCAAACTGATAATTCAAAGAGACTTGCAAAGATAACCAATCATACATAAAAGAATTCAGAGAAGATTCAAATATTGTTCATAGATAATCTTGATCATAAACCCACAATTCATCGAGGGGCCCACGAGGGTGGAGGGCGCGCCCAGGGGGTAGGCGCACCCCCCTACCTCGTGGCCTCCTTGTTGGTTGCTTGACGTCCACTCCAAGTCCTCTGGATCACGTTTGTTCCAAAAATCACGCTCCCAAAGGTTTCATTCCGTTTGGACTCCGTTTGATATTCTTTTTCTGCGAAACACAGAAATAGGCAAATAAACAGCAATTTGGGCTAGGCCTCCGGTTAATAGGTTAGTCCCAAAAACAATATAAAAGTGTATAAATAAGCCCATTAAACGTCCAAAACAGAATATGTAATAGCATGGAACAATAAAAAATTATAGATACGTTGGAGACGTATCAGCTATCCAGCCGCTTTGTTGGTTGAAAAGGGACAAAGGGGGTAACCCAGTACACACATCTGTAAGGAACCGAACTCTTTGTTGAAAAGGGAAAGAAACTGGGGGGTCGGGTAGTTTGTGCAGGACTAGATTTGCTGCGCTCACATCGGAAAAAGTTTGAAAGAGAACAAATATGGGACCAATATAGATATGCTGCTTGGCTACATACTATGCATCACCCATTTATACGTGTGGACGCACATGGTGCTGGCATGTCCCATGTCCCATCCACATGATCGTGCAGTGTGTTTTGAGATGTTGTGCTACTTGTATTGGTACTGTTTTAAATAAATGTTGAATTGAAGCTATTGTATTGCTCTCTTTTCTCATTAAGTAGGGAACAAAAATGGTACCAACCCAGACATGATGCTTGTTGCTTTGTTACAACAAACTCTGCATCACCCCTTTATAAGTAGATGGAAGCACATGGTGTTGTTGCGCCCACTCGCCCCTGGAACTGTTTATGATTTTTCTTAATCTAATGGCGATGGTAAAATTAAGCAACGCCACACTCGGAATTAACTACTGAAATATTTTAAGAGAATTTCTCTGTTAATATGAATCAATGCAACCGTTTTAGAAATGCTATCAGAAGACGACGATTCTCGGCAAGATCCCTCCCGAGGAAGGCCACAAGACCCCCGGAAAGGTCCTTGCCGGGGACGACAACACGCCACGGCAAGACCCTTGCCGGGCCACCCGGCAAGGCCGTCGCCAAGGACGCCAGCGGGGCCACCGCCAAACCTGCGCCGAACAAGCTTCCACCACTGTTCACATGCAGCTGCCAGCCCAACCAGCTGGGCAGGCACCTGCGTGGCAACATGCAGCTCCCAGGCCAACTCATCGAGCGCTTGCGTGGCGGCATGCAGATCTTCGTGAAGGCTCCGCCACCGCGCCACCTCAGCTGCCTGACTGCCTACATGGCACCACGCACCTTACTGGCCAGGGCGCGTGTCAAGGCAAGGAGGAGCGGCGACGGACGGGACGGCCCTTGCCCCCGTCCCCAATAAAGCAAGGGGACACCTAAGCTATGCATTAAATGTGTCTTGTCCTGTAATACGAGCGATAAGCTCAGGGCACTGTACTCCTTTCCACCTCCTGTGTGTCACTGTGGCAGCCCCTTTCAACTATAAAAGGAGGCCCATGGCATACTGGAGAGAGATTCGGCTCTTTCGAACCACGCACTGACCACAGCTAGTTAGAGAGCTCAAAAACTCTCAGAAATACACCCACCAAAGCAGGACTAGGGTTTTACGCATCCTCGCGGCCCGAACCTGGGTAAACGATCCTTATGCTGTTTACTAGCCCTGCTCTCCTCACAACCCTGCGCCCCGGCAACCGTAGTAGGGATTCTTGTGATCCCATAGGTGTCGTCCCACACCGACATCTTTGGCGCGCCAGGTAGGGGGCGCAATTGTGAGAATCTGGTCTAGTAGTTAGCCTAGCAGTTCTTCATCGCTTTCGGTTTCTGAGAGGAAGGCGGTTGGAGGAACGACGCCGGCTCGGCAACAGAAAAGCTAAGTCATTCAGAGCCTTGGGTTATTCCTTTTACACTTAAGGTTATCGTCCTCGAGGATCTTGCCTATGTATGGGAAACCTGCACGCAAAGGGGCCCCCCGCAATTGGCAACACCCTTGTTCTGTTTCGAGTCCGCTCAACAGCTCAAAGCGGTCGTGTCGAGAGTGGCGTGGTAGCCTTCCACACCTGGCAACGCTCCTGACTCTGACTCGAGTCAAACTCGACAGTTCGGGCGGCCGCGCTAAGGACGGTAAAGTGGTTTTCCCGGCAGCAAGCACACCCGGCAGGCCAATGGGGATCCGTCCCCAAGACGCCGCCCTGGGTTTACGCGCCGGCAAAGCCTACCCAGTTACGTAGGGCAGACATACAAGGAAAAATCGAACAAGAAAATAACATGCATAATACCAAAAGTGCTGCAGAGTTATATTACATCAAATTGTTGCTGCGGTTCTAACTAGAGATAGCAATTGTCTTGGTTGTGAACCTGCAGCGGCGATCAAGAATGGGATGCCTAATCCCGGCGCTGGCCCTCCACGCTCTGAATTCCGCCGACTCGGCTGATGCTGGGCTCGATGCCCTCCCTGAGCGGCGCGAGGTCGGTACCCTCCGGCAAGCTCTCCAGTGCGGCGTCGAAGTCGAGGTCGGGGTACCAGTGCGCCACCTTGGTGAGAACCTTGGTCATGGCTCCCTGGCAAAACCTCCGGGACTCGTCGGCCAGTGAGGCCGCCCGGTTGGCGTGGAGCCGCTCCAGAGCGTCGACGACCTTTTCGAAGAACATGGTCAGGCTGCAATTGGCGCTCACGCTCCGCTCCAGGACGTACCTCACATCCGGCATCCCCATGATGGCCAGCTGCGCGGCGGCCTGGTTGGTGACGGTGGCGAGGCGATCGAGCCAACGGTTCTCGCCCGCCACGTGATCCGCGAAGTTGAGGCCCTCATTCTCCCGCAACTGCTTCTCGGCCTCCAGCTCCTTGGCCAGGGTCCCCTCTCGGGTCTTGGCCTCCTCCAGCGCCTTCTCAAGACCCTCCAGCTTCAGCTTGAGGTCCTTGATGGAGTTGTTGGCCTCAGAGAGCTCCCCAGCCTTGCTGACGACCGCGCCCTGCGCCTCTGTCAGGGCACAGTTTAGCGTGTCCTTCTCCTGGGACAGGTTCAGGGCCTGCTCCTTCAGCCCGTCGCGCTCCGCCTCAGCTCCTCCACCTTGCCGGCGTAGACTTGGGCTTGGGCATTGAGTGCCTCTTTGTGGCTCTGCTCCAGCTCACTGGTCCGCTGCAAGACAAGCTTCTCCACCTCTGCTTCCTTGTCGCGAAGCATGGCGGCAAGCTTTCCCTCGCGCGCAGTGAGGTCCTCCTCCTGGGAGTTCAGCGCGGCCTCGTGCTGGGTCCGGGCAGCTTCAGCGGCCGCGGCCAAGTTCCTCGCCATCTCTTGAGCTTTCTCGACGTCGGCGAGCTTCATGGTGAGCTCCACGTCGCGCTTGGCCAGCTCGCCCTGAGCGGCCTTGAGCTCCTTGTGGGCTTCGCGGAACCAGTCTTGCGTCTCGGCAACGCGCTCCTGGAGGTCCGCCTCCGCCTTCTCCACCACCGCCGTCCTAGACTTGGCTTTATCCAGACGAGCGCGGTGGAGTGCCTGGAGCTTCCGGAAGCTGGCGCCCATGGCGTGGAGGAGCCGCTCTTCCTGCGAACCATCGCCGCCAACGATCGGGTCGTCGACGACTTCGAGCCCGGCAGCGGCAAGCACTTCGTCGTCGAACACCTCCCCCTCCACGGGTGTCCTGGTGCTCGACGCGCTGGGAAGGTGGACGAACGAGTTGTCTCTCACCCTCAGGTACTTGCCGGAGCCGGAAGCAGCAGAAGAGGAAGGCTGGTCGCCAGCCACCTCCACCTCCTCCTCCTCGGCGGCGGCCCCGCCGGCCCCTTCGGCAGGCCCCTTGTCAGCCTCCCCGGCAGGCCCCTTGCCGGCCTCCCCGGCAGGGTCCTTGCTGGCCTCCCCGGTAGGCCCCTTGGCGGCCTCCTCGGCGGCGATCTTCTCGGCGTCTGCCTCGGCAGCCTTGGCGACGCCCTCGATGACGGCGTCGACATCCTCTAGGTTCACCGAGGAGGAATCTGGACGCCGAAAAAGGGGGTGAGGCAAGGCCAGGACCAAGGACCGGAAGGAAAAGGAAGCAGGGATGAACGGCGAACGATTTACCTATGCAAGTACCCGGCTGGGAAACGGAAGTCCCCTCCCCGCCAACATTCGGCGTCGAGGCAAAGCCGCCGGCGCCCAAGTCCTCCTCCTCCTCCTCCATGTGCGTGGGCCCGGTGCCTGGCGCCCTCGCCGGGGACGCCCCTCGGGGCGGCGTGGTCGACGGGGGCGGCGTGTTGGGGGTAGCCCTCTGTGGCTCCTCCTGCTGCTGCTCTCCTCCTGCATACCTGGCAAGGTCAGCGCCAAAAGTGTCGTGCCCCAAACACACGTCGACAGGGGGAAGAGTGATGAACTTACGCCGGGGGCTCTGCCTGGGGCTGTTGTCCGGGCTGCTCAACACCACCAATGGCGCCCCCGAAGTACCAACTGGGGGCTGGCCACCCGCCGAGACCTTGGCCCTCTTCACCCTCTGGGCCAGCGTCTCCACATCCCTGCAAACATGAAGACAAGTTAAGACTAGCAACGCAGATTGAGGAGGCAGAGATAACGGAAAAGAACCAGATACTTACTCGTCGTCCGCCTCCTCCTCTGTTGTTTTCCTCTTCCTCCGCGGGCTGAGGGATCCATAATCAAAAGTGACCCCCATGTCGACGTCCGCCGGAGGAGGAGAAGGAGGTGGAGTCCGAACACGCGTGGACGGAGAAGGGACGGCCGTCTTCTTCTTCACCGCGACCTTCGCGGGCTTCTTCGCCGCCGTGGCCCTCGTGTGGCGCCCGGACCCCTCCAAGGTCAGCTGTGACCGCGCAGCCCTGCCAGGCCGGACCGGCTCGCCGGAACTGGCCCGCTGCAGGACTCGCCCTCTCCCCACAGCCGGTGTCGGGCATGTGGTCTCGACCTCCTCCGACGATGACTCGCCGGTCACATCTTCAACCAGAGGAGCCTCGGTGCCGGCGCTGCTGGCTCCCCCGGCGGCCGCCGCCCACCGAGCGAGCTCCTCCTCCGCGGTCGTCGCGGCCTTGTCCTCCACACCGCCGGCGCTTCCGGCCTCCCTGGCAAGTTGTGCCTCCTTCGCCCTGGTGGCGATGTAGTCCAGCTCAGCCTGGGTGGTGTCCTGGATAAGCAGCCGCTTGGCGTCGGTGTTGACATACCCCTCATGCGGGGTGTCAAAGAACTGCTGCACTTCGGCGTCCTCCGGCTCCTTCCAGCTCGGGTCGGGGCCATGCGCGTTGCAGTCCGGCATCATGGCAATGATCTCGGACCGACGCGAGTTGTTGCACAACGGGACCACCCCGCCGGCAGCTTGAACATAGGCCCCTTGAGGACCTTGCTGGCCTTCGCGGCGGCCCTCGCGACCTTGTCGGTCCACTCAACCTCGCCGTCGCGGCCCACGTCGAGCTGGAAGATCCGCTGGCAGAAATGGGCGTGTCCCATCACTGTGAAGTTGTGGTCGAGGCCGGGGCGGAGCCGCATGATGTCGGCGGGGTTCATGAAGAGCCAGGCTGGCCTCCCCTTGTTATGCAGAGGAGCGATCCGGCGATGGATGAAGTCCGCCCCGATCATCTCAAGGGTGAGCCCGGCCTGGGTAAGCCGGAGAATCCTGGTGGGAGCAACCGTGAGCTTTCCATCGTCGGCGTCGACGTCGCTCCAATCGCTTCCGCGAACCGGCGGCGCCCAGCGAACTCTGCAGAACGCCGGCGGGTCCTCCTCTTCGATCCAGCACCACCGGCCCCGCCATTCCTCCCACCTCTCCTTCATGGCGCCGTCCGGGTACGCTCCCTTGGATTTTGGGATCCAGCGCCTCCCGTCTAGATCCGAGGGAAGAAGTAATGGCGGAAGAGCGCCGTGTTGGGGTGCACCCCGGCAAAGCCTTCGCAGAGGTGCGCGAAAAGGGCCATGCACGCCACCGCATTCGGAGTAAAATCCAGGAGGCGGAAGCCGAAGGTGTGCATGATGTCGCTGAAGAAATCGGAGAAGGGAGGACAGAGCCCACAAGAAAAATAATCAACAAAGAAGGGGTACCGATTTGGGGCAGCCTCGGCGCAGTCGGCGGGGATGACACGCGTGGCCGGATGCCCTGAATTCTCCCCCCCCGTCTTCAGTCCCCACAAGGGCCTGAAGGAGTCCTGAAGCTCGAGCACGTCGACTGTCGAGGGGAAGAAGGCGGACTGCGTCCGCTGCACCGCCAGCGCACTTTTCGGCGGCTCCGCGGCTCCGGCATCCTTAGCCACTCCCTTGCCCTTGGTGGATTTTGGCGCCATGATGGCTGGGGGAGGAGGGCAAGACCGAGGGCGGCGGGGGCACAATGGCGGCGAGCAGGAACGAAGCTTGAAGAAGAAGAGGGAGACAGGCGGAGGTCTCCGAGATTGGGGTTGCGCGGAGGGTAAAAGGAACAGTGCGCCCGCGATTATCCCTTTTTATGGGGAAGCCGCGGGGCGCGCTGCCCATTTACTGCGATATGACGCATGCATGTGGAAACCGCCCCACGCATGCCCCCCACATCACGCACGCCCCTCCACGCCACGCCACGCACGCGGGTCGTGGGAAGCGGAGCGCGCGAAGAGTCTTACCACGGTAAAAATCGCCCCACCTGCCCGCGCACCGTTTTGGGCCTGGCCCAACAACGTGTCGCGCTTATGTGTGGCCCAGGCCTGGGGGCTCCTGTCGGTGTACAAAAATAGGGGCACGCTTTTGTACCCCTTTACCTGTGCACGGGCAATCGGAGCCGCGCCCACGACCACACCAAGCAGAGCAGGGGAGGTGAGCCAAGGTATGACCGAAGCCCAAGACAATCAAAACAACGCCAAGGCCAAGACCACAAAGAGCAGAGGGACGAAGCAGGTTCCCCCGGCAAGACCCTTGCCGGGCGGCCTCAGCGGCCCCGGCAAGACCCTTGCCGGGACAGCTCGCCCCACACCAACAGAGCGAGCCACCCTTGAGCCCACGGCCCCCAACGCCGTCATCAACGTGGGGCCAGGGCTCGGGAAGACACCTCTGTGGTGGCATGCAGATCTTTGTGAAGACATATTCAAGACCAGATGAGGATCAGAAGACGACGATTCTCGGCAAGATCCCTGCCGAGGAAGGCCACCAGACCCCCGGCAAGGTCCTTGCCGGGGACGACAGCACGCCACGGCAAGACCCTTGCCGGGCCACCCGGCAAGGCCCTCACCAAGGACGCCAGCGGGGCCATCGCCAAACCCGCGCCGAACAAGCTTCCACCACTGTTCACATGCAGCTGCCAGCCCAACCAGCTGGGTAGGCACCTGCGTGGCAACATGCAGCTCCCAGGCCAACTCATCGAGCGCCTGCGTGGCGGCATGCAGATCTTCGTGAAGGCTCCGCCACCGCGCCACCTCAGCTGCCTGACTGCCTACATGGCACCACGCACCTTACTGGCCAGGGCGCGTGTCAAGGCAAGGAGGAGCGGCGACGGACGGGACGGGCCTCGCCCCCGTCCGCAATAAAGCAAGGGGACACCTAAGCTACGCATTAAATGCGTCTTGTCCTGTAATACGAGCGATAAGCTCAGGGCACTGTACGCCTTTCCACCTCCTGTGTGTCACTGTGGCAGCCCCTTTCAACTATAAAAGGAGGCCCATGGCATACTGGAGAGAGATTCGGCTCTTTCGAACCACGCACTGACCACAACTAGTTCAAGAGCTCAAGAACTCTCAAAAATACACCCACCAAAGCAGGACTAGGATTTTACGCATGCTCGCGGCCCGAACCTTGGTAAACGATCCTTGTGCTGTGTACTAGCCCTGCTCTCCTCACAACCCTGCGCCCCGGCAACCGTAGTAGGGATTCTTGTGATCCCATAGGTGTCGTCCCACACCGACAAAGGTAGATCAGTAGATGTTTTTCTTCTGGGAGTACAAGTCATCAACCGTTATTTCTCAGTAATTGCTTCCCTTATACCTTTTGTTGCTTACTGGGATATCAAAATTAAAGCTCGGTTTTATTCCGACTTTGATTTTAGTTGAACTGCACAAAAGGAGCTAATGTGTCTAAGGCAAACTGCTGCATTAGTGGGTCTAGTTGGTCTTACCACTTTGCAGAAAGAAGTAGTCACTGTTTGCGCTACATTACACAAGGAATGATCGAGAAGCTTTACAGAGTATTAGTAGACGCTGGTGACATGACTAGTCTGCAGAGAGCATAGGAAACTCTACAACACGTGGAGTGCACTGGGCAAAAAGTGCCCAAACAAGTACAGGAAGCCAGGACAGGACTCCAAATCTGTCAATGTCATTCTAAGCAACAATGATGGGGCATCTAGGTATGGTAATCTGTTTACCGTACTTTCAGTTTGTTAGTCCACCGATTGGTGGGTTGACACTGGGGCCAATATTCATGTGTGCGCTGCTGTGTCTTTGTTTTCTTGCAGCATATAAATACGATATCCACAGGGATGCTCAGCTTGATTTTAGTGGAACTGCACAAAATATCCAGATGGTTTGTGTCCTCCATAATACTTCATCATGCACAATACATCGAATGGTTCTCTAATCATTCCTCGTCACCTTGAGCCACCGGACTATATGTTTGAATGGTGCTGCCAGCGTTGGCCATTAATAAGGGTAAGAAGAAAGACAAAAGGGAGATTACTGCTTTACTTGTGGTTCGAAGGAACACCGGGCAAACAAGTGCCCAAACAAGTACCAAGAAGCCAGGACAGGACTCCAAGTCTGTCAATGTCACTCTAAGAAATAATGATGGGGCATCTACGTATGGTAATCTATTTACCGTACTTTCAGTTTGTTAGTCCACCGATTGGTGGGTTGACACTGGGGCCAATATTCATGTGTGTGATGATGTGTGTAACGCCCACGATGCGGCTATATCTCCCACGTGTCGAGGCACGACTTAGAGGCATAACCGCATAGTGGTTTTGTCGCAAGAAGGGTCATCTTCACACAATCCCATGTAATGAACAAGAATGGGATAAAGAGTTGGCTTACAATCGCCACTTCACACAATACATAAATATCATCATACATCATCCAAAATACAATCATATAGACCGACTACGGTCAAAATCCAGATGAAAATAAGACAACCCCAAATGCTAGATCCCCGATCGTCCCAACTGGGCTCCACTACTGATCATCAGGAAAAGACACATAGTAACGGCCACGTTCCTCGTCGAACTCCCACTTGAGATCGACGCCATCATCTGCACTGGCATCGTCGGCACCTGCAACTGTTTTGGTAGAATCTGTGAGTCACGGGGACTCAGCAATCTCACACCCACGAGATCAAGACTATTTAAGCTTACAAGAAAGGGAGGTGTAATAAGGTGGAGCTGCAGCGGCAAAAGCATATATGGTGGCTAACTTGCGCAAATGAGAGCGAGAAGAGAAGCATCGGAACGGACGTCATCTAGCATTGACCAAGAAGTGATCCTGAACACTTACTTACGTCATTCATAACACAGACCGTGTTCACTTCCCGGACTCCGCCGAGAAGAGACCATCACGGCTACACACGCAGTTGATGTATTTTAATTGGGTCAAGTGACAAGTTATCTACAACCGGACATTAACAAATTCCCATCTGCCTCATAACCGCGGGCACGGATTTCGAAAGATATTACCCTGCAGGGGTGTCCCAACTTAGCCCATCATAAGCTCTCACGGTCAACGAAGGATAAACCTTCTCCCGGAAAAACCCGATCAGTCTCGGAATCCCGGTTTACAAGACATCTCGACAATGGTAAAACAAGACCAGCAAAGCCGCCCGAATGTGCCGACAAATCCCGATAGGAGCTGCACATATCTCGTTCTCAGGGCACACTGGATGAACACTACGTACAGCTAAAACCAATCCTCGAGTTTCCCCAAGGTGGCGCTGCAAGTGGCTCTAGTTTGGACCAGCACTCAGAGGAACACTGGCCCGGGGGTTTAAATAAAGATGACCCTCGGGCTCGCGAAAACCCGGGGGAAAGGCTTAGGTGGCAAATGGTAAAACCAAAGTTGGGCCTTGCTTGAGGAGTTTTATTCAAGGCGAACTGTCAAGGGGGTCCCATAAATCACCCGACCGCGTAAGGAACGCAAACTCAAGGAAAATAATCCCGGTATAACAGTAACTAGGGCGGCAAGAGTGGAACAAAACACCAGGCATAAGGCCGAGCCTTCCACCCTTTACCAAAATATATAGATGCATTAAATTAAATAAGAGATATTGTGATATCCCAACATATCCATGTTCCGACATGGAACAAACTTCAACTTCACCTGCAACTAGCAACGCTATAAGAAGGGCTGAGCAAAAGCGGTAACATAGCCAAACAACGGTTTGCTAGGAAAGGATGGTTAGAGGCTGACATGGCAAAATGGGAGACATGATATAGCAAGTGATAGGTGGCGAGCATGGCAATAGAGCGAACAACTAGCATAGCAAAGATAGAAGTGATTTCGAGGGGTGGTCATCTTGCCTGCAAGGTTCTCAGAGTTGTCGAAAGCTTGATCCTCGTAAGCGTACTCGACAGGTTCCTCGTTCACGAACTCGTCTCCCGGCTCTACCCAAGACAAGAACACAAACAAACGGAACCACAATCAACAACGAGAAATGCGCAAGCAACATGATGCAAAACATGTATGATATGCAAGATATGATATGCGATGCATATGCGTGCTCCGGAAGGAAAATGATGAACATGGCAGTAAATTGGCAAACCAAGCATGCCACTGGAAAGATGAGATGATTTCGGTCGAAATCGATATAAAGATCACCGGAAACGGATGCACGGTTTGCAAATGGCAAGCAAAACAAGAATGACACTAATCTGCGATTAACAGCAAGATAACATTTAAAATGCAACAAGCAACAATGCTACAGCACCCCAACATAGCAACAAAGCACATGGCAGTAATCTACAGGAGATTCTTGACAAAAGATGAACACTAAGCTACGGCTAGTTCACAACATATCAAGCTCAAACAAGCATGGCAAAAGTGCAAAAGATTACAGGTTCACAGACTTGGTGAAAAACTGGACATGGCAGAAAACAGCATCAGGTAGCAATGTTCGGAGCACGAAATCAACATGCTACAAGAACTTAACATAGCAAATCAAGGCATGGTAGTGTTCTACTAAATGCACAAGACAAAAGTCCCTTACTGACCATAAGCCAAAAAGGACCAGAAGATATGATGGCAAGCATGTAAACATAGCAAGTTTCGTTATCAGGTTTTAGACTTGGCAGAAAACAGAGCATGGCAGAAAATATTAATATGTAGGCCTCTTTGTGAGCTTGATGCACTCACTACAGAGAAATTCACTACAAACCAAGTATACCTACAGCAAGATGGCATGTTTATGAAGTTATACATGGCAAGAACAATTGCATAGCATGTATGGATCAACTACAATAAGCTTGGCAAAAATGCATATCATGTTAAGAATCTGCCAGAAATATTTTATAGCAAAAGTAGAGCAAGATTGAGTCATGCTATGGCACTCCATAATTGCAAAACATTGCAGGAATGGATCAATTACAACTATATCTACAAAACATCCTTACTGAACATCTCCAAAATATGCATGTATCTCTCTGTAGCATCAAGTTTACATGGCAACAAAATTACAGCAGACAAGGACTTAGAAAAATCACTAAGTCGCTGAAATCAGAACTATCACGGAGCCTACTTTGCATGCTTGTGCTAGTCACCACATAGATCACAAAAATACATGGACTACACTACTGGAAAGATGGCATGGCGTATTTCAAAACACATGTAGAGCTCATGCTCAAAAGATGCACAGATTTAATGATACAAAAATGACAAATCTCCAAGTTCTGATAAGAACCAGAGAATAACAGCAACTAGCCCTCTTCCAACAGAGATTTGGGCATCAAGATGACCTCTAATGAACATAGTGCAATTGAACAAAATGAAGAGCATCATGATACGAACAAATGGACATATTAAACACGCGAATCGGAGCTACATACACGGAGTTATAGCAATACGAACAGGGGCACATGCTAAGAAAATCTGAGGACTTAGGAAAAAAGGGGCGAGGAGAAAGTCAACGCTCACGAGAGGCTACCAGATCGGATCGAGGGAGAGGCCGGCTCGGGCGATGGCGCTCGCCGGCGGGAGGAAGAGGAGGCGGCGAGGTCGGCGGGGCCGACGCCGGAGGAGGAGAGGGAGGCCGGAGGTGGCGGTCGCCGGCGGGCGCGGCGGGCACCGGAGGGAGCGGGCACCGGCGGGACGGCCGGCGGGGCACTCCGGCGCGGCGGCGGCGGGGCAGGCCGGGCGGCGACGCGCGGGATCCGGCGGCGGAGACGGCAGGGCGGCGCGGGGCCCGGTCGGGGCGCGGGAGGGCCGGCCTCGGGCCCGGCGGGCCGCGGCGGCGCGAAGGCGGCGGTGACACGTGGCGGCGGCGCAGGGGGCGGACGTGTCCGTGGGCAGACGTTTTCGTCCGGCGGCGCGCGGTGGAGAAACTAGGGTTTCGTCTGCGGTTTCGTTTTTCGGGATGCCCACATATAAATAGGTAGAGGGAGCTAGGAGGCTCCAAATGAGGTGCGGTTTTCGCCCACACGATCGTGATCGAACGACCTAGAGCATGGAAGAGAGTTTGGTGGGTTTTGGGTTGGTTTTTGAGGGGGTTTTTGCTGGACACTCAAATGGACTTTGCGGAAGCCCGGTTAACCGTTGGAGTACCAAACGACCTCCAAATGGAACGGAACTTGACCGGTAGTCTCCGGGTGGTATACTAGGGCCACATGACAAGCCTCGGTCCATTCCGAGAAGGTTTGACACACGCACATGAAAGAAAACAAGAGGGGTGCACCGGAGGAGATAGGAGCGCCGGATTGGAAAACGCAAGTTACATGCGGGGTGTTACAATGTGTCTTTGTTTTCTGGCAGCATATAAATACGAAATCGACAGGGATGCTCAGCTTGATTTTAGTGGAACTGCACAAAATGTTCAGATGGTTCATGTCCTCCATAATACTTCATCATGCACAATACATCGAATGGTTCTCTAATCATTCGTCGTCACCTTGAGCCACCGGACTATCAGATAACAAACTGATGACAAACCCTGCCCGTTCCACAATCATAGGCATTACATATTTTGAATGGGAAAAGCTTGTCAAAGTTGACATTAGTTTAATATATTGGAATTGGAAAAACTTGTCAATTTTTGCTCATTGATGTTAGCCAGAAGACATGCATTTGATATTTTTGAGTGGGACGCCCTTTGTTGTGAGCAATGTGGATCGTTTTTTCCTATTCCTGTCTTCAGTTCAGAAGTAAATATTTACTCTGCTGAGATGCATAGTCACATGAATGTTGACTTATGTAAGATATTTTAAGAGTTTGTTCTGAATATTGTCTATGTAATGCCAGGCCTTGTGTTAGATTGCAAAGTTGAGCTTGGAATGTTGTGGCATGCGGCATCACGAGCTGTTCACCGTGCCTCCTAAGAATAATGCTTCGTATTGTTTTGCATGTCGATCTAATGCCAGTGATTTGCTTGTTAGGAAGATCATCATCCTCTGTTGTTTCCGTGCTTAAGAAGTTCATCGTCTTATGTTTCATTCATAGCCTATACGACAAGTCGGGTAGGTTAGATGTGAAACCATATGATCTTCCAACCAACTCATCATCATAGGCCGTGATTGGATCATCGTTTTCCAACCAAAACCGTTTGTAAAACTGACGCTTGTAAATAAAAGTAGATGGTCTCGGGCAAAGCGCTTGGTTGGTCGATTTCGACTAGTAAAATGTACACCGGTCTCTCAAATTACATGCATAACCCGCCGGTTTTACTTACAGACCTCGGGCCCTCGGTTTCATTACGCCTGTATTTTACGTGTTCTTTCCGATGATGAGTAAAATACACTTGTATCTTAATACATGTGTGCAATAAACCAGAGCTCCCAAGCGCGGCCTTACCGTTTCCTGCTGTCTCAGTCTCTCGAAGGTGGTCATATGTGTCCGATGATCCTGGCTTCCTGAATGAGCAGCGGGCGCTGTATCAGACCATCCATAGGGCCCGCGAGGCCCTCTCCGTCGTCCTTCGAGTCGTTGCGCTCGCCGCACTGAGCATTGTTAACATGGTCAATGAACATGAGGATTCAGGAGATGACTTTATTTTGACTGGATGACAGTAGGGACCCACTAGGGCCATAGCCGTACGTACGCAAGTGCCTCCTTATTATGTACAACTATATTTTTTTTGCTTCCTCCTAGTTTCTTGACATCACGGTCCCACACCATTGTCAACCTATGTAGTCAATATAAACGAGAGAATTGCACAAGGTGCGGCCGACAGCTGGGACCAAGCAGCTCGAGCAGTATTTGTGTTTTTGAGGCGTGAGCACTGCAGAGTTTTTCTTGGCGATGTTTTTGTTGTTATTTAGAGGAGAGCAGGGTATTAACTGGGCGGGTTGTGGCCCGTCTAGCCCAGGACAGATATCCAACCCAGATATTAATTTTTTTCAAGATGAAAATGGCTAGCCCAGCTATACTTTTTTTGAGGAATACCCAAGCAAGGTCAACTTGTTATTCTCCGCCCCGCTGGGCTGCAAATCTTTCCTAGGAGGGATGCATTAGGCTTAACAGGAAAATGGGCTTGAAAAAATAATTAATGGGATGTAATTGTAAAAACTGGGCAGTAACTATGAAAAAAATGCACCAAGCACGAAATTAGTTTATAAAATATTATTTATGGATTTTGAAAATCTTAATTTTTAATTGTTGCGCGCGCAATGTTTCGTTAGATTTTTACGTAATAGAAATTTATATTTAATTTGACTAGAAATTTCGGAATAAAAATATTTCGGATCCCATCAAAATGTGGGAAATTTTTACTGAATTCTGTCTTGAACGGTTGGTTGAAATTATTAATCGTTGTCCTAGCTAGAAAATGGGCTGTACTTTTAACAAACTGTAAATGGGCTGTAGTAAATTCCATTAGAATTCAAAAATGGGCTGTACATTATTACAAATCGCAAGTGGGCTATAAGTTCTCTTCCACACACTTGTGGGCCTACTAAGTTGACGTGTCCCCTAAAAAAAGAAGTTGACGCGTATGCAAGGCTTTGTCAACTTATTATAGTCAACACACGGTTCTAGCAGCAGTGGCCGTTGGATGTCCATCCAAGGATGCCGTGCTTCTTCTTCAATCTCGGATATTCTAGCTTCACCCGCCCAAAAAATGATTCCTCCCCCTGACATCTGGGGTGCACCGTTTCGGAAGGTGACCTGTGGGCCTACTAAGTTGACGCGTACCAAGGGCTTTGTCAACTTAGTCAATATGAACGATTCTAGCTGCGGTGACCGTACGATGTCCATCCAATGGCCGTAGTGCTTCTTCAACCTCTGGTCTTCTTGCCCCAGCCGCCCAAAGCAGCGCCGGTCGTGTCGCCTGCTCCTGCCTCCCGTGGCCGGCTGTGCTGCCGCGAAGGCCTCACCGCCCCTACTACTCCCACCGCTGGCCAGGCCATCCCTCCACTCACCCACACCCCTGTTATTCTGCAGCGACGGCAGCCTCACACCGCAGCCGAACCAGTGAACCCTCGTACTCCTCTCCGCGCAGGCTTCAACTGCCGCGTCTTCCCCGGCTCCGCGTCGTCCCCTTCCTAGGCCTCACCGCTCGCCGTCGTCCACCGCCCTGGTGCTCTCGGCGCGGCGTGGTCAACGTGGTCAAGGAACGACTTCCATGGGGCTGACAGCTGGGTCCACGGCAGCCGCAAGGAAGTGCCTCCTTATTACGCGGAAAATAATTATTCCTCCACCTGACAGCAGGGACCCATCGGACGGGCCACTGTATTTGGCGAAAAAACATTCCCCCCTGACTGCTGCGACCCACCGGACGGGCCACCGTATTTCGCAAAAAAAAACGTTCCCCCCGCTGTCAGCTCGGACCCACCGGAAGTGCCTCCTTATTACGCACAAAAAAATGAATACTCCCCCTGCTAGTTGGGACCCACCTTGGTGGGTGAGGGAGTCCTGGATTAGGGGGTCCTCGGGGAGCCGGACTATATACTTTAGCCGGACTGTTGGACTATGTAGATACAAGATTAAAGACTTCGTCCCGTGTCCGGATGGGACTCTACTTGGCATGGAAGGAAAGCTTGGCAATACGGATATGTAGATCTCCTCCCTTGTAACCGACTCTGTTTAACCCTAGCCCCCTCTGGTGTCTATATAAACCGGAGGGTTTAGTCCGTAGGACAACAACAATCATACCATAGGCTAGCTTCTAGGGTTTAGCCTCTACGATCTTGTGGTAGATCAACTCTTGTAATACTCATATCATCAAGATCAATCAAGCAGGAAGTAGGGTATTACCTCCATCGAGAGGGCCCGAACCTGGGTAACATCGTGTCCCCCGCCTCCTGTTACCATCCGCCTTAGACGCACAGTTCAGGACCACCTACCCGAGATCCGCCGGTTTTGACACCGACATTGGTGCTTTCATTGAGAGTTCCACTGTGCCGTCACCACAAGGCTTGATGGCTCATTCGATCATCGGCAATGATGTGATCCAGGGTGAGGTTTTCCTCCCCAGACAGATCTTCCTATTCGGTGGCTTCGTACTGCGGGCCAACTCGCTTGGCCATCTGGAGCAGTTCGAGAGCTACGCCCCTGGCCATCAGGTCAGGTTTGGAAACTTGAACTACACTGCCGACATCCATGGAGACTTGATCTTCGACGGATTCGAGCCCATGTCAAGTGCGCCGCACAATCACGACGAGCATGACTTAGCTCTGCCGTCGGACGATGTTCGGGAGATCGCACCTGCAACTGCTCCGGCCCTCAATCCGGAACAAATTGCGCCATCTGAGGACGGGTGGATAGACCCCGCCACGAAGGCTGCACTCTCAGTGGCGATAGAGCCGAACACTGACTTCACCTCCTACGAGAGCTGTGTTGCCGAACCGTTGGATTCGTCCCCGGCCACAGACTCCGAGCCGCTTGCGTCCGTGCCTATCGAATCCGATTGGGCACCGATCATGGAGGTTACCTCTGCGGATATCTTTCAGCACTCGCCCTTTGGCGACGTGCTAAACTCGTTGAGGTCTCTCTCCCTGTCAGGAGACCCTTGGCCGAACTATTTCCAGCTAGAATGGGATGCGGACGACGAAGAAATTCACTCCGCACCAACCACCCACTTAGTAGCCACTGTTGTGGTTTTGTCACGGCAGATGTCCTAGAGAAAGGACTTAGTCGTGGAGCCATCCCTACGGGTTAACTTAAAGGGGTTAAAGCGGACAAGGGACGCAAGAGAGTTTTATACTAGTTCAGCCCCTTACGATGAAGGTAAAAGCCTATGTCTAGTTGTGATGGAATTGTTGGGGTTTCGATGACCAGGGAGCGAATACGCTTTGCCTGAGTCTCGAGTTGTTGTCTGTTGTCCTTGAACCGCCGCCGGGTCGTCCCCATATATACATGGGTTGACGCCCGTCGGTTTACAGAATCCCGAGGCCGGCTCATAATCGTGTCCGGCTCGGTCTCTCCTACTTCTATCTTACAACACAAGTTTACATATCAATGCCGGTTTATGTCTACGGTCCTTAAACCGGCTTTGGGCCCTGGGCCTTCATAAAGCGTCACCATCTGTCTTCATGGACTTTCAGATACACATGAACTACTTATGGGGTTAACCCGACCTCTCCTAGCCGTTTTACGCCCAGTGGTAATATCCCCAACATTAGGCCCCAGATTGATTTGAACTGGTTCATGTCAATCCTCAATACTTCAGAAAATTTCTTCTTCAACATCTTCACATGATCTTGTAAACCGCCGTGACATCATCTTCTAGGATCATGGTAAACCGCCGTGACGCCACCTGTTATTTAAAACTGTGTATAATCCACCTTCATTAAAGAGCCTCCGACAATCGAGGCGACAACTCCGCCTCATATCCAAAATTTAGGCTCCTCGATTTTCGTGCCCGATGCTTATCTTTTTTACCCTTATAAATAGGGCCAGGGGGTCTTTCCATTTTCCCCCTCGTGCCTCTTCGCATCGTCGTCTTCCTCGCGCCGACCGACCCTCCAGCTCTGCCGCCACCGTCGTCCTTCACCTCTCCTTCGACAAAGGCCGCTGCATCAACCTGATCGTATAAGAGAAAAGCGGTGATCCTCCGCTGCTTCCTCCTGCACCAGTAAGTCCCTCTTCTTCTCGCCCTAGATCCGCCATTAGGGTTCGGTGTTCTTCATAGCTTGAAGCTGTTCTTCCTTCGGTAGCACCAATGGCTGGTTAGATCTGACTATTTTCAGCGCCTTTTGTAGTTTAGACTCCTTTCTTCTTGTTAAGGCACCTGCTTGATATCCAACTCATCTGAACTCACTGAGCTTTTTGAGCGCTTGATATTAGACCAGAGTATATTTTGATTATCCAACGCACGGCAGATCTGAAATTCTCATGCCAAACTGTGAAACTTGTTTTCCCCTTCACTTATACATCTTTATACTTATACCTTTAATGCCAAATTAGGCGGTTTAACTTCACAGATAAAATGATAACCCGGTAGATACCATTAGTCCCCTGTTGAACCACCAATGCATTCATCATTATACTGTTTCCATTGTCAGACTCCGGTTTACGAATAACCAAATCTGGTTTATCAATATGCTTGTATCCTTATACTGCTGTATAGTTGTCCACTGTAAATCTTAAACCGGCAATAATCATGTTTCAGATTTCCATTGCCATGGCCAAGCAAGTCTATGAATGCAATTGGGCTCCCTCTCGAGTAACCGAAGAGCAGTTAAACAATCTTGTTAAAACGGGCGCTTTAGCCAAAAAAGATGTCATCCACTGGAGGGTCCCTGGCCCGGAAAGTCCTCGTACACCCAAGGACAGAGAGGTAGTCGTGTTTGATGATCATCTCAGACGATGTTTTAGCCCTCCCGGTTCAAAAAATTTCTGAGATGTACTAGCCAATTTTCAGCTGCGCCCTCAAGACATCGGTCCCAATTCCGTGACCAACATCTGCCACTTCCAAGTCTTCTATGAGGTTTATCTGCAAGAGGAACCTACAGTCGAACTGTTTAGGGATTTCTTTCACTTAAACCGTCGCACAGAGTTCTCGGATGGACCCAATACGGAACTGGGCAGAATGGCAGTTCAGAAAAGGAAGGAAGTCACCTTCCCTCATCCCAAACTCCACAGTCACCCCAAAGAGTGGAACGAGACTTGGTTTTATTGCATGGATACATCTCCACCTGATGAAAACCCCCTGCCGGGTTACCGCCCTGAACATCTTAGCAACACATATCCTTTTCCTTAGAGGTTGACGGCAAAAGAAAGGGCCAACTACGCTCCCCAATTATCAAAGCTTAGAGCCTTCATGGCGAACGGTTTGACAGGAGTTGATCTTGCTCATTGCTGGATAAGCTGGAGTATTCTGCCCTTAAGCCGGCGCTCCGGTTCGATGTGTGAGTATACGGGGAGTTTGAAGGATGCTCAACGGCACATTGACATTCAGCTTACAGATGCAGAAGTCACTGAGGCTGTAAAGAAAATGCTGAACGAACCAGAGGCTGTCTGTGCCCAAACCGGACTACTCCCTTTCTGCGCTTTCAACAAACCGCCAGCTATAAGAATCATATAATCTTTTTATCTGAAGTTGCTTTTGTCCAAATATTCTCTGAAAGTATGATTATTTTCTGATAGGGTTATGATCCATTCTGGAACAAACCACCACAAGACAAACCGGTCAAGCCGCAAGATAAACCGGTCAAGCCAGTTCGTCCAAAGACCAAGGTTATCAAAAAACCTGCCAAGAAAAGGACCACTGCATCCTCCGAGCTACCAGCTGATGATGATGTGGGTAATCCGGAATCAGAGGTAGAACTTGACTCTCTTGGTTCATTTTCCGTACATCTCATTGACAATGATTATCATCAGGACGACGCTGAAGGCAGTCATGCTGATGATGTAGAGGTAACCATTCCTTCCTCTGATTCAGATCTTCTGCCAACATCAAAAATCCATCAAGCAAACCGGAAAGTAAAATTTTCTCACCCCATTGCTTACTTGGAACCAAACTTTCTTTTGAAGACGCAGCAGCATGAGGCTCGCCGCACAACCCGGCACAGCGGCCAGGTAGTTACCTCCGCTGGTTTACCGAACAGTCCGGTTCGGAAATGCCGATCAGAGGTCTCTTATCCCATTGATACTTCATGCCCCAAAGCAGGTTGTTTCCGCCAGCCTCTTAACCCGTCTGATTCAAATTATCAGGGTACTTCTCACTCATCTTTTGGCGAGTCGTCGGCCACAAAACTTCCACCCCTCAAAACGGTTCTTGGGTGAGCTACACACTTGTTGTTATCCTTGATGTTGCTATTTTGATATACTATACTGATCCTCATGTTTATTTTTCTCAGCGCCAAGCCTAGACCCAGCAAGAAAGCTCGGTTGAATAAACCGGCTGATGAAGACGTGGCTGTTGAACCAGAGAAAACTCCAGATCCTGAAGAGACCAACATTGATGCCATACTGAATGACCCACCGCCTCAAGATCATGACTTCGTTACTGAGGAGGCAGGAGTTGACACTACAAGCCATGCTGACCAGCCAACCAGTCCTGTCCGAACTGACAATAAACCGGCAAGTCCAGTTAAAAATACCGACAAACCGCCAACCCCAGTAACGGCTGCTGATGACAAAGATGATGACATTATGATTACTGGCACTGGCCATACTGCTCCGGGCAATCCTGTCGCTTTGTCAAAGCATACTGCCAAAGATGAGCTCTCTACAATTGGCAAAGGCAAATGGAACGCCGGTTTGTCAAATTATGCCCATCTGAATGTTCAAGACCTTCACTCTGGCTTCCTGAACCGTCTGTACACCAGCCGTGACTATGAAGCCGTTTTGGTGAATATGATGAAGGAGCGATATGAGGTAACTTCATAAGTGTTTCTCTCTTATATTTAATTGCAGCTTATCAACTCCAGTAGCCCCCAAGTGACGGTTTAAGATACCAATTTAAACCGGGACTTAGTAACAATTTCCTGTTTGCAACAATGAATGCATCTTAACTTCACTGATGTAGCCCCCAAGGGCCGGTTTAACTTTATAAAGATGAACCGGGACTTTGTAGAATAATTCCCATATCAGCATTTTATGAGCAAATACACATTAGCCCCCAAGTGCCAAGCTTAATACTTGTATTGTGCTTGGGACTTGTAAAAATTTCTGATAAAGAGCAAATATGCATTAGCCCCCAAGTACTAAGGGCATAACTTGTTATGTACTTGGTACTTCAAATATGTACTATCAACTTATTATATATCTGTCTCTTTGTAGGCTGAACTGAGCAAGAAGGAAAGCCAAACTGCTGATCTGCAAGAGAACCTCAAGTCCCAACAAGCTGAAACCTCCAAAGCGAAGGAAGAATTGACTTGCGTTCTAGGCGCTATGGAGAAACTGAAAGAGGGCTTCAACAAAGAGCGGGCGGTTTGGGAGACTGAAAAATCTGCTTTGATAAAAAGGGCTGAAAAAGCAGAAGCCGCTCTTAAACCGGTGGTTGATGAACTGACCGGCGTAAAGCGGCAGATTCATGCCATGACTGCTGCTGTGTTCGGTAAAACATCCTTGCTTTATACTATCAACATATCTTCCCATGTGTTGCTGGTTTACTGACGTTTATAATGATGCAGGAACTCGTATTAGCCATCTGGGCTCTGACGTACAGAAGAAATTGAAAGCGGCCTATACTCTGATAGAGCAGCTGTATACCGGTGCGCAGCGGATCATCTGCATCGCTTCACACAATAAACCTCCTCCAACATTGATCAAGGACACCTTAGAAAGGCTATCCATGCTCCCTGCCCGGGTTGAAGAACTAAAGAAAGCTGCGGCAAGGGCCGGAGCTATGACCGCTCTAACCCGGGCAACGGCGTGGGTGCCTGATCTTGATCCGGTGGATGTGGCTAAAGGCTTCCCAAGCTTAAAAGAAGACGGATCAGAATTCGGCTAGGAGGATCTCCGCGCCATAAACCGGGAAGTACGTCCACTGGCTTGTCAATTGGCTGAAGAAGCTTATCTCTCATACTATCAGGCAAGTTATGATGACAAGAATAGACGGGTTGCTGCACCAATTCCGAAAGCGCAAAATCTGACCCCTCCAATCCGTAAGCACACTTATGCCCCTGATATTGAGCCGTCCACCCTTATAAGCGACGAAGCTGTGTTCCAAGCATTAACTGGAATCGACTGGACAACTATTGACTTCCAGCCGCTGGGTAGAGATGAAGAGGATGAACTGGTGCAAGATGATCCGCATCCGTCAGGGCAAGCTGGTGATCAATCATAATCCGGAGGCCGGTTTAGCCTTCTACATGCTGCAACACGTATTTGAGAAAACCATTATCCTTTTGGGCACTGAAACGCCTTGTAATAGGCTAGTTAAAACACTTGGTCTGTTATGCCTTCGTGCATATTTATCTGCGACTGATGCTTGCTTAATCCGACATGCTTAAGATATGATGTTCATAATCCATAGCCATTTATTCAAGCTGTTCCTGGAGATAAGAAGCTTAAAGCGCCCTCGCGGTTTACCACCGGGCGGGTCATGATACCCAAATACATATATATGACCAAGGTTGTAGAGATAACCAAATATGGAAATATATGATACCTGCGACCTTTAGGCATAATGTTGGCTGACCAACTTTGTAGTGACGGTCATAACCCTAATCTGGAGTATAAGTAGCTCCTGTTATATGATATTGGTTGAGAATAAAACTGTTCCAGGTTATGATAAACACCGGTTTATTCTATACCGGTGACTTTGAGTCAAAACCAGACCGGGCTGATAGTCTCCGGATTATAACTTGATCATGTACTGACAACTTGTAGTTGACAGCCTAACCGGGTTGATAAACACCGGTTTGAAAACATCACAAATCTTATCAAAAGAAAGAAAAACTTAGCAAAAGGCAAACAAAACCGTTGTAGTCGAGGCTTTTCACGGACTGCCAGGCCCCAAATTCGAGGCTTTTCATGGGCTGCCAGGCCACTGAGTTAAACCATTTTTGCAAAGCCTTTTAAGATGGTCCTCAATCCTTAACCAATCATCGTTTTAACTTGACAAGTTTAAGGTCTTCATTTTAGAGTAACTTGTCAAAGTTCGAAGGGTCATACCAGGTTTACCTGGGCGGAGTGACTTACTTAAATAGGCAGGTTAACCCGGGGTTTTAGGTGTATACACCAGGCTTCCAAGCCATGGCTTGATAGCCTGTTACAAGTGTAGATTCTTAGTTCATTTCGACAGCAAAGAATCCCCAAGCAACATTGTGAGCTGTGCTCAGTGGGTGCCTATGTTTGAGCTGTTGTTTTACAACACTCTCTTTGGCCCCGGATTGATGTGGCTTTGAGCCGATCAAGAGGTGTAACTGTGGTTCGGATACGACCAAGCCCCCAAGTGATGCTGTGGCATTGCGCCGATCAAGAGGTGTAGCTATGGTTCGGATACGACCAAGCCCCCAAGTGATGCCGTGGCATTGCGCCGATCAAGAGGTGTAGCTATGGTTTGGATACGACCAAGCCCCCAAATGATGTAATATAAAGCTTTGAAAAGCTGAATCAAGGGGTAAACCGGACGCCACTTTATAAACAGAAGCTCCATGTAACCACACATGATGTAAGAAAATCAACAGATACCCCGCTTTAGCTGAGGTTCCGGTTTAT